>NC_068331.1:27435311-27741960 GCF_000147395.1 Oryza glaberrima | reverse complement strand
AGAAAATGCAGATTATATATATTCTTATCGAAACCGCATAAAAGAGATGGTTCTATGCTTGCTGTTTACAGCCACATACTTCTATCCTTGCTTCCTAGAGCAAGACAAGATCTCATGGCATCTGAAACACCTAAGAGCAGAGTTTGTAAATAGGAACAATTCATCATTTACATTGGATATGATCCAAGGGGTGGCATATGATCAAATCTACTTTGGATATTGCAGACAATAACTGTAATATTCGATGCTTTCAGACAGTGACACCTATGATTCGTTTCCATATCAAATCCCATCCCAACTATACTTATGTTCTCCTGTTCTATTCCCAAGAACAGAGGAAGTAATAAAACAAAGTTAATCCTCTAGCCACATCAGCTGATTTAGAAGTATTAATTGTTAGCGGTATGCTCATAATCCTGCATAATCCTTCCCAATTAACACGACAATTATGAAGTGTGTACATAACCAAGCCTCACTAATTGGAGTATTTCAAGCAAGTTGCATGCTGCTACCTTGAATTCCAATCCAACCGAGGAAAGAAATTCCAGAGCAGCAGGTGAGGGGGGTGGTGTCAATTCGTGGCGAAATTGAGTTGAATTCGGCACCTGCTGCAGATCACGTCTGACGCACAGCTAGCCCGAAAATTCAGATCGAGTACGGTAGTACGGAAATGGAACCCCTCCCCAACGGCCTCCAATAACCACCCCCTCCCCCCATCCGCATTGATTGCGCGCGCAAATCCCACCCGGGGAAGCGTAGAAACGGGACAGAGCCTCCCCCTCCCCCTCCCCCTACGACGCCGACGCCGACGGATCGAATCGGCTCGCCGCGAAAAGCACACCCACCCACCTCGCCGACGCGGCGTCGTGACAGAAGTACTGGAGGAGGAGGTGAGGCGGCGAGGAATTTATCCCACTTACATGAACGGGGAGGAGGCGAGGCGCGCGTCGGGGAGAGCACGCCACGCGCTACGCCTCTCGCCAGTACATGCAGCGTCGAATCGAAGGCGGCAGCTATAGCTCCCGCTCGAGCGAGCGCGGCGGCGGCGGGCGGCGCGGATCTGGAGGCGGAAGCCGGCGGGGAGGGGAGGCGAGAGCACCGCCCACCTATTTTGGAGAGAGAGAGAGAGAGAGAGGAGGAGGACGAGAGAAGGGAAGGGGGTGGAATGGAAATGGAGGTGGAGGGGAAGAGGAAGAGGAGAACACGCGGCACTTAGATGTCACCGCGCGAGAGGAGGGAGCGACCACCGCACGGACTCCCCCACTTTCTACTCTCGCCGTCGCCGCGGCCTACGTACTCTCCTACTACTAGCAATAGTGGAGTAGGAGTAGGATTATATATATCCACATCCACATCATCGTCTCTGCAAGCTTGATTTAATTGTCCACTTTCCCGTGCGCCGAATTCGGAAAAGTCGTCTAGATCGTCTCCGCCTCCAGCTAGCGACTCCGTCTTCTTCTGCCGCAGCCGCCGCCCGCGCCTCTTGGCTTCTTCCTCCGGCGAGCTACCGGCCTCCTGTTCCGTTCCCGTTAATTTTTTCCTAAGCCGCGAGGATTAGAGCAAATTTAATAGTATAGCCCACTACTAACTCCAATTCATCTATAACCAATCTAACAGCCAATTCTTACAATAATTGTTTACTATACTATTAGTATATGGCCCCACATGTCATACACACATTGTGTCTTAAAATCTGTAGCCCACTGCTTTTCTCTCTCATCTTTTATCTTATTATAAAATATGTTTATACCTGGCTAATAGTCTGTTATTGTACCTGCTCTTATATATATGCGTGAAAAACACGGTTTCTCCAACAACTTTATTGAACAAATTAGTATAAACCTAATTTGTTGTTAGGTTTATAATGTATGTATACTAACTCCTGATTCGTACCGTAAATGTTAATCGTTTCGTTCACGGCTCACGTGATTCAATTTGCGTTGCGTCATTGTTATAGGGAGCTAGTCAGATATCGAAACGTACGACGAGCGAAGCGTATGTGGTGATGGCGGCGGCGTCGATCGACCGGCGATGATGACGGCGAGACGAGAGAGTATGCATGCCATGCATGTATGCAATGCATCCAAGGGACGTTTTGCTCGATTTGGCAGGTGGTTACGCCGCTTTTTCGATGATCTAGTTAATGTCCAACAAGTATTAAGGAAACACACCACTTAGTGCTGCATGGTGCATGCATTGCATCAACCGTACCGTACGTATGGGTGATGTGACGAAGCTAAGTACGGAGTACTGTTAATGGCAAATTGGCACTGGATCACATCGGAGTGAACGTGCAGAGTTGGGCAGCTTCGAACCGATGACAGCTTTGCCGTTGCTATTCCTTCTTAGCTACTAGCTTCAGTAGTACTACTGTTTTATTAGCTGTACTGCTAGGGAACCCTCCATTCCAAAATATAAGACATAACCACCTCTAATCTAAAGATCAAGAAAATAATTATTATCATCTTGTAGTTTGGATCATCCTAATAAATACAATGCATGCATCCAATAAAATTAGAGAATGAGAGTGGAGAATTTTAAAAAGTAATAATTTAATGGATAAGGGGCCATAGTTAATTGCCTACATGCATATATACTCTAAAATTAAGTTTAAAATCTAAATTTTGCTTTGGCTTTGATTTATTAGGGCATTCAATGGGGATCCTACATACTAGTGATATTATTGCCCATGAAGCTACAACGATCAAAATAAACAAACTTAGGTGTGAAATATGACACTGTCCATTTATTTTGAGACAAAGTGAGTAGATCGTATGAAAATGAAGATGGAAAGGCATTGATGCTGCTGTCTCGGTAGTTCTCTTTTGTTTTTCCTTTCGTTGGCTTGTGCAAAAACAAAATCCTCTGAATATATATATCTTTTAGATCCCAAAATGAGGCCCCAATCGTGTTAAAGATTGCGGTAATGCAAATGCGGTTGTTGTCTTTGTCAGCCGGCACTCACCACATCAGCCACAGCTAGCTTCCCAGCTCTTTCCATGTCAAAAAAAGAACATATTTTTTCAGCTCTTTCTGTCACGCCATACATGTGCCAGTATCATGCCAGTGAATGGGCACACAGCTGAGCTGACGTCTTGCTGATTCCATGTCCGAGCCGCTACACCCTCTGAATGGCATGTTTTTTCAGGGCCTAATTAATTAATTCGATCCGTAGTACTACCGAAAATTCAATCTAAACTTTGAAATCATCAGCAAATATTCATAGGGCTTATGATTCTCAAATCAAAGGAACAGAGAACGTAAAGGATTAAGATGTCACCTACATTCCATCCTTCAGAAATTTTTCCAAGAGCTCTCATCTTATCCTAAGAATCTATGAAATAAATTTGCAAGACTACAATCCTCAGGAAATTAGTAGTATCCATTTCTATAAAACGAACAATACATACAATGGAAAAAAAAATCCTAATGATTCAGTTCCTACAATAATTCTATAAAAGTACTTTAAATCGAATGAGCCCTTAATAATCTTACTTGGCTAGTAGCCTAGTACTACTACTTGCCACAACAAAAAAGTTTTCTTTTCAGCTCCCCTCGTCAGAAGAAAAAGGGCACGAGAAATGGAGTTCACTTTCAGCTACAGGCAGGCACCACTCCATTCCACTGCTACTTCCCCTTTTCTTTTTCAGAGGTTGGTGCACTGCGCTGCACTGCTGCATTTCCTATTCATCTAGAACACTAGGTAGACCTGGGACTTGGGCTGTACTTTATCGGGCCGGCCCAAGTCACGTCGGCCCACACGGTATAAAAATCCTGGCCCGTTTTGGCACGATGGGCCCAAGTCCCACATCAACTAGGCACAATTTCCATCTCTGCAGGGCCCAATGGACCAACTATAAGGCTGCAGCTAATTCAACCAAGTAAAAAAAGCTCTTTCTTTTAAGAGAAGACTATTTGGAAAGCAACGATTATTTTCGAAATCAGCTCTCATGAAATTTCTGGCAGTGTACGGAAAATCAGGTCGTAAACTAAATCTCTGCGGACCTAAAAGAAACAACGTGTTAGTATATGATTAATTAAATGTCAGTTATAGCAATTTTTAAAAATAGATTAATATGTATTTTAAAAATAAACTTTACTATAATTTTGTTTTAAAAATGTGCGCGAGAAAATCAGGGACACATAAGTTGGAACACAAATAACCATTTTGTTCAGCGTCAAATCGTATATCGCTAAACTTAGACACCTCAGTGCCGCGCCAGTGACTGGCGCTGAATGCATGTTGGTACGCCGACTAGTCCGCGGTGATACGGCATTCAGCGCCATTCTATCTGGCGCTGAGGTGTCTAAGTTCAGCGCTATACAATTGTACGCTGAATAAAAGGGTTTTTTTTTTAATAAGTTTTGGTCACGATTTATTTATAAAATTAGTTTCCAGAGAGGGTTAAATTGTCAAAATTTGTGGAAGTTGGAAAGACCGAGGAAAGGACACAGCCGAAAGTTTCTGAAAAAAAAAAAATCTATGAACAACAGTAGGGGAGTTGTTGAGTAGTGCGATGCGATGCGGTGGGAGGTGGCAGGCGGCGACCGGCGAGATCGATGGGTTCTTCGTCTTCCACCTCCCTCGTCTCCCTCCTCCTCCCCTGCCTCTTCTCCTTGCTCCTCCTCCGCCTCTCCACCCACCTCAACCCTGACCCGACCGCCGCCGCGCCCCGCTTCAAGAGGACCCCTCCCTTGCCCCTCCGCTTCCGCCATGACGGCGCCTTCAAGATCCTCCAGGTCCGTCGCTTCAAGCTCACCTCCACTCGCTAGCTAGCTCAGCGAGCTCAGGCGAGCTTTTCGAGATCTCCTATGGTGGGTAGGTGGGTGGCTGACCGGGCGCGGCTTGCTATGCTATAGGTGGCGGACATGCACTTCGGCAACGGCGCCGCCACGCGGTGCAGGGACGTGGCGCCGGAGGTGGGCGGCGCGCGCTGCTCCGACCTCAACACCACGCGGTTCCTGCGGCGGGTCATCAAGGCCGAGAGGCCCGACCTCATCGCCTTCACCGGTGCGTTTCCCCCTCCTATCCCCGCTCCGCTCTTGGTGGCGATCTGCTTCGCGCTTGCTCATCTGGTAGCTGCCCATTAGTGGCGGTCCTTGCTAATCATGTGCAAACATAGTGCTATTGATATGTAATTGGTTGATTTTTTTTCACTCTCAAGTCATAGAACTAGTACTAAATGTGAGTGTTAATTTACAAGCAACATAACAGTTACTCACAACAAAAACAAATTAGTTAATGCTCCATGTAGTAGTAGCTTAGTAGAGTTAGCTGGCAGAATGTCTGAATAATTGTGTTTACATTCAGAGGGGTTGGGTGGAATATCTCGCCAAATCACTTGTTGTTTGCCTATGTTCGCAATTGTGGAGAAGTATCTCCGGCAATCCACTCGTGTATTTTCACGACCCAAATGAAATTACTTAGCAACTAGCAAAGTTCTGTGAATCCATGCTTTGGGTTTTCTGCTGTTACTGAATTAGTGGCAGAGTAGAATCACATGCAGTTTCCAAAAAAGTTTGACTACATCTCTTGTTCTGGGGGTAAAGAGGTTACCTTTTTGAATCTCTATGTTACGTGTTTTTTTTTTAATTTCTTTCACCAACAAAAAGGGGTCAATCTGGTTTGCATTGAATGCTTGTGTTGTTTTTAATCAGGAGACAATATATTTGGGGGCAGTGCATCTGATGCAGCTGAGTCACTACTCAGAGCAATTAGCCCTGCAATTGAGTATAAAGTACCATGGGCTGCCATTTTAGGAAATCATGACCAGGAGTCCACTATGACCAGAGAGGAACTGATGGTGTTCATGTCCCTGATGGATTACTCGGTATCTCAAGTAAACCCTCCTGGTTCTTTGGTACATGGGTTTGGCAACTATCATGTCAGCATACGTGGGCCGTTTGGTTCTGAGTTTGTCAATACTAGTTTACTTAACCTTTACTTCCTGGATAGTGGTGATCGTGAAGTGGTCAATGGAGTAAAAACCTATGGATGGATCAAAGAATCTCAACTTGCTTGGCTTCGTGCTACCTCCCAGGTACCGCTGATGATAATTACTAGCGTAATCACAGCACCCAAGATTTTATTGGAATATATCTCTGTCATTGTGAAAGGGGTTACTTCTGTGTTTCTTCTTTTACAAACTTATGGTGTACATGTAAATCTGCATTCAACTACACCTGGTAAAATATTTTATCATTTGCCTGAGCAAAACACATACCCATTAGTTAATCTCAGATTATTGGTTTTCATATATATATCAGTGTTTTTTTTTCGAATTACAAATACAGTACTTTTGAATCTATGCTTCTGAGTTCTGACTCACGGTACTTTTGACAGCAAAACTTGCATGCTCCTGCATTTGCATTCTTTCACATCCCAATTCCAGAAGTCAGAGGGCTGTGGTATACAGGTTTCAAGGGCCAGTATCAGGAAGGGGTGGCTTGCTCAACCGTAAACTCCGGTGTTCTTGACACCCTAACCTCCATGGGAGATGTGAAAGCTGTCTTTCTTGGCCATGACCATCTTAATGATTTTTGTGGTGACCTTAATGGGATATGGTTCTGTTATGGTGGTGGCTTTGGTTATCATGCCTATGGAAGACCTCATTGGCCAAGAAGAGCTCGGGTAATTCATACGGAACTCAAGAAAGGGCAGAAATCATGGGTGGAAGTCGAGTCGATCCACACCTGGAAGCTGTTAGATGATGAAAAACTAACTAAAATTGATGAGCAGGTTCTTTGGAGACGCAGCAGCATACGATTGTAACCACTATGTATAATGTATGTGCGTCTGTGAATACAACATGTTGTAACATTCTGCATGTAGTACAACCCTTTCATTCTTGTAGGCGAGTAGAATGATTATTGGCAAGCTGATTTTGCCATGGACATGTTTCACATTTGGTGATATTGTACGATGTTCGATTTTTGTTGTATACCACAAAGTTAATGACGTGAGTTCTACCAAATGGCCACTTTTTTTCTCATTTTCATGAAGTTGTATATGAATAAACCTTGTGTTTTACTATATTCATCCCCGAAAATGTTCATATATTTTGTCTTTTATTCGGTGAGCTCATAGATACCTACACCCTCTTGTTATAAATGTTTGACTACCAATACTTTCTTAAATATTTAGTTAAGTAGAAGGAAAAAAATGTTTTGCATAGATTTGTCTAGAGAAGTGTTGTCGTGTATACTAGGTTTTGTAAACTCATTCTAATACAAAGTTGATGGTCATATTTGAGAGAAAACGAATTGATGGCCATAGTTATAAATTTTGATAAAATCTTATCACAAACATACAATATTACTAGTAGAGAGTATTTATTTTCAACATCGTGAATTTGAATAAATTCCATATTATAGCTTTGGGTCATTTTTGAGATAGTTGAAATAATTCTAGTATGAACGAATGAACTGACTACTACAAAGTTGAAAATTTGTTTTAAAAAAAGGTATTCTAACATACCTTTCTCACATTTTTTTCTATATATAAATCACACTGTTTAGAAACCTGTGAAATGTGCAAAAGAAAATTCTGAAATTAGAAAATAACAGGCCTTAGTTGGCGAATTGTTCCTAGCCTTTGTGTATCCAAGTTCACTGCAGCCTCGCCAGCTCAGCCCGGAACACGTCGACGTGTTCGTCCATCACGCACCACGCCACCATGCTCACGCCGTTCGACCTCGAGCACGGTAGGCACGGGAAGCAGGACGGCTCACCGTCACCTCCATGCCGGGGATCACCCTCGCTGGCTTCCCGTCGCCGAAGTCGATACCGTCGAGGCCGAGTCCCGCTCAGCTCGACACGTACAGGCGGTGCATCGGGCCGACGAAGAGCCCCTCGCCGCCGCCGCCGCCGCCGCCGCCGACGCCCTGCTGCCTTCTCATCTTGTTCCGGAGGAGTTCCTCCGGTATCCGCTCCTTGGCATCGTTGACGAGCTTCACCACGTCGACGATGTCGCCGTTCGCCACCGCGTCCGCCGTGGACGCCACCACCAGCCGCGTGATGCAGTTGCCGTAGTACCCGTCCTTGGCTCCGATGTGCGGCCGTGCGTTGACCGCGAACAAGAGCACCGCGGGAGCGTCACTGCGGCAGCGGCGGCCGTGGATCGCGCGGGTGCGGCACTCCCATATCGCGGCGGTGACCACGTCGAACACGGAGAAGCGCCGCCGGCCGCCGCCGCCACCGTTCCGGCTCACGAACTCGGCCTTGACACGGTTGACGAAGCTCCATGGGATCATAATGTCGCAGTAGGCGAAGTCGACGTGCTTCTAGTCGGCAAGCGGCGCCTTCAGTGCGACGGGAGCCAGCTGGTCGGGGATTTCAGGCATGGACTCATCGTACCTGACCAGGCCAGCGTTCACTTTATCGGTTAGGCCGATCGTGTCGGAGGTGACTGAAATCCTAAAATTTCGAAAATTTATTGAACAACATTTAGTTGAATTTAAATAAATATGACAAAAAATTTTAAAAAAAAATCGACTGAAGTAATATCGTATCGGAGGGGAATGTTCCAACCCTGTACCTGACCGGAATGACGGACGGCGACGGGAGCCCACAGGCGAGCTCGCCGACGGCTCGCAGAAACTGCGCCAACCCGTAGGTGTCAGCCACGCCATGGTTCCATGTCACCCCGACGACGAACCCGCCGCACTCAAACTCGGTCACCTGCATCATCAACAGCGGATCGGACATCCAGCATGACTCCCCACCATACCAGATAGCAATTAAGGTCGGCCAACGGCAAGTCGCCGTCGCCGCGACGAACGGCACGCCCCCGCCCTCGCCGGTGCACGACAACACGACGTTGTCGTCGTCGCCGGCGGCGACGACGTGGCCGGCTAAGGGGTAGTAGTGCACGAGAGCACGTGACAGTGCCGTCGTACGGTCTCGGCCGGGCGGTGGACACGACGCCGCCGCCGCCGCCGCTCGAAGACGAGGAACGCCGTGAATGACAGTCCGAGGCGGGACTTGTCGGCGGAGGTGAGGCGGATGGTCGCCGCCGCCGGTGTCGGCTCCGACGACGGGGTGACGAGCACCGGTGGCCCGGACTTGGATACCACAATGTCCTTCATCTTCTAGGCTGGGAACGTTGGGTTATTTCGCTAGATATAAGAGTGGAATAATGCCCACGGCCATGTTATGTTACCTCTCGCGTCGCCGCCGGCCGCGGCCACGGCCAGGGCATGTTGCCTCTTCCCTGAGTTTCTACTCCATCTCCATCGGTTTCCTCCACTATCAAACCAGACAAGACTGCGTGGGGAGTGGATTCTAATCTCTCGAGGATATCCTCTTGTATACCTTTTCTCTTCCAAATTCAATGCAAATAGTTGTGAAAAAAAATCTGAAAAAAAATGTCAATGGAGAGTATAATGATACCTACTAGTCCACCAAAATTCATGTTTAAATTCAATCTACACATCGAGAAATAAAAAAAAGACAAATTTAGATATAAACAGTACGCTACTATTCATACGTTGAATTTGTCTTTTTTATATCTCAACGTGTGAATTGAGTTTCGACTTAAAATTTTGTGGAGTTGTATATATGTGTTGTATGAATGTTGTCAAATTTTTTTTAGAATTTTTCATAATTGTTTAGATAATTTTTAAGCAAACGAGGAAACATCCCCTCGAGAGATTAGAATAGTTCCCCGACTGCGTGTGCTCACGATGTAAAAGAAAAGAAAAAAAAAAGACTTGATCTGTTCCACACCGGGTGGTCTGGGTGGCATCTATGATGCGGTCCAGAGAAAAATGTATGCTTGTCAATGATTCCAGAATCCGATTAAAAAGGAAGCAAAATATTTATAAGTCGTTTTTGCTCTTTTTTTTAATAAAAAATCATAGTACAATTTCAGATTTACGACACCTAAGGGCTAAGAGCCAAGTTTAATAGTATAGCCAACTACTAGCTCCAATTCATCTATAACTAATCTAATAGTTAATAGCTCATTCATACAATAGTTGCATACTACACTATTAATACATGGTCCCACCTATCATACACACACTGTGTCTTGGAGTCCGTGCTACAGCTGGCTACAAATCTGTAGCCTGCTGCTCTCCTCTCTCCTCATTTATCTCCTTAAAAAATATTTACAACTGACTTATAGCCTGCTATTGTACCTGCTCTAAGTAATATGGGCATCCAAGCACAAGCCACAATATGACACATAGGACTAAATAATAAGGTGGAGGAGAGAAGAAAGATGGGAGAGAAATAGTCATCTCTCATGCAAGAGGCAACCCCTACACAAACTTCAATATACATGTGAGAGTGTTAGAGATATTAGGGATTGTGTGCATTTAATTATTTATGTCATGCATAAAATTGGATGTGGTAGTCACCTCTATCTACGACACATGAAGCTTCATGTGCTGCAACTGACGAGCGGGGCCCTACAGCTGACTCCGCCCTGTCCTTCTCTAATCGCGAACTAGGTATATACACCCCTCGCTGTTGCGTGCAGTAGAAGTAGATGGTAATAAACTCGATCAGTGTTATATATGTTACGTGGCATGTAGCTCTTAGGCTGACAACCCTTGGTTGAGCAAAGAGGTGTTATTATGGGCTGGTTTGGTTTGTGGCCTGAATTGGCCTTGCCAATATTTAACAATTTCAATAGTGTATAGTGTCTATTTGGTTTGAAGCCAAATTTTGACATGTCTAAAGAAATAGGCCATTTTAATAGTGAAATTAGGTTGTTTTGGCTTCAATCCGAACACAACTTTACCTTGTCAAGATTAACCATGCCAAAACTTATCAAAATTTGATATTGACAAAAATTGGTAAGTTAATTTTAAGTCACAAAACAAACCAGCCCTATGTTATAAATAGCACTCAAATCAAATAACACAGCGTACATTCTACTAGTCTTCTCTCTCGCATACCCCTCGGTCTCGCCTGGCACAGATAGGCAACTGCCGGCCGTCCACGCGACTATGATCTCGCCGAACACCGCCCACACGGTCCTCGGCGTCCTAGGTGCGTCATCGCCTCATCGGCATCTTAATTTTAGCTTTCTTCAAATCCCACGTTTCATTAACTTTGTGTTGATCTTTTTCCTCGATCGATCTCATCTTGCAGGTAATGTAGTGGCCCTCGTTCGGTACTTGTCCCCAGTGTAAGAATCAAAATTCATGTGTGTATATAAATATTCGATTCATTTCACTTCAACCTATGTACACGATTGTGCAGGCTGGCGTGCAACTGCACAACATGCCCATCATCATCAGCACCACCGGCATGGTAACTCAGCTCGCCTACATCTCCCTCTTCCTCACCACGTCCGTTGCCGCCTCATCCTCCTCCTCGTCGACATTGTTGCCTTCGTCTCCTCCTCATCGACATTGTTGCCTTCGTCTCCTCCTCGTCGACATTGTTGCCTTCGTCGGTGTACTCGTTGCGCTCGTCCTCTCCCTCTCCCACACCCATAAAATCCGTGCCATGATAATCGGGATCATCATCATCCTTATTGGCACAGGCATGTACACATCCCCACTTACCGTCATGGTAAGTAAACTTCACTTATGGCCGGATATAACACGATGGTTTAAGTCACACGAATGCACCACGCCACTGTGTCCACGCCGTTCGACAGAACGGAATCACCGTCACCTCCATTGTAGGGATCACCCTCACCAGCCCCTCGTACGAGGCCGAGGCCGCCCCAGCTCAACACGTAAAGGCAGTGCATCGCGCCGATGAGGAGCTCTCGCCTCCACCAGGGAGGAATGCAGGAAGCAAAATGAGTGGGGCCAATAGTCTAATCCTAGTTAGAATAAGTAAATAAAAATATGATAGGGGGGCATTTGCCCCCCGTGCTATCTAGATTTGAGTAGGGGCCAAGGCCCCCCATTGAGTATACTCTAGGTCCGTCTTTGGCCTCCGCCCTACGCCCGTGGCCGCCGTCTCTGCTTGTTATAAATTTTATATGGTTTGGTACGGTTTGCCACGGTTACCGCATGGTAACCGTGCTTACCACTGGGGTGCGGTAACCCTGGCCCGACGGTTTGAGAAACCCTACCTACCTCCTCATGCCTGTCGCTGCCTCATCACATCTCTTCCCCTCCTCATGCCTGTCGCTGCAGCTATTTAAACGCTGCCTCATCACATCTCTTCCCATCCTCATGCCTGCCACTGCCTCACAAGCAAGCCAGTCTCTCTCACAAGCATCATCACATGTTTCATCTCTCTTTCACTCTTGGCATTGCAGATTTCATCTTCTTGCGTGTTTCTTGCTCGTTCCATCTCTCTTTCACTCTTTGCTCCCATGGCGACCGCCTTTGAACATGTAGTTACCGAGCTGTTCCAGATCCTTTTGGTGCAGCTCGGTCTTTTCCTTCTTCGCACAGGGGTCGTGCCGCTGCAGCAGACCTCCGTAGGAGGGCAGTAGAGCCAGTGCGTGGAAACTCTCGGTTTTTCAAAAAATACCGTTTCTTGAGCACTTTTTGGTGCTTACAATTTTTATTTGTGGTTTATTGATTTGCTTTGTCCGCTTTCATCTCAAAGCTGATGGAGAGCTGTCGGCTCTCCTCTGCTTATGAGGGTGAAGCTTAGGGTGCTAATGTTCGTAGCAGTCGCAACTTCATTAGCATCAACTGTTTTAGCTGCATTTACCTTTTATTACTTGATAGAAATTAAAGCATCTGTTTTTGCGTGTTTGGGTGTGGGAATTAGGATTTCTATTTATGTTTCATATGTTTTATGTGGAGCATTCTGTATTTTTATATATTATTATTTGTATAGGACTGTAGTCTACTCAAATTAGAGGGGTGGGTACTTTGGGAATGAAGAATGTAAAGAGATTAGAAGGGTGTGTACTTCGGGAGCGGTATGGAGTATGTGACGTGTGGGGTCTAATGTACTTGTGGTGTACTTCTACTAATGTACTTGCGGTGGTGTAATGTACGAATGATGTATGGATTATGTACTTCTACTAATGTAGTTGTGGTGGTGTAATGTACGAATGATTTATGAATGACTTACCATGAATGAAGAACGATTAACGTTCTCCTTTGCTTTATTGCCATGTTTTGAATGGAAGATTAGATTAAATCTATTATACTTCTACTGTAATAATCTTCTGGACACCCATCATCTCTCCGTTAACAACAAAGTACACCAATGGAACAATGGCTGAGATCGGGTCCACGCCTCAGCCACTACCCCACACCTGACACCTCGTCCATCTACCTCACGAGCTGGCATGCTATATAAACCCCAAGCTCAGGCTGAGCAACACTGCACAATTCATCTTCTCTCGCATTCCCTTCTCTCCTGGCTGAGCAACACAGTGCACAACTCGTTTTCTCTCGCATTCCCTTCTCTCCTGGCTGAGCAACACAGCGCACAACTCATTTCTCTCACATTCCCTTCTCTCGCATCCTTCTCTCGCATTCCCCTACTCATCTTCTCCGGCACTGGTACCGGCGCCGTCAGCCACTAGTACATCACATCGCCGCTTACTGCCACTGCTAGTCATGACGGACCAAACAATTTGAGGCGCACTTTGTGAAGTGCATTGCTATAGTATATGCCTATCCCTTTATTGGGCCTTGTTGTATCCTCATGATAGAATGGGCTTACCCATACTAACACACACAATGTGTCTGAGTGGAGTACTAGTTGCTCAGATGGAAGATTTGGAGAGTTAATTTTTCTACTGGAATGGCTTCATGTGTTCTAGCCTTCCAGGTCGAATGAATGGTCGATCCAATCCCTGTTGAATTTTTCCTTCCAGGGAACATCCATGATATGGGGTGAAAGTTGACATCAATGTGCGTCGTTCTTTAAAGTTTGAATGACGATAACTTTTTACGAGGAATACACCATATAGCAAGTACTAGTATATATTAGCAGTATAAACGATATAACAATATATATTGATTTGATGTTCCACTTGATTTTTGCGGTATAAATTCAAAAAAAGGTATATTTGTATTTTTTTTTAATGTTATTCCCAGGCGGCATTTTCATTCGCATTGGCACTAGTAGCGTTCCCCCACTCCCGGTCGATCGAAATCCCTGTTCAGCCGAACCCCATTCCTTCGTCAGCAACCGCTGTCACCAGTCATCCACGTGCGCCACACCACCCGCTGACACCCACCCAGAAGGCCACAATGATATGGGAGCTACAATGTGTCAACGATGATGCCCTCTATTGACCTTCTTCCCTAGTGCCATCGGCTGCCTCCACCAACCTGGTTGCACTTACGAGGCCGGGAAGGGGTATCGGCGCTGACGAAGAAGTAGTAAGGCATCGCCCCAAGCCGTTGCCACGGATGTGGTGGAGACCAGGAGGAGGTGCCCAATGACCACCACCAGATCCCCTTCCTGGAGCCGCCCTTGCAGATCTAGAGGCACTGTCCAGTGCCCACATCCAGTTTGCGCGGGGACGAGTTGGAGGCCGGGAGGAGATGTGCGGTGGAGGTCCCCTCCCCGGCCGGAGAGCATCTTATCTGGAGAGAGATCAACGCGGTGGATGCGGCGAGAGTAGTCCTCACTCCTCAGTCCTTCATCTTCATCTTCAAGTCCTGATCTACTAGTATGATTCTTGTGTTGCTTTTATCGTTGTGTACAGCAATTGAGATCTAAAATTTCAAATGACTGACTCAAAACTGGGAGAACAAAACCGAAAAAAAAACTCTAGTACGGTGTTTACATATATGTTGCCTTTTCTCGTCTGAATTTTAAAGTGCGGACAATTCAACTCTTCTGAATGGTCGTCTCGACAATTTGTTGGCGTTGAATGACTTAATTTTCGTAATTATGGCAGATGATTTATTTTTTTTCTTCTTTTAAGTTTTCTACTATATGATGCTTGTTCGGCTCTGGCCCTGGGGAGGCAGCAGGCATTTCGTGTTCAAATTAAGTCACTTGAGTCACTGATATGTGAGTTTTCTTTGCTATGGACCAACATATCAGTGGCTCTAAAGTCCTCTTTTTTGTATGGAAAGGAGATGGTTTGCACTTCGCAGCAACATAGTTGTTTGAACCGTGAAAAGTTGAACGGAAAATCTTTCATAGGTCTTTAGGGGCTGTTTGGTTCATGACCAAATATTGCCACACCTCAACTTAAGGAAGCTTTTTGAATAAGTTAGTCATGCATTTGGTTCATTGCCACACTTGTGGCTAGATTTTTTTTTCTAGCACTTTGGTCCCACGCGTCATTGTCTCATGAAAATGTAGCAAGGTTGTGGATTACTAGCCAAATTTGTTGGCCTAACCTTAGGCAAACTTGGCAAGAAAACTATGAAAACCCTATGCAATGTTAGTATATGAGTCAAACAACCCCTTAGTTTTTCGTGGGTCATGCCGTCATGGTGATCTTTAATTTTTCTTGTTACAGCAACATGAGAAGATGGTTTGCATCAACATGAGCTGAAAGTTGACTGAAAAATCTTTCATAGGGCTGAACATTTCAACGGAAAAAGTTGGTTCTTTCATTAGGTTTTTTTTTTCTTGCGAATCTGTTCAACTTGTTGTTATGGATGCTATGATTGTCTTATGGAAATTACTGACCCTGTTGTTTTTTTTCTTTTATTTTTGTCAGTTATATTTATCAATTTACTCTTAATCCTGTAGATTTTTGAGATTGCTGAAAACCGGGTGATATTAGCCGGTTTTCGTATGACGCTAACCGAAAGTCGTCGGTTTTTACCAAATTTTGGTTGGATTTCGGTAAACCGGTGAGAATCGATTTTTACTTCAAAACTGAAAAGTTAAACCCTACTTCAGACCACAAGCTTAAAATGTTACTACATTTATAACGATTTACAAGAAGCAATATCATAATTCGCTTTTGGTCTGAAAGTGTAAGGAGATTGAAAACAGAGGGGTAGATAGACAGGGGGTAGCAGATCGGACGGCCGTGATGCTGCCACATCACCCTCCTATAGTCCTATGCTCTCCCCTCACCCGTCACCCGTCTCCCTCCTCGTGTCCATTTCCACCCTCCAAACCGGAAAGCAGGAGATCGAAATCCTAGGGGCTAGGGTTCTCTCCCACCCCGCATCCCCATCGTCCGATCCGATCCCACCCAAACCCCCAACCTCCGCCATGTCCCACCACGACGGCAGCAAGCCCTACCAGCCACGCCGGGGCCCCGAGCGCCCCCCTCCTCCGGCCCCGGCGGACGATGCGGCGGCGCACGTCGCGCCCACGGTCGACCACCTCGCCGCGGTGGCCGCCGAGGCCGAGGCGATGGCCCGCTTCGAGGAGGAGCACCGCGCCCTGGGGGCGGAGGAGGAGGATGAGGAGGAGGATGAGTTGGAGGAGGAGGAGGAGGAGATGGAGGAGGATGAGGACGCGCAACATCATGAGGGGGTGGGCGGCGAGGTGGCTGTCCCGATGGACGCGGAGGCCGCCGCGCAGCTGGACCCGCACGGCGGGATGCTCGCCGCCTCCGGCGCTGTCCAGCCCATGGCGTCCAACCAGCTCACCCTCTCGTTCCAGGGCGAGGTCTACGTCTTCGACTCTGTCTCCCCTGACAAGGTCGTTTGCCTCTCATGCGCTTGGCCTTGTTTGTTTGTCATGTGTGTTTCGGTATAGACTGGGATTGATGTTGCAAAAAAAAAAAAGGCTGAGTGTTCGATTACTTCTCGCAGGTTCAAGCAGTGCTCTTGCTACTCGGTGGAAGGGAGCTGAACCCAGGTTTGGGCTCTGGAGCATCGTCATCTGCGCCATACAGTAAGGTTGGCACGGGTGATGGTGAACTGTCTTTCTTTGTAGTATCAGTTCATTATGTTTGACAGGATTGTGCACTCTGGAGTTCATTGTGTATTTTTTTTCCCTTGGTTTCAGAGGTTGAATTTTCCACACCGGGTGGCATCTTTGATGCGGTTCAGAGAAAAGCGGAAGGAGCGCAACTTTGATAAGAAGATCCGGTATTCTGTTCGGAAGGAAGTTGCACTTAGGTTGGTGCTAGCTTAGTATTGGCTGTGGATGTTTATACGTACTGAAATGCTATAGAATTTTGTTCCTATTTGAATGCTGATTGACCTGAATTAGGAAGAGTCAAGCGTGCTGTATTTGATCTGTGAGTAATACACTCTGCTAACAATGTACTTAATATAGTGGAAGTGAACTGAATAATATAATCTAAACTTGGCAACTTAAACATTGTATTTGTACCAAAAGCGTGTTTTAGTTTTGAGTTGTCTGGCTGCTTTTATTAAGCTATTCTCCCTCTGTTTCATATTGTAAGTCGTTCTGACTTTTTTCGTAGTCAAACTTCTTCAAGTTTAACCAAGTTTATAGACAAATTTAGCAACATGTACAACACCAAATTAGTTTTGTTAGAACTAACATTTACAATATTTTGATAATAAGTTTGTTTTGTGTTGAAAATATTGCTATATTTTTATATAAACTTAGTCAAACTTAAAGATCAAAGTATCAGTGTCAAAGCGACTTATAATATGAAACGGAGGTAGTACCTTTTTAAGTATCAGTGTCTTTCTTGTGGTTACTTTCAGTTTTGATATTACCGTGGCAGATAGTAGGATTTATATTTTGCTGTTATTCATGTTTTCTAAATTACCTCTGCTTAGATTATGTACAGGAAATCTTCATAGTTTAAAATATTTTCTATGTATGTGTAGGATGCAGCGCAATAGAGGTCAGTTTACATCTTCAAAACCAAAGGGTGATGAAGCAACATCGGAATTGACAGCTTCAGATGGCTCCCCAAACTGGGGATCAGTGGAAGGTCGGCCTCCCTCTGCTGCTGAGTAAGTAGAGAAAAATCCCATTTTTTTTGGTTCTTGGTTTATGACTTTTCCAGCAATATTTCTTGATGTGTGAAACATCCTTTACATATTTATTAGCAAGGTGTTGACAATCAATCCATGCTTGGAATCGTGTGCTCTAGTGTATTGCATTGTATAGATGCTATGAACTGTGGATCAATCCCATTTTTTACTTGGCTAACTTTAGTTGAACAATTTGCATGTAAGTTTGATATAGATATCTTTGTTATACTTATCATACATGCAAATATGCTTCTTTTTTGTATGGTGTATGCCAGGTTATTACTACCTTTTTATCATTGTGGTTTCTCTAAGCATATGAAACATCATTTATAAATTTTGGTGATTGCTATTTTTTTTTCAGATGCCATCACTGTGGTATAAATGCAAAGGCTACACCTATGATGCGTCGTGGACCTGATGGGCCAAGAACATTATGCAATGCCTGTGGCCTCATGTGGGCAAACAAGGTACCTATAAATGTTTAGTAGTACCATTGCATAGCTAGATTTAAGTCAGCATAGAAACTCAAGAGTTATAACTTATAAGTCAAACTTTGTGATAGATCATAGATGTAGCAAAATATTATAACTTCTAAGAACTGAAGACCGACTTAATATTAAGATTCTATCAGCAATTTTTTGCTAGGATCATTTTTGTTGAAATTGTTTAAGTTACATTATTAATTTGCACTTTATAAGCTATTATCGTGACATATTTAAAGCACCAGTTACTCACACTTGTCCTGACTTATTTCTATGTATATCTATATATGCAATTGAAGGTTAAAATGCCAAGTTCAAGGTGTCATGCCAACTTGGTATGCAGTTTGTTATTTGAGTATAGGTTGTTGGGATGAGTTTTGTTGAAGTTTCTAGTATACAATCCAATGCAATGAAGTTAGATGCATGGTGCTGATGTTTGAATATGTAATCTATTTAGTGAGTTCTGTCTGTTCTTGAACAAGTTTCACACTATCATTAATATTAGTCTTAACAATCTGATGTGCTTCCTGGTGCATGGAAAGTTTCATAGCTGAGCACTTTGTTAATTGGCAATAAGAGTTTTAAACTTTATTTGTTGACAAACACAGGAAATTGTTGGTAATCCATAATCCAAATCCATAAATGGTCTGTTATACACTTACACTGAAAGCATGGGTCTTTTAAACTATGCTTCACATTGCTTTCTCTTTCTGTTTGTTTTTAGTAATCCATACATCAAGTGATCAAAGTACTTAGATCTTATCTTTAAATTTTTGACACCTTACCTCATAAATGTGGAATCTCTGTTTTTCTACTAAAAACAAATCTCTTTTTTTTTTGTAGGGGATGTTGAGGGACCTATCAAAAGCACCTCCCACACCTATTCAAGTTGTGGCATCAGTTAATGATGGTGTAAGTCATTTTCCCCCATTAGCTGCACATCTATTTACATACTTTTTGAGGATTCTAATTTTCACAATAAGTTGAAAGTGAAATGACTCTTTGGCTCAGATGAGTTGAATCCTTGTTTCGTTATCTAGCTTACTGATGATTGTAGCCATTTTTAAGCAGTTGCTGAAAATTTTGGAGAAATTAATCAAAATATTGGTCCACAATGGCTTCTCAATATTTTCTTAACTTTTATGAAGGTAAATCAAGTTATGGTCCATTGCCAGGGGATTAAAAAACTGTGGCTCTAGCTATTCCATTCTAAATTTGAGGATATTAGATAGTGTGATATACTGATATTGTTTCCTGTTATACTGGTCACTGGTGTGACTGGTTGACTTTCAATCCATAGTTGTAAACTTAAAATCATGACACATAATTGGTTTAGCTATGGGAAGATTTAATGCTGACGGTTGGGCATCTTTGCATGTTATTTTCTTCTCTCCTTGGTATTCAAAATATGAAAGCTGTCCTATAACTGTGGCTTTTGTTTACTGCCGGTTAAATATGAACTTGTTTTCCTTTATTTGCACTGGCAGCCTGAGGCTAGCTTCAGCATCAATATACTGTAGTTTACATTTGTTTCTGACGGCAGTATGGCTTATAATGATGTGGCCATTTAAGAATTTTAGGGGTTGTTTTGTTTTGAGGAATTGGATGGCCAATGGACCATCAGATACTCCCAAGTCTCACTTTTTTGTTCGGTTCGAGGAATGGAATGTGTTGGTCCATAACCACCTCATCCCTCGATATGTGATTGATTCCTCGAAAGAAACAGCCTAAGTTATGGCCCATTTCAGGCATCAAGTATAATGTCCTAAAAGTTTCTGTATCCTGTTACAACCAACAAATTCTCTTTTCCGGTCTCTGTAGCTTCTTCAATATGCCTTGATATTTCAAACAAATCAATTTTTGAAGCTTCTGCTACTTTTCCTCCACAGAATGGAAGTGCTGCAGCACCTACCACCGAGCAAGAAATTCCTGCACCAGCCACTGCCAATGGCCACGAATCATCAACGTGAGTATAGCGATGTTTGTCTTGTGGAGGATCGCGAACATCATGCCGGCATTATATCCATGTAGTTTAACTGTCTGTACTATAACTTGATGAGAACCTGTTAGGTACCTAGGCCATTTCTTTACCATCATTTAGGGTTTGAATGTTGTTCTGCATATGTTGTAAGCCATGAAAAATCATGCTTCCGGTCATTATGGCCATAGCAATTTTATTTCTTGTTAGACTCTTGGGTGGAAGTGAGAACAGAGAAGGTGATGAAGTGAATATTTTACTTGTGTCTTGTAGTTATTTATATTTATCTCAAAATTGATTTATCCCATACAGCTGTTTCGTTCGTTACCGTTTTGCTGGCCAACCGTTGGAAGTTTCCAAAAATATAAAGGGCTCCTTTGGAACGAAATAATTTTACACGAACCAGTTCAATTCTCGTGAAAAATCGTTGATCAAATGATAGTAAAAGTTTACCGGAGAAAATACTCAAATCCACTTTGAAGAATACCCCTTGAAGAGGTCCCCCTTTGTCGTTCAAGATGCCGTTCGGTTATTTGGATATAAAGATACTTGAGAGAAACAAGAGCGATCCCGGGTGTGTTTGTTTACTTTGTTGAAGAAAAAAGAAATTAAAAAAAGTTACTTTCTCCATTCTATAATATAAGACGCATAAGTATTTTAATATTTAACTTTTAAAACATCTAACTAATAATTAGTATAATATAAATATACATTTTATTTGTTGAAAATGATATTATTTGATTGTCACTCAAATTTACTTTTATATTGCTATAGTTTTGTTATAGCATACGAGAAATTATAAGCCAAACATTAGTATTAAACTAATAAAGATTATGTTAAGTATGATTGTCTTATATTATTTATATTATGGGATAAAGAGATTGCTTTGTTGAAGAAAAAAATATCAAAAAAGCAGAAGTACTACTTTCTATATCCTAAAATATACTACTATTATGAGAGTAAGTCATAATCATTTTTTTCTTATATCTCATAATATAATGTACATACATACATACATTAACTATCAGTTCTTAATTCTTTGTATTTGGTTTATTTTAAATCTTCCACAAGTCCCTTAATAATCATATAGTCGAGTCTTATGGTATTGAGGGAGTAGTACGAGATGAATCTTAATTTAAAAAGTAAAACAATACGAGATGAATCTTAATTTAAAAAGTAAAATAATACGATGGGACGAATTAAGCCCTGATTAGTTCTCACGTAAAAACTTTTCACCTTATCATATCGAATATTTGAATACATGCATGGAGTATTAAATATAGAAAAAAAATAGCTACACAGGATTACGTGTAAATACAAGACGTATCTTTTAAGCCTAATCACGCCATGATTTGACAATGGGTGGTTCGGATGAAATTGCTATGGCTTCAGCTTCACAGTGCAGACAATGGGTGGGTTCGGATGAAATTGCTATGGCTTCAGCTTCACAGTGCAGCAACTACAGCACTAGCAGTAAATTTTGTGCTGCTAGTACTGTTGATATAGCCAACAGCAGTCCAACAGCTG
Organism: Oryza glaberrima; assembly: GCF_000147395.1. NCBI lineage: Eukaryota > Viridiplantae > Streptophyta > Magnoliopsida > Poales > Poaceae > Oryza > Oryza glaberrima. Next base: position 27,720,205 of record NC_068331.1, on the reverse strand, counting down.
CAATATGTAGCTCAAGCGAACACGGCCAATGTGGTCATACAGTAAACAATTGCTAATAACGAATTAATTAGGCTTAATAAAAACGTCTCACAGTTTACATGCATAATCTGATGTTTAATACTTTAAATGTGTGTCCGTATATCCGATATGATAGGGCTACACACAAACAGGGAACCCGATCAGCAGCCGTGCACGTGTCCCATACGCCGTTTCACACTTTTTTCTAGACGCTTCCTTCCCTTGCCGCTACCGCCTCGTGCGCCGCAGCCCGCAGCCTAGCCTACCCTCTCTCTCTCCCCCCTCCTCAAGCTGTGCGCGATTCGCCTCCTCACTCCCAAACCCTAACCCCACCGCGACGCTCCCCCCCATGGCTGACGTCATCGACCCCGCCTCCACCGAGGCCCCCCGCGCGCGCCGCCCGCCGCCGCCTCCGCCTCCGCCCGACAGCCCGGAGGGCCGCTCGTCGCCGCTCCCGCCCCCGCCCCCCGGTGGCCCGCCGCAGCCGGCGGCCACCCGCAAGCGGAGCCGCTCGCCACCGCCGCCTCCCCCGCCGCCCTCCCTCCCGCCGCCCCCGCCGCTCGGCTCGTCGCGCCCCGAGCGCTACCGCGACAACCACCACCGGGGAGGAGGCGGTGGCCGGGGTGGGGGTAGTTCCAGCCCCCCGCCGTATCGGAGTGGCCGCCGCCACTCCCCGTCGAGGAGATCCCCTTCGCCGCCGTTCAAGAGGTCGCGGCGGGACGACGGGTACGACCGCCGTGGCGGCCGTGGGAGCCCGCCGCTGCGGTACGGGTACGGCGACAGGAGGTGAGGGGTTTCTGCTTGGTCATTTGGTCGAAATCTGTACTGGATTGGTGGTTAGTTCTTCGAGGCTCTGCAGTTTCATCGCGTGTGCTTGGGTGATGTGTTGGGTAGGTATGGATATGACCACGAGCGTGGTGGAGGCAGAGGTGGGTATGATGATGACCGATACCATGGCAGGTATCAAAATCGCGCAGCAGGTGAGGATTCTTCTCCTCGGGCAAAGTTTCGTTTCGATCTCAGAAGTAAGCTGTTTGAGTAGCACAGCATGAGCGAACCCCAAATGGTATGAGGGAAATTGATTATTTGCCTGTAGTTAGTTTCCCACCAAATTAGATTGGTTTTGATGATCTACAACATAGTTTAGTGAAAACTATCAGATCCTTTGCTCCATAGTCAGTATGAGTTTACTGAATTCAAGTGAACAGCATGGGGCTGTTCTACTTGGTAAACATTAGCAACCTTGCTTTGTTAGCACTTGCTAATGTACTCCCTGCGGTCATAAATATTTGACGTTTAGAACAAAATTCGGTTGAATTTTCAAAATTCCTACCTGTAATTTCCCAAATGCTTAGTTTTAAAACAAAATAAAATGTTGTATATAGATTTTCCTTGAAAAGTACTATCATAATATAAAAAGTTATTAGATTTTATAAACTTATTTCTACTACAAAATTGATGGTTGTAATTTTAAATTTTTGACCAAATCTTGTCCTAAATGTTAAATATTTATGACAGGGAGGTTCAGGATTTCAGATCTGTAGATGTTGGATGTTAGGGCTATTAGCTCTTTGATTTGTTTGGTGTGTTATAGTTGTAGTAAGAATTTTATCACTATCTTCTAATTTGTTCCTGCTTCGAATCATTCTAGTCGGGATGAAGACAAATTATATGCATGGCTGTTTTTTTTACTTTAGCTAGCACTTACACTCCTCATTTAGAACATAGATTCTTGATACTTGTGAATATGTTCTGACAATTCGATTTCAATGTCAGATTGGGCCGATTCAGGGTTTGGGGCATCCAATGATGGTCCTGGAATTACCCAAAGGTACTTATTCCTTTACCATGTTTACTCTTTCTGATTGTTAGGCACTTTGATGTTGTCTCCTGGGTACTGTAACTATGTAGCGATCGACAATACTGGAGCTAATTGCCACTACTATTGGGAAATGCAAATTAAGCCTTCTATGCTAGATGCTGTAAGGCATCGTTAACAGATAGAGAATCTTCTCAGAAAATTCTCCAAATTTGATGTTTGAAAGCAGACTGATTCTTTGAGAACTGTGAGCCTGTAGTTAAGCTATCAGCTTGAAATCCTTTACTGCAGCACTACATACTCCGGAACCTTGTTACTGTTATTAGCCACCAGCAAGCCACCTCAATTTACAGTTAGTGCCACCACAAAAGGACTCTTCCCAGTTATATATAAGCTATACCACCCAGATATTCAGCTACACCTTGAAGGCATAAGAAGCATATGCTTTTGGATACAATCAAATGGAGAATCTGATGGGAATATTCTTTATCTGTTAACAACAAACAAAGGCTCAGAGGCTTTATTTGAATCTCTAGTAGTGGATTTCTTTTTCTTTCTTTTTTTTAATTCTATACCATGTTATCTTAAATATATATTGATAACTCCATGGAATACAACACTTCCAATGCTAATTTGCATAAGTAGATGTTATCATGTTAACACTATGCATTTTTGTCCTATTGATGGTAGACTGTTAGATTGTGTTAACATTGTTAACAGGAAAAAGGTGAGGGATTCTTGTTTTCTTCTCTTGTATATCTTCTTTTGCCACTATTTAGTTGCTGAAATATGTTCATCAATTTATGATACTTGTTCAGAGGAACAAAATGGATGAATTGCTTCCTATGTAACATGAAATCATTGAAGCATGATCACGCTTGTTAGGAGTAGTTGATGCTTGGGCTTTTCATTAGAAAATTATAATTTAGTGTTTTTAGTGTTAATTCTCTATAATACTGGGCTTGCTAATCAATTTTGTATTCTGTTGAATTATAGCCTTTTATTTTAGTGATGCTATTAATAAACCTGAGGGTCTTTTCTTGGATTTGGTTGCTGGCATTGAGAAATTAGATTCGTTCTCCTTATCTTTGCTTCCCGTAGTTGTCATCTGAAGGAATTCTAGAATTTTCTTGGACAAAAACAATAGCGGAAAGATAGTAATTGGAATCAGCTGATGGATGGGCAGAAGTTATTGGTATACCCCATCACCCATCACATGGTTGTAATGACTTCTTCAAGTTTTTAAGAAATAACAATTATTCTATGCTGATAATACTTTTGGTGGCAACGCATGTAATTAGCAAATGTTTATTCAGTTGTTTCCTCTAGTTATGTGTATGTCACATTTACATTTATCATTGAGTGTTATTGTGTGCTTAAGGTGTCTTAGTTAGGAAGAACATGAAATGTTAGAGAAGGTAGACCATGTTGCTAAGGAAGATAATATTTAGTTAGTTATTGGTCAGGATTTTTTTTAATTAGGAGAATCTTTTGCCCGACCAATGCAGTTGTTCCTGGTGACCGATTTGCATAAAACATTGTAATGAGTGGCAGTTCATATGAAGGCCACATGTTAGATGACATCTGTAGGGAGAGGTGGATTGCCTTCTTTTTTGTTATTTGTAAAAAAATATTCAACATGCATACCTTTTAAACTGATCTTTGAACTGTTGAAACAGATTTATGAAAACTTCTATTGCAGATTAAAGAAATCTGAACTGTTGTCACATTTAAACTTGTTTTCAAATATTGTTCCCTCCATTCATTTTGACGAGCTAACCGTTCTAACATATTGAGCAGAGGATTGGGATATAGTTTCATGAGTTTCTCTTAGTGTATTTCTGTTATCTTATATGATTATGCATCTTTTCAGGGAAGGACTGATGACTTACAAACAGTTCATCCAAGTTCTTGAGGATGATATTTCACCTGCTGAAGCTGAGAAACGGTAAATGCACAACAATTACTGATTATATCTTTGTGCTACCTTTTTAGTAAGTATTGATGGGCTATGTCTGTTTAAAAAGGTATCAAGAATACAGGACAGAGTACATCACTACTCAAAAACGTGCTTATTTTGACCTTAACAAGAATGATGATCGGTAAGTCAAAATGATTTAGCTGTACACAACTAGGAAAAAAAATGGTCCACTTGCTTTAACTGACATTTCATTTGCTTTCACTTGCAGGTTGAAAGACAAGTACCATCCGACCAACTTGTCATCTGTTATTGACAGGTGGAGTTGAATTCCTTTTTATTGAGCCTGTTCCCTTATGCATTCATAAACATTATTATGTTGTGGAAAAAAATTTCTTGCAGAACAATACCCTTTATACTGCTCATCTTAACTCCTTTTACATTTTTGTTAAGTAAATTTCAGAAAACTACAGGTGCTTTGACCAAATTATCACAAAAGTATAGATTTAAGGCGCTGTATCACAAAACTACATATTTGATTTCGAAGTTATCACAAAACTGCAGATATTACAATTTAAATCCCTAGTACTACTGTTATGTTAAGAGTTATAAATGTTGTAGTTTCGTCTAACTGCAACTTTTCCATATAATGCAGGAGGAATGATAGTTGTAAGGCAACAGCAAAGGATTTCTTTCATGATTTGCAAAATGGAACTCTGGACCTGTGAGTTATATCTGCACAGCTTGTGTTATGATGATCTTCTGGACTTCTTGTTTATACCTTGATTTTTTACTGAGCAGTGGCCCTGGAATAACTGCGGCTGCAGCAAGTGGCAGTGATGGAAATTCTGATGATGATGGAGACAGTGACAAGAGAAGAAAGCATGGCAGGGGTTCCTCAAAAGAAACAGACCCTCTTTCTGGTGCTCCCGTGGCTCATCCAGTTAGCTCTGAATCTCGACGGGTTCAAGTTGACATTGAACAAGCTCTAGCCCTTGTGCGTAAGCTTGACACTGAGAAGGGTATTGTGGGGAATATCCTATCAAGTGGCGATCATGACAAATCAGATGTAGACAAGTCTCATATTGGATCTATGGGGCCTATAATTATAATCCGAGGCTTAACCACTGTCAAAGGCCTTGAAGGTGTTGAGCTCCTAGATACTCTTCTTACCTATTTATGGCGTATTCATGGTGTTGATTACTATGGCATGTCTGAGACAAATGAAGCAAAAGGCAGTCGCCATGTCAGAGCAGACAATAAGACGTCTAATACAACCAATATTAATGCCGCTGACTGGGAAAAGAAGGTGGATACTTTCTGGCAAGAAAGGCTGAGAGGTCAGGACCCCATGGTAATATTAGCAGCCAAGGACAAAATCGATGCAGCAGCTGTGGAAGTTCTGGAACCTTATGTCAGGAAGATAAGGGATGAAAAATATGGTTGGAAATATGGCTGTGGAGCTAAGGGTTGTACGAAACTTTTCCATGCTCCTGAGTTCGTTCACAAGCATTTGAGGCTGAAGCATCCAGAGCTTGTGTTAGAGTTGACTTCCAAAGTCCGAGAGGATCTCTATTTCCAAAATTACATGAAGTATGTACATATGATTTTCTGCCTGTGCTACTTTTTTTTAAGGAGGTGTTACTGATCTGGTTGTTTCTTTATGAACAGTGATCCTAATGCACCTGGTGGAACTCCAGTTATGCAACAGTCTGCACCAGTAAGAACCTCATACTCTATTACTTGCTTAAATAAAACAGAACAATTCTACAAGTGAATTCCATGCATAATTACATACCAGTATATCACATATGTGCTATACACATGTTACATTATAACTTCGAATAAAAGTTCCCTGCAAAAAAGAACTTCAAATAAAATTTGCTTTTGCTTTTATCCCAGCTGCTTCCTGTAGGTTGTTTCTTTTTCATTTGTCAGTAAACCCCAGCTCCCTTTTAAGAATAATTTGTATGCCTGTGCCTTTTGGTTACTAGTTTGTGTACACATGGACCATATACCATTCCACCCCTTTGTTCCTTCTACAGATTTTTCCTTTTAGGTGCTAAGCCTACATTAGATGAACTATACGGTATCAGTCAGACAGTCACTTATGTGGCCTAACCAGTGACGTGAGAGTTAAAGGAGGGTTGGCTTATTTGAGGGAATGATCAGGCCTGGACAGAATCAGTGGAAGGAATCTGACTAAAGCTTTTAGTGATGGGTCAATACCCTACTGAAGAATTTAGCTGACACTTCTCTAAGTATCATTAATGGATAAATACATTGAGTGCAGGTGGAAACTGCAGTTACATGGATTCATTGAAATCCTTGACAAATATTTATACTTCTGATTTGCAGGACAAATCAAGACAGAGACCTGGTATGGATAATCGTCTGAGATATGACCGTGCCAATCGTAGAGAATATGATAGGGCAGAGAGAGATGGAAGCAGATATGGTAGAGGCGATCGTTCTCCAAGTCTTGATGGCGCTGATGATCAGATGTTTGATGCTTTCCGTGGGCGAGGTCCAAATGCTCCTTTTGTTCCTGAACTCCCCGCTCCGCCAATTTTGATGCCTGTTCCTGGTGCTGGGTAGGTGCTGTGAGAAGATATGATTTCAATTTTTGTTCTGATAGTATAAAAGACTGCTAATGAGCGTGGCTGGTTTTATTTTCAGTCCTTTGGGTCCATTTGTTCCTGCACCTCCAGAAATAGCCATGCATATGCTGAGAGAGCAAGGGCCGCCACCTCCATTTGAACCAAACGGACCTCCTCATGCCAACCCAGGAGTGCTTGGACCAATGATGGGTGGTCCTGCGCCAATTATAACCATGCCTCCATCTTTTCGTCAAGATCCTCGCCGTTTGCGAAGGTTAGTAATTGTTCATTCATACCATTGAATTCCATGATGTCTATTCTCCTATTTTGCTTGGATTGGCTTGATTGTGCCACATTCTGACCAACAATTTGGCCACCTAGGGCTTGCCACCAAGCCTTACACCTTGCTTTAGTTTGTATATGATTACTTCTACTCGAGGGCTTAACCATACTGTCTTTATTATCATAGAGGCAAAAATAGTATGTTGATTTACTGTGCCATTGTACTATATTTTACAACCGGCAACTTAACCCATCCATGATGACGATTCTTCTGCAGTTACAATGACCTTGATGCTCCGGACGAGGAAGTTACCGTTCTTGACTACAGAAGTTTGTAGAGCTTGCCCTGGTGTAATTGTAATTTGCCAATCACAACTCTAGCATCTCCGGTCTAGTCTAGGTTGGTGATGTATTCTTTTTCAGACATAGGGGATGTCATGAACAATAGAGCATTTTTTGAGGTGTAATGCGTCAGAAACTACTGTTGTAATCTCAAATGGCAACATCTGTTATTGAACTGTGCACCACGTGCACTTGCAGTCCCAAGAAGTGTTGAACGCAGTTTGATAAAATGTAATTTTTGAGACTTTATATGACAACGTTTTAGCTGACAACATTTTACTTCTCCATTGGAAGTAATTAATTTATTCCTTCAGTTGGAACTTGGGAGAGGAACTATGGTCATGTCTCGTGAGCTCGTGGACCGTGGTTGTTGGCCCTGCAGTGTAAATGGTGAAGATATATAATACCTCCGTTTTTTAACATAGCGTTATTGATTTTTTTTAATATACATCAGAGTCTTTTGTTCATGGCATTTGATCATTCGTCTACAATATTATGGGCTTTTGTACATGGCATTTGATCATTCGTCTAGAAAATTATGTAATAAATAAGATAAATTGATTAAACGTCATGCACCACATCAACCATGTCATACTTGAAAGTGGAGGGAGTTACTATTTGTGCTGTTAATGATGACGATATACTATTGCTCAGCTGAGCTACGCCGTGTTACAGCAGAAGTTAGCGAGGTCACCTGCTTCTTACACCCAAACTTGCACGAGTCAAAACTCCCATGCCAGCCAAGAAAACGCCCAAATATGATAACTTATAGAATAGGTGGGTGCATGGTTACTTGGTCAGCAACCTTCGTAGACTTGTGCTCCTGCATCCTACTAGTAGTACAAAATTTTCTTTTCTTCCCTCATCTAAGTTTCGTGGACTTGTATTAACAGAAAGCAAAGTTCCCCAGCACTACGACCAAAGCTCGGATGCTCATCTAACCTGGAGCCATGGCTGCTGGGTGGATTTCTCTCTCTCTTCTCGTTGCTCTTCATCCAACCCAAACTCCCTACTGCTAGCGACATCTCTCAGCTGACTGAAAGGTACAGCAAGCCAGAATCTTGTTTCTGCTCTAGCCGCAGCCTGCTGCTGCTGTGCTTTTCTCATCTTCTGTTCCTTTTTGTTTCAGAAACTTTTACCTTTTCTTCATAGATGACCACTCTTGAAAAACGAGTTGCTGACAATTCTCAAAAAAAAAAAAGAAAAAACGAGTTGCTGACAATATCATTTGACTGCAGTGGATCAGGGCAGGTTCAGAGCAGGGGGAAATATGAGAAAATTGAGTCGTCCATATACAAGAATCAAGATCACCACAGAGAAGGGGAAAAAAAGGAACCAAGATCTATAACAGGAAAAAAAACGCGAATATTAGGGAAGGATCTAATATCAAATAATTAGAAGTGGTGAGGCTTCGAACTCAAGTCATCTAGCCCACCACCTTGTGGAGCTAGCTGGAAGACCCCGGGGCATTTCTCTATAACAGGGAACATGTAAGAGATCATTGCCCATGTTTATGGCCTCTGTTTTCTTTTGTGCAAAGCCTTTTGATATCGTGACTTGTTTTTTGTATCTCAAAAATAATACTATTATTAGTGACTTTCATTTGAATTTGCTCCAAATGATTGCAGACATCAGGAAGTTTACTCAACAATATAGTTGCAGTATATGCTGCTAACAGTAAATAATTCTTAGGCAGTGGAGCAAGTATGGCAGATACCCTATTTCTTGTTCTCAGAAAGGTCGCTTTCTCCCTGGGAGAAGGTGCCTTGGTGAAATTGGGCACAGAGGTGGTGGAGGCAGCATCAGTTTTGACAGATTTTGAGCACAGCATGAAGCAAATCGAGAGTGAATTTACGATCATGAGAGCATTTATCAGTCAGGTTAGTGCAGAGAAAGTTGGTGACAAAACGTTTGATGCCTGGTTGGATCAGGTTAGAGATGTTGCCCATGATGTGGAAGACATCGTCGATGAGTATGCTTACCTCGCTGCACAGGCCATTGATACAGGTACCTTCTTCAAGAGGAAGTTCCAGCAGACCAAGAATGTTGCAGCCTGGCAGAACATCTCCAGACAGATAAGTCAAGTAGAAACTCGGATTCAGAGGCTATCAGCGATGAGGAATCGGTATGGCATTTCCATAGACGAAAAGAGCAGCAGCAACATGAGTCAGTATCCTAGGCAGCTTGCAGTATCAGATTCTGCTTATCTAACTGACGACACTGAAATTGTGGGAAATGCTAGTGTAACTAGAAGATTGACACAGTGGGTACTAGAGGAGAGACAAGATCGATCTGTCATGTCCATCTTCGGCATGGGTGGGGTAGGCAAAACAACTATAGCAAGCAGTATATTTAAAAACCAACAATTTATGATGGCCTTTGATTGCAATGCTTGGGTTACTCTATCCCAGAGTTATGAAATTGAAGACTTGCTAAGGCAAATCAGCAAGCAATTGATGGACCAACAGGTGTACTTGGCTAGTAATGTCGAGGCTATGAATCGAATAAAATTAATTGAGAAACTTCAGATCTACCTAAAGCGCAGGAAATATCTAATTGTCTTGGATGATGTATGGGATAAAGATGTTTGGTTATTCTTGAATTATGCATTTGTCAGAAACAATCTTGGAGGCAGGGTACTGATCACCACTCGCAAAAAGGATGTTGCTTTCTTAGCAGATCACAATTGTGTAGTTGAGCTTGAAGCTCTTCCCCATACTGAAGCATGGCATCTATTCTGTAAGAAGGCGTTCCGTAGATTGGAAGATAAAATGTGCCCAGAAAATCTTAGACCTTGGGCAGAGAAAATTGTGACCAAGTGTCAAGGATTGCCACTGGCTATCGTAGCCATCGGAAGCCTTCTATCATACCGTGAATTCGAGGAGCAGGAGTGGAAACTGTTCTACAACCAACTTGGCTGGCAATTAGCTAACAATCCAGAGCTCAATTGGATTGCCAATATTCTAAACCTGAGCTTAAATGATCTCCCAAGTTATCTGAGAAGTTGTTTTCTATATTGCAGCCTCTTTCCTGAAGACTGCAGGATTAAAAGAAAAATGCTTGTTGAGTTATGGATTGCGGAAGGTCTTGTAGAAGAAAGAGGAGATGGAACAACAATGGAGGAAGTTGCTCAGTGTTACCTTACAGAGCTCACTCACCGTTCTCTTCTTGCTGTCATAGAAAGGAATGCATGTGGAAGGGCTAGAACATTTCGTATGCATGACCTTGTAAGAGAGATGGCCTCAATCATTGCTAAGAAGGAGAGGCTTGCTTTTTCATATGACAATGTTGGTATAACCCAAGTTGCCCATGAATACCGCCGTTTATGGATCCAAAAGGACGCTCAGTCCCTCAGGTATTTAGGAGGTTCTAAACTCCGATCTTTCGTTCTGCTTGATATCGGAGTACCATCTTCTTGGATTTATGATGCTTTATCACGTTTCAGACTGCTAAGAGTTCTGTGCCTGAGATTTGCCAATATCGAACAAGTTCCAGGTGTGGTCACAGAACTATATAACTTACATTATCTAGATTTATCGCACACAAAAGTGAAACATATACCGGCATCATTCAAAAACCTTATCAACCTAGAGTTTTTAGATATCAGGTCCAGCTATGTGGAAGAGTTGCCGTTGGAAATAACTTTGTTAACTAATTTGCGGCACTTATATGCCTATGTAATCCATGATCTTCAAGAAAGATCATTGGATTGCATAAGTGCCACAAAAATTCCTGGCAATATTTGCCATCTAAAGAACTTGCAAGCTTTACAGACCGTTTCAGCAAATAAGGATTTGGTTTCACAGCTGGGGAACTTGACGCGGATGAGAAGTTTGTGTGTAATGAAAGTGCAACAAAGCTACATCGCAGAGTTATGCAACTCTTTGACAAAGATGCCTAACCTCAGCAGGTTGTTTATTTCCTCTTGTGATATGGATGAGACTCTTAACTTAAAAATGCTAAAGGCCCTATCAAATCTTAAGGTATTCTGGCTGGCAGGAAAATTAGAGGGGGGTGTGCTCCCACCAATGTTTGCCAAGTTAGAGAAAATAACAGAGTTAAAACTGGACTGGTCTGGTCTGAAGAAGGATCCTATTGAATCCTTCTCTTACATGCTAAATCTAGTTGTTCTGGTGCTCACCGGAGCATATGATGGGGAACGGTTAAATTTTCATGCAAAGTGGTTCCCTAAGCTCAACTTATTGCAATTGGCTGACATGGAACATCTCAACCGGATTGAGATTGAGGATGGATCAATGATGTGCCTACGTGAGTTAGATCTTGTTGGTTTAAGGAATCTAAATGAAGTACCGAAAGGCATAAGGTACATTAGGACACTCCATGAGATGATTATAACAGATATGCCAAAGGAGTTCATAGTGAAGATCCAAGGAAGCGACAGGTACATTGTTCAGCATGTACCAAACATCCATATTTTTGAATCCTCTGATTTTCAAGCAGGTAAAGTGTACCAAACTGCCAATTACTTCAATAAATAATTGTTGTGGTTCTCTTCACATTATATTCAAAACATGTGGTTTTCATCAGAAGTTTCCAGAAAACAATATATATTGGGGAAGATCAAACTAAAACAGAAAGTCAACAAAAAGAAGTATCTCAAAAAGACTTTCTAAAATGAACTAGATAAGAAAAAAAAAATCTACCTTCGGTCTCTTTTCATTTATACTCCATTGTAAATACTTGATCCGTTGATATTGCAGTCAACAACTTCATTCGTCTGCCACACCTCGCGAAGAGGTATGGCAGTGGTGTAACTAAACATGTTGGATGATTGGATGAAGAATGGGAGTCTTCAGCAAGCAAGAAATATATACTCCTATTGTAATTAATCCTTGAAATATTTTGCAGGCATCATGCAATGTAGTTGCTACTAAAATTCAAGATAAGTCATAAGCCTGTTATTTCTGTGTTTTAGGCAGTTCATTGTGGATTTCCCTCATCGTCCTAATGGAACAGTTCCCTATGTCAGTAGAGCAAAATGCACCATCCGTCTGAACTATACATGGAAGTTTTGAGTCCAAGATCAGCAAGAGTGGTGCCATGAAAGCATTGTGATTTAGGAATAGCCTCTATTACTATACCATTGCAAACAGCTTCAATTAAATATTCTTTTGCTTCATGGTTGATGCTGTGACTGTGAGTAAGTGAAAAGAAAAACAGAGGCAGCAAAACACACACAACCAGGCTCCTGAGATAAAGAAAAGGGACTGAAGCAGAGGGGCTAGTCCAGTTCAGAGGGTATCAGAAACCAGTCCAGCACTTGATGGGACTTGGGAGAGTCAATTGTTGTTTTGTTATATTGACGCTAAACATGCCCCTATAATCTTGATTTGCTGCTGTTCTTCTTGTATGGTTCATGTGATTGGATCGAAGGAACAGATAATTCGAGAGAGATCGTTTTTAGTCCAGGTAGAAACAGTTAGAGGTGTTGACAGTTGATGAGTTTGTCTGTTTGAGGGGTCAAATGGTGTACGATTTGGCTGAGACTGTGAAAGCATTTTGGAAACTACTTGGTCTACATGCCTTCATGTTTCACACAATTTGGATTGGAAACCTTCTATGGACTGAAATGAGGAAGTTGACCAGATCAGTACATTTACTGCCTGGTGCTTCCATCTGCATGCAGCATCCAACAAGCCCCACTACAAAGCAACAAATGCCTGAAACCAAAGAAATCTCAAGACCAAGTCGCCAACAAATAAGTTTCGACAAAATGTGAAGACTGAAGAACCAGTTTGATTACATTCCTATGTGTTTTCACTTTACAATGTACAAGTAATGAAAATGCTGCAGATATGCACATAAATTTTGTGATGCATAAATCCAATCAGATATGCACATAGAAATCACTCACCAGTCACCACTAAGATTGGCATGTAAGAGGCAGTGGAAGTGGTGCATGGCCATCTCCACTGATGGTGCATATCTTCCCACACTGTAGGCTGGTGATTCCAGGCCCCGCTGAACTCCTTTGCAAAGTGCAATGTCTTCCATCTGCAGATAGAGCGCACAATGTTCAGGGAATAAACTTAAAATATCAACAGCAACTGGTGAAATTATCACCGTGCAGTCTCTGCTTTGTTTGTCTGGCTTATGATATTGCATGTCTACAAAATATAGTATTGTAGCATGCATCTATGAGATGTCAACATGGCGGATGTGTATAAAAGATGTAGAAGTCAGCATATAAACATCAGACATAGAGAGCAATCATGTTTCTGCCTTCAGACATGGCTCTAATAAGACAAAAGCATGAAGTGCATCTGAAAGCAACTTAATCAGGGTAATGCTGTTAGAAGACCATGGAATTTACACTGATGTAGTGCTGTGAACCTGTAGTCACAAGTTTAAAGAATGTGTCTGCCTTAATATGAACTTGGTCATTACTGCCAACAATAGATTGAACTACCTTGCAACCAAACATCAGTTTTATGGTAATATACCTGTACTTGTTCGCTGTCTTTTAAGCTGCTCTCAATAAAATTCTGGTCGTCCTGCATATTCAATGTGGATTAAGTCATTGACCACAATTACAGCACACAGCAACATACAAAATCATTACTTGTTTCAGAGGGGAATTTGAGTAAATTATGAAGCTAACAGCAACATCTAACCAAAGACATCACTATGTTTGCAGATCATTAAACCATTTAGTACGCCTATGATGAACTATAATCTTAAGCAAAAACAGGTTAACTAAAAGTGGTACATGAGTACAAGTTACTAACTCTTGTTGTTTGACAAGTTAAAAGCAGACAGTTGGTTTAGAAAGATGTACCAAATAGTATGTTCGCAATGCAAGTCGAAACACAAGCAAGAAATACCATGGTATATAGCAATTAGGAACTCATGTTTGCAATTCAAACTACCAACCCCATATGATGGCAATAAGATTATATGTTCTCTGCATAATATGTATTGAAAGGAAAAAATGAGATATGGACTAGATTCTACCGTAAGAGACTTGTCAAGGAAATAATCAAATATCACTTTACATCTGGTTGCATCCAATGGGACCACTAGATTAGTGTCCATCCATGGACCATACCTGAAAATCAAGGATGTTTTCACATTTTGCATGCATGATAAATACAGTTAGGAAGCTAGAGTAACAGACTAACAGTTCGTGAGGATAATGGAGCCACCTGTTAATCATAAAGTTTGGATAAACAAAAGCATAGATAGCTTTTGTCCCTAAGCGATCGAAATCATTTTGTTCTGCTTGGACACTTTCACACCTTTGAACACTAACTCTTTCATATGTCTGCAAAAAGATAAATATGTGCTAATCAGCAATCCACCCAAAAGAGCAAAATAGTCATAAGAAAGTAGATCAGAACAGTGGTGGGAATTGGTGTCAGATGTGAAGATCCTAAAAAGTAATAAAAAAAATTGAAACTGATTATTTCTACACAAGAACAATCCAACAGAACATGATCTAGTAAAACCCATCTATTCGACACCAATTCACCAATACTTAAACAATTATTACTAAAGGAAAAAGTGAAAAACAGTAGAAAGAAAGTGGGTTTACAAACTATACATGTGTTTCGTAGGATTGAAGCTGTAGACCAGATGCTAGGGTTCCATGCGCATATGGAACATGATAGCCACCATCCAGATAGTTGTCACAAAAGACCTGCAAGAGAAGGATCCGATGGGTATAAGCATATACTGAAAAGAAGCTTATTGCATTTTTCAGTTTTTTTGTATCGAAATATCATCATGACAGTTTATCGATAATGCACCTTCCAATTACATTCAATTATATATTCTCGCCTGTAAATATGAGGCAACGAGGTGTCAATGCCATTTCTACTCAGCAGATCCGAAGCACTACCCAGCCATTCATCTCCAACTGTGTTATCAGCAGTTTCTTGAGAGAAACCACTATCAAATTTGGCCAATACAAAAGGCCCCCATGTAGCCACTTTAATAGGAATGAGACCAAAATCCTGTTTCCAGAAAGAAGCATAACTGCATGAGTTCTGGCAGTGGAATCAGGAAGTATAGAAGATCCCCAAAAAAGTTGGGACTTACATTTTTGTTGAAGTTCTTGATTCCTGATATTCGTGTGGCTTTTAGGAGGACTCCATCCAGTCCATATGTCCAGCCCTACAAAATCGTAGGACTACTGTCTCAAGAGAGGGCAGAACTATAAGCAACTATGCAAGTAATAATACTATTACCAAGTCCTGTGTCTGCTGAAATAACAAAGCAGAAGCTTTGTCACCCCCAATAATTCAAATAGACTAGTTAAGTATGCATGCAGTGATGCTTCTTTTTTATTATTCCTAGTTCATACTTTTAAGTATCCAGGTACTTAAAAGGTGTGAGACGAACTAACGGAGCACATGTTAGAGTTCAAGATGTTAATCCCCAAGTCATGTGGGCATATACATCATTATCGAGTTAGCATTTTTAAGTAGTATGTGGCTTCTGTCCTTCAAAATTCAACATTTCAAGATAAGTTACTGTTTACATTTGTTTCCTCAACACTCGATAGTGGAAGCATCCAATACTGCACAGGACAATGAGGACATACCACCTATTGAAATGTTTCATAAGGAACTCACATGATAAGGGCACTGGAAGCAAGTCTTCTGACCACTTCCACATGCAAGGAGTGAGGCGTGATGGCGACACACGTTGTGAAAAGCATGGAGTTCTCCATTTGCATCCCGACATATGACAAATTCTACATTTCCAAGTCTACTACATCAACTTGTTAGATTATCACAATCATGAATATCCAATGTAAATGATTTTATTTTACAGAAATTTGGGGGTAATGATGACTAAAGTGTTTTCTGTGCGGATGGCTATATAGAAATGTCATAAGACCGACACCTTTATGCGTATAAAAATAAACTTCATGGTTTGCATTAGCCACTACAAGATTCTGGCTACAGAAGGATGAAATCACCTTCCTGTGAAGTAGTCATTTGGGTTCTTGACTTGCCATATGTGGCCTGGAAAACAACCATGAAAGGAAGCACAAAACAAGCTTTCAGTAAGAAGATAAAGGTGACTATCAACACTCTTTCTGAACTGGCCACAAAAGTTAGTGAATTATACACTGATGATGATGCAATGACAGTGAAGAGAAGTTACTACAAAAGCATAAACGACAAACGGATCAGAAAGCTAATCAAGGTGTCTCCATGAAGAACTAAACCTAGGAAGTTGGAACTCAACATAAAATTGAAATGAGCAAAGCTACTAATGGACAACAATTGTACAAGGAGTCTCAAATGCAAGTCCACCATCCAGATAATCCCTCTTTTGAAACACCTACACAAGTCACACCACTGTCAACATTAAGGATGTTGGTAGCCCTTGATCCTGTTTAGCCATGGGCCCTGAACCCCTGAACTCACCCCATTTCAAGCAAGTGAGAAGCGAGCTCTCAAATTCCACACTCCCACTCGCAGTCTCACTCACATCACACATATTCCCCTCTAGACAAGTCATCCATTGATGGCATACAGCTCAAGTAAAATCCACCATTAGCGATGGTTTAGAAGCGATCTCCACTGCCAGCGCTTGTACAATCGTACTACCACACAACTAGCAACCAACCAATCGTGCGGAAACTAAGAACAAATGAAGGAGGAGGGGGGTTGGGAGTGTGCGAAATCGGGAGTATATACCAACAGCCTGCCACCCGCGGAGGAAGACGCGGTCGAGCTCGAGCCGGAGGAAGTCCGGGTCGGTGTACCACCCGCTCGGCGGCGTCACGGCGGAGGCCAGCGGGACCGCCGGGTCGAACGCCGCCACGAGGCGCCGCGCGGCGGGCTCCGGCGGCGCCACGGAGGAGGCGGAGGCGGCGATGCGGCGCGGCGCGGCGCGGGTCGGCCTTGGGCGGGAGGCTCTTGCGGCGGATGATACCGCGGCCGCGGATTGCGCGATCGCCATCGCCGGCGCCGGCGCACGAGTCGCGAGAGGCGTGGGAATCGGAGAGAGGAGGCGAGTCACCTGCTAGCGTGGCAATGTTGTCAAATTTGGTTTATGAATTTATGATGTTGTCAAATTTGATTTTTAAATTTGATTTTTAAATTCTAGTTTTTTTTTGAGAGAGATGGAAATTTGGTTTGGCTCTGTTCGATGTTCTTGTTTTCTCATGTCTCTCCAATCCAACCTAAGGCTACTAACCATTATTATGTGTCACTTTTCAAAGATAATTAAAATACGCAAAATCGTATGTTGTCTATTTTATTTCAAGCTTTTTCAAAAAAATATAGTGATAACTAAAATGGATACATGCATCTCATCGTCTACCTGTTAATATATCAGCCTTAGCTAAAATTTATTTTTTAACCTTAAATTTAGAGTATGTTTGGGGGTTTTCATTCATGCGAGTGTTCGTTTGGAGAGGATATGGAGAAGAAATCTCTCGTTTTTCGCATGCACGATCCCGAATGGCTTGATGGTGTAATTTTTTACAAATATTCTATAGAAAAGTTGCTTTAGAAAATTATTTTAATTTGTTTTTTAAATTTAAAATAATTAATAATTAATTAATTATGTGCTAATGACTCATCTTGTTTTATGTATGTTTTCAATCTTCTTATTTCCCTTTCTCTTAAATGCACAATATAGTATATTTCTATATTTTTACTCATAAGTTATTTTGTATTGCTTTGTTTTTTTTTTGAGAAATCAATGTCTCTTAAAATTATTAAAATGTCCAAGTCCTTTGGAACAATCTAAATTATCGCTTTAGATTTTGAGACTTAGTAACAATAGAATCTATAAATAAACTACTAAGTATGCAGAAACTAGGTTCTTCGAATTCTCACCAGCTAAATACTCAATGGCTAATCTTTACCACCGAAACCAAAATCTTTATACGGTTATTCCCTGTTTAACTGAGCTTAGAATTCTAATTCTAAGTGGTGAAAAGCTAACGGGCGAGAATATGAAATATAATTTTATAGTTTCTGGATTCTAATTTAGTTTTTAATTACATAAGTATAATTTCTCAAAATCTATATAAAAGTCTGGACAAAGGGTTGGAGATTTCTATAGAAAGTAGTTGATACCCCGCGCTCTGTTGTGGGATATGTGAATGAATATATGTGATATATTATATAAATGATAGATGTGTATGTTTAAATAATGTAAAAATGATGTGTATGTTTAAATAATGTAAAAATGATGTGGAGATGGTTATTTGATATTGCTTACATGTTGAGTTCTAAAAGAACAGTAAAATTGTAAATAATATGTCATGTTTGTATGAGATTTAAGATACTCTATATAATAATTAGTAGTGGGTGATGATGTGGCATACTTACGTATTAAGTTTTAGAAGTTAGTGGGTACCAATAGTATATAGAAAGTATAAGCTCTCTCTTAAATATAGCCTTAAACTGTTTACGGTCCAAGGTGAAGCCTACTCAATTTGGGAAGTCTCGGTTGCTCCTTGGGTACTCCTGGTCTAAGATGCGTACCGTCGGCCCATTGGCCCAGCCAGCCACCTATTTATTGGTCGGGCCAGTCTAAGACAAACAGACCAAATTTACTTAAAAAAGGGGTATGTACACATTTACAGAGTTCAAACTTCGACAATAAGATGATGAAGTGAATGGATGTTGCCATATGAGCAACTTCCTAAAATGAAAACAAGATACAACAAGGCGCTACTCTCCTAAATATTTGGAAACTCCATATTCTTTCCAGACCACGACCTCCTCTTTAATCAAGATAAAGAGGGTGCCCGCTGCTTGACTCTAACTTTGGAAAACACGTATATTTCTCTTCTTCCAAACCATCCAATAGACAAGCAGCACAAGAGTGTAGAAAGCATGCATCCCTGTAAGCTGGTCTGAAACCCTTGCCGCGCCGTGAGCCACCATTCTCCCAATTCCATTCGCGCTTCTGCCCACAGTTGGAAGCCGATTCATGTCCATCCCTTGATCATCCTCTAGACTGGTAGTGCAAGGGCAGGAAATAAAGAGATGGCCAGAGTCTTCGTTGCTGATCATGCATAGCGGGCAAGCCTGCTGGTGCGGCCATCCGCGTTTGCTCAGATTATCAGCCGTTAGACAACGTCCAATTTATGTTGTGTTGCTTGATAATTTCACTGTTCGTCGTCTACTCTTCTGGCACCAATCTGAACATTTAATTGGTGTTACTATCAAATTACGAATCTACCGATCTGAACAAAAATCATATCACAAGTTCCCTCCGAAGGCTGAATCAGAACCAGTGAATCTACCAACAGAAAACAGTGCTACGCGTTTAGAGCACGTACAATAGCAGGCTATAAACCGGCTACAAACATATTTTAAGAAGATAAATAAGGAGAGAGAAGAGCAGCGTTTGTAACCCGCTGTAGCACGGACTCCAAGACGCAGTATATGTATAACAGGTGGAACCATGTATTATTAGTGTAGTATATAACTATTATATGGATGAGCTATTAGATTGGTTATAGTTATTGAAGCTAGTAGTCAACTATACTATTAAACTTGGCCCTTACCATTTCTTCACAAGTTGCCATTTCTGCTGTGCCAAGCAGGTCGCGCTCCTGCCTGTGCCTGAAGGGCGAAAGAAAAGGAAGAGAAAAACGTCCTCACCACAACCCGTGCCGACTGAGACTTACCGATCGCTCTCGCGAACCAAGACAGAATACCGAGACAATTAGCAGCGTTCCAACCCGTACTAACACCTCCAATTAAATCAAATCAATCGCTCGCTTAATTATTACTAATAAATAATCTGATGACTCAGCGGCTGCAGCTTGAGCTAAACCGACAGTGAACGAAACGGATAAGATCATGTACTGCTGCTGCGCTGGTCCAACGACGTGACCCTGGTTCCGATCTCACTCATTATCTCTCCATCTATCTCCTCTCCAAAGCTTATCCTCTCTCGCCCCACTTTTCACAACCCTGTCTTCTTCCCATCCCTTTCGCAACCAACCCCACATTTTGACCCTCCTAATTACACCAATTTAATTAGGCTGTGTTTAGATCTAAAGTTTAGTCCAAACTTCACTTCTTTTCCATAAACATGTTATAAACATACAACTTTTCAGTCACATCATCTCCAATTTCAACCAAAATCCAAACTTCGCGCTGAACTAAACACAGCCTTAGATAATTAATTACCCCCTCACTCAGTCCTAAAATATAAGCATTTCATCCTAAAATATACTTCCTCGGTCCGAAAAACGAATTTAGAACTGAATATAACATATTCTAATACTATAAATCTGGACATCTAGTACTACTTTGATTTTTTATAAGATTTGATTTTTTATAAGACGAAGGGAGTAAGCATCTTTGGCTATAAAACCAGATAAATGTATATCCAGTAATAACTAAAAGTTGTTATATTTTAAGATGAATTAGTAATTCTTTTCCAAAATCATAAGAAATTCTGAGTGTTTTCGCGTCAAATCCATGCTAATTATTGAGCAAAACCTGGTCGATTAGTACTAAGCGCTATACTAGATAAGCTCTCCGCTGAACCTGGTCACCGATCAGTTGCGGCGTCCACGTCTTGTAAAGGCGTTTTGGATAAGCCTCCCTCTGAACGTCCTGTCCCCAGTATGGCCGATGTGTAGGTATAGTAGCTAGTGTGTTCCCCTGATGGCCAAGAAAAGATAAGATGATGAAATGGAGATTAAATTACTCCTAATAAGGTACAATCTGGGCACCAACCAGCAGGAAGAATCAGTTTGGCTTTGCTTCTGATCTTTAGCAAAACAGAAAAAAAAAAAAAAGAAGTCATCATGATGATGATAGTATTGTTCATTCATGGATGGATGCACACAAGGTGGTTACAAGTGTGGTTGTTGGTCCCTAACTAGGAGTACTTATATACATGAAACAATTGCATATGCATTATGCAGATGAAATAAGTGCAAAGAACAGATTGGGATGACTAATTGGGTCTTGATTAATTCATCTCTGCATGCCTCCTGCAGCTATATTGACAGAAGGTTATTGCTATTGAACAAAATTGAAGGTTAGCCCAATGAGATCAAAGGCACTAGCTAGTTAGGAATTAGTAGGATACATACATGGCATATATATGCACCAAGAATTAAACATTGTTCAATAGGAGTTCTCCATAAGTGTATTTGGTGCATGATATGATGCTCTCATCTCTTGGTCAATGCAATTATGCAACTAATTAACAGTGAGTTTGATCATAGGTAGGATTGGCATGCAGCTAATATAAGAGAAGAAGAAATCAAGAAACCTAAGCACTAATATAAGGTATTTTTGATGGTTGATTTGATGAGATGAGATCCCAAACTATTACAAAAGGGATCCATCCATATTATCCATCTCTGCTTAATTAATTTGTCCTCACTGAATTTGATTCTTTTCATCATTTCATCCTCCTCCTCCTCCTCCTCGTCGTCGTTGTCCTCAGCCATTGCCGCCGCCGCCGCCGCCGCCGTCGTCGGGCGGCGGTGGATGGTGGTGCGGCGGCAGGAAGGGCGGGAGCGCGGTGAGGGAGGTGGAGGAAACGCGGCGGATGGAGGAGCAGCGGAGGATGCGGCGGCGCTTGTTGAATGGGTTCTCCGGCTTGGCGAGGCTCGCCGTGGTTGCGCCGGCGGCGGCCACGTCCTGCAGGTTGGCGAACGACCTCGACTTGCCGGAGAAGAAGTTGGACAGCCCCCTCCTGCACCCATCCACCATTAGCGCGAGAGATACAGCTAGCTAATTGACCAATTCGATCGAAGAAACAATGCCTACTTGATTGGGAGCGCGTCGTCGAGGGCGTCGAGGCAGGCGAGCGCGCCACCGCCGCCGCCGCCGCACTTCGTCTTCGTCTTCCTCCGACACGTCTCGGCCGCCACCGCCGCCGACGACGCCTTGCTCTCCACCTCCTCCTCACCATCATCCTGTTCATACTCGGAGTCGGCGCCAATGGAGGACCGCTCCTCCTCCTCCTCCTCCGCCTTCTCCTCCACCGTCTCCAGCACGAACAGCCCGTGCACGACGCCGCCGCCGCCGCCGCCGCCGCCGCCGCCGCCATCATCCCCCACTACCCCACCAGCCAGATCCTCCAGCTGCTGCACCACGTCCTTCCTCTTCCTCGCCCCACCACCCCCACCACCACCGCCGCACATCCCGTACGGCGACGACGGCGGCGGCGCCACCGCCACCGCCGCCGCCGCAGCCGCCACAACGGACATCGCGTCGCCCGGACGACGCCGCCGCTCTCATCAATGGCCCGGCCGGCGGCTCACCTCTCAGACGAGACTCATGGCCACCACCACCACCACCACCGATCGATCGAGACGTCGTCGACGACGGACAGATCGACAGACAGAAGGAGGCAAGGTGATCGCCGCGGCGGTGTATATAGCCACCACGGCGAGGGGAGGAGGAAGACGACGGCGACGCGTGGAGAGGGGGAGACGTGTCGGGGGCAGCGAGGGCGACGGGGGCACCAGAGACACACAGGCGAGCTGCATGCACGGCAACACGTACGTTTCAGCTAACCTTAGCTATTACTATTAGCTTTAAGCTTAGCTTAGCTTTATCTCATCTTTTTGTCATGCTATGCTTGCTAGCTGCATGCATTATTGGCTTATTGCCCATACTCTCTCACCTTACAGTACTACCTTAGGTTAGCTATCGCGGCTGAGTTAACAGCACGCCATAGCTTACGGGCTATTTTTCGCTTATATTTATACTTATTAGTAAAAATTAAAATTTTCAAATTTAAATTAAAAGTTGGTCATAGGGTATTCTCATCCTGATTTATTTTTAAGTTTACTTTTAGATCGTTACGAGAAAGTACATAGAAGTTTTTTATTTATAAATTATTTATTTTGTAAATATGTTATTTTTGGCTTGTATTTCTCTAATAAGCTAGACGATAGGTTGTTAGCTCTTTCCATAATCAAGAAGTATCATCTTATCTGCAAGCTAAAATTTGCTCTGTTTAATCAATTATTAAATTGATTTGGCACACACATATGATGAACCAGTTTAGCATAACTGGGGTCTTATCCACATCCACAACAAACCATATTGATGGATACTCCAAATCAAGATGGTTCGTCTTATCTGCAAGCTAAAATTTGCTCTGTTTAATCAATTATTAAATTGATTTGGGACACAGGCGATGAACCAGTTTTGCATAACTGGGGTCTTATCCACATCCACAACAAACCATATTGATAGATACTCCAATAGCATATGCTCTGCCTCGTGTTAATTCCATGCTTGTAATTGTAATTACTACTCCCCTTAATGGAGTACAAGCCAGTACTACATTATATCTTCCCCTTGATGATTTCCTAAGCATGCAGATTTACTCTTGTTCACAGTTACTTTTAGTTAACACAGAGATGCAATTATCTTCTTCTTAATTTGCACACTGCCGTGTCATTCCTTGGTATTAATTAAGTTCTTCTTGATTTTGCCTTTTAATTTGCTATATATAAAGTGAGCCCCCATTTGCAATGTGTGGGAAGTTGGCGTGAAATGCTGGGAACATTGCCATGCATGCATGCAAAATGATATCCTATCTTCCTATAAAATTATCCCCCACTAACTCCTTAAGCTTAACATATAAAGATGTCACATCATCATCCACTACTACCTCCGTCCCATAAAAATTATATTTCTAGCTAATTTAGGACAAAATAGTAGGATTGGAAAATGACCACAATAACCTTATTTAATAAACGCACTGCATGCACACATTCCATATATACAAATGATTAAAAGGAAGTTTGAGAGAATTAACCCATATAATTAGCATACTTAATAAAATTACAAGCATTAGCAGCCCAAATTATGTGGGATGGAAGGAAACTTATATAGATGAATCAATTAGTTGGGCCCTACATGGCTAGAAATATAATTTTTTGTAGGACAAAACCTTGGAGCTAGAAATGCAATTTTTATGGGACGGAGGGAGTAACAAGATGCCACATCATCATCCACTAACAATCATCCATTTAAACATCATGCAAATATGCTATATCTTTATAGTTTTTATAATTTAAGAGCTTTTTAAATACAAACATGTTAAATTATCATCCAACATAATTCACATAATGTTTCAATGTATATCTTTATTATGTTTTATGATATCCTATATACTTATAGAGTTCATCCTCACTTAGTTAGTGCTTAAATGATTAATCTATAGTCCAAATTATATTTCTCCTTTTTTCCTCTAATTAAGTCATATCACATCAATTGTTTTTAGCCTTTAGATGATTAATCTACGGTCCAAACTATCTCCCTACTTTTCTTCTTCCATAAAGTCATACTACCTTACATTTTACGTTTGAATCACCATTCTACATACTATTTAAATTTAAATTATCAAAAACCATATTAATTTACTTAATCTGATGTTATCTAGCTATTTTACACGTTATTTTTTTATTATTATCATATTAAATTCCCGCAGCAATGCGCGTGGTTTCAACTAGTTGTTTGGAAAAGAATGCTAGCTGATCAGTAGCTCTCTCCACTATCGTTCTGTGCGTTACATGTCAACTTCTGTTAGATATGGCCGGTGATAAGTAATTAGCAAGCAAATTCACCTTGACTAATGGTTATAAATTCTGTCGCTTTCATGATCTTCAGAGATAAACGATAACACTTCGTATTTTTTTGATTAATTTCATTGCAAGGCATACGTGTCTCCAGGTAGGATTCGATTCCCGTCAATTAATTTTTACCCCTCTGAACATTTCAAGGCACATAGTTTCTTTTAACAAGTGACTGCATTTTCGACAGAGACTTCTTGTATGCTCAATTGTTTGAGTTGCATGCTTGATTAAGTGCAAAATTAGAGATCGAGTGTGAATTAAAAAGTTACAAACCGATGATGATTAATTCTGCCTACCTACCTGCTGCTGCCTATCTCTTCAAATGCATCAGGGTTTGTGCAGACGATCTCGAGCAGCAAAGATGCACGTATGCCTTGCAATTCTGAATATATTTATACTGTACTGATCTAGATGGATTCTGAAAAATACTACTATACTGGTGTACGTGGCGTACGTCGTGGACCGGATGTGTGTTAAGATGACAAGGCATTACTTAATCCTAGATAATTAGTAGTATACGTGTGTCGCTGAAGTTGTCCTGATCCAGGGTTGGAATTTGGAATAGTCCTGCCAGAAAAATATGGCTGTATTTAGATCCAAAGTCTCCGGTCCTTTTCCATCAATCAACGTGTACTTTTCAATCACATCATCTTTAATTTCAACCAAATCTAAACTTTGCGCTGAACTAAATACAGTCTATATTATCAATCTCGATCATGAGAACAAAAGGCACTAGTTTTCTTCCTCAGTTTGACAAGCTGCATATACTCCTTTCTTTAAGAGAAATCCTCAGTGTGATAGCGTTTTAACCGACATGAACAATCAGTAGAATCTCCTAGAATACTCTTACCATGGTCAGAATTAAGATCCTCAGAGATTAAATTTTCTTAGCCTATGGTGCTGTTTAGTTCACACCAAACTTCCCTCTAACTCCCAACTTTCCATTACATCACATCACATCCAAAACTTTCCTACACATATAAACTCCTAACTTTTTTTCTAAACTACCAACTTTACCTAAACTTCTCTCCAATTTTAGAAACTAAACACAGCGTATAATTAACACGCATGCATGCTTTAGTTATCAAATCATCATTCATCTCGATAGAACATCTACCTACTCCCTCTGTTTCACAATGTAAGTCATTTTAGTATTTTTTCATATTTATATTGGTGTTAATGAATCTAGACAATATCAATATAAATGTGGAAAATGCTAGAATGATTTGTATCGTGAAAAGCAGGAAGTAATTAGTACTAACAATTAAATCAAGGTACGCACGCTACGTTGCTGCTTAATACTCATCCAAATCTATCGGCGAAAATGACACCGATCGATCATGGAGAGGGGATAGCCACCAGCTGCTAGCTGTCCATCATCAGAAACAGCTATAGCATTGATCACTTGTACTCCTATCCTATCTAGTAGACTAGTACTATCGTGTACGATTCCATCGGAGACGTACGTCGCCGCCGAAGCTAGGTATCCACTTTAGAAAAAGGAATCAGATTCCGGCCGGGCACACGGGAACTATTAATTTCTCCGGCTGCTCGATCTCTCATCGATCGATGGAAGGTTCGTTCGCTAGCTTCGCCATCCAAGACACCGCACTAGGACCAGTCCATCCGTTTCGTATTACAACTCGTTTTGATTTTTTTCTCAGTTAAATTTATTCCCTCCGTTTCATAAAGACTGCATTTTAAATTTATTATATGTCCAACGTTAATTGTTCGTTTTATTTAAAAATTTTATGAAAAAGTTAGTCGCATATGAAATACTATTCATATCTTTTTTTATCTAATAACAATAAAAATACTAATCATAGAAAATTCTTAAATAAGACGAATAGTCAAACGTTACATCTAAAAACTGAAAAATAGAGTATTTGTAAGGTAGAGGTAGTATAAATTTGATTAAGTTCATAAAAAAATATAGTAGCATTTTCAACACAAAGATATTATAAAAATATATTCAATTCTTGATTTAATGAAATTATTTTGTTGTTTTAGATGCTGCTAAACTTTTCTATAATTTTAGTTAAATTTATAAAACTTTAACTTAAAAGTTAGTTAAAACGACTTAATTATAAGATGAAGCAGAACGGATGGATTAATTAATATCCCAGGTCGATGCACCGTGACATCCATGGCTCGATCAACGCGATGCATTCACTCATCTGCGTGCAGTGCATGCACCCAACGTGCTTGTATAGGCGTGTATAGCTGCCGCTACTACCACTCTACAGGAGTAGTGTTCTTCTTGCTTGCATCGTTGCATGCAAAGAGCATCTCTAGCTAGCTCCATCTTGCTGTTGTGTGTTTGTGTTGATAGGAGTACTCCCAGGTTGCTAGAGCGGCGTTAATTGTTGTGTGCGATGCATCACGAGAGGAGGAGATTCCCCTCGTTTCTCGCGCCGTTTTCTCGGGAGAAATTGGGCTCCATCTCGTGTCGACGTCGCCGACTCGCCGTCGTATTCGTCTTCGTCTCCGGCGACGTCGGGAGTTCGAGACGGCATAATTTTTCTGGCGGACTCCCGCGCTCTCGGCCCACATGTACAGGTGTGTAAAATAATTACGGCCCAATTAAAAAAGTTCACCCAATACCAGCCCAGATACAGCCCGCTTCGAGTCTTCTTCTAGAGAGATATTTAACCACCACCGCTCGCCACAGGATTCACCACGCTTCGCGAACCCTCGTGGCCGATCGCCGCCGCCGATATCCGAGATGGTGCATCAAAAGTTCACACGAGAGCTAGACGTACTGTGAAGGACCTTATTACAGCCCAAAATAATAGGGGTCGGTTTGGTTTGAGGGAGTTGGTGACAGAGGATATAACTCAGAGTGTACACTCACACACGCCACAACAACACACGCACACACACGCGTGCGCGTCCTTAACACACGCTAAGATTGAGATTAGAGGCATTAGACTTCGGTGCACGGGAAACATGCAGTCCCACTGAACACGCACGCGTGTGTATATGTGTACCCTTATTTCTAGTCAAGACTACCCGAAGGACAGTCCTAAAGAAAGACGGGAAAAAACCCGTCGAGGTGAGGTCCCGCGAGTCGAACTCGCGACTGGCCATTCGCACCACAGCGAACATGCCAACCGAGCTTAAAAAGTTTAGTTTGTTTAGAGGACTTGAGAATTCGAGAGGGTTTAGGATAGAGAATCAAGGCGTCCGACTCCTACCAATCTCTTATCTAAGGAAGACATGTTAATTCATGAGACTGTGAGGGAATTAGATGCGAAAACCAAACAAGAGATGTGTACTAAAAATGTTTACTCCCATGATCAATCACACCATCAACTCCCTTCTTTAAACTTCCATTCCTCTTCTCTTCTCTTGCAAAACAGGCCGTAGGAATCCACCAAACTAAGCCCTGGTCCGGCCTATTTTCAGGCCCAACAGATCCTCCCCCCTCTCACAGAATTCGAATCCAACCCCAACACGGAATGGAAGCCCTAGCCAACCTAGCTATATAACCCACCCCTACCTAACCATCCTCCTCCCCCCTCTTCCACAATCCAGTCGCCGCAAGCAAATTTCCCCACGCTTCGCGAACCCTCGTCGGGTCGATCCCGCCGCCGCCGCCGACGTCCCCAAATCCAATCCGCCCATCGCAAGGTGAGCAACTCCCCGATCCCTCCTCCTCCCCTGATCTCCTCACCCTCTGCAGGTTTCGGTTTCTCTCTGGTCGGCATCTGGAGTGGTGCGGATTTATGCCATTTTAGGAGTTCTCTCATGGTCAAATCTCGTCGGATCGAACGATTTCTAAGGCTTGGGAAGTCGTTGATAGTCCTGACTATGAGTAATTTGTTAGTGATGGAGTTTGGGGGAATACAGATACTCTGGGTGTGTATATTGCGTCTATTATCTAACGTGTCAGCTCGGTCATGTGATGTTGCGTGGATTTTCATATACTCGTGCTGTTGCAGTTCATCCAGCTTCGATTATTGTGCCTCGTGTAGTTTTTCAGTTAATATTGTTGTACTTCATGCTGCTAGGATGCGTTAAACATGTTGCAGTTGCATTAGTTACCATCTATTGGTTGGATTTTACTAGCATTAATTATTGTGTGATAGTTTATGAAACTTTGGATTGTTTGATCGAATGTAGTGCTATGCAAAAGATGTCTGTCGTATGTTTCTTAGTACACTGAATTAGCCATTCTGGTATTTAGGGGGTGATCGAATCCATTATGTAATCGAATCTCGTAGTAGTTGTACTGGTGCATTGTGTTTCGTCGTGCTAATAAGACCATTTCCCAGTTATTACTGCAATATTTTGCCATCTGAAATTGAATGTTCATGTGTTTTTGCCAATTGCTATCGTATTCCTTATTTACTATCCTTCCTTTTGTATTAATTTTTCCATGATGTCATCAATCTGCTAGGCTGAGTTTATTTATGGCATTGTTTACTATGCCAAGTGTGCACTTTTGATGTTGGCCAGCAAAATCACAGTTTTATTTGCTTATGCATGGTTACTTCTTTACTCGTAGCTATGTCGCACTTACGAGCTTCTGTTTTCTATTTCCTGAGTGACAGTCTCCTTGTCTATTTAGCTCTGGTTGCACTTTTGATGGATATGGTTATGCTATTTGTTTGGTCCATAGAGTTTCTGAGTGGTTATCCTATATAATATTGGTGAAAGGTTTATTATGCAGATGATCTAGATGACACATTAATCCAGTATATGCTGAATTCAACAAATGTGTAATAAGTGCTTCAATTGTATAATAGTACAAACTGTTTGGTCAGTGTGTCCGACATATTAGAACTTTCAGTAATGTGGCTTGTGGTTTTCAACTTTTGCTGGCATTATAATGTAACAAAGGAGCCTGTTGCGCATTGCAACATGGTTTTGTTGCATTCTTCATCTTGCATTCATACAAATGCCATTCTTATACAGTATTTTGGACATGCAAATGGTTTTGTTCACTATCCTAATATTTTATACAGGATAATGCAAGTAGAATACAAACAGATAGATTGTTCGCTTTGTTGATGGAGTGAATATTTAAGTGATAAGTGATTTATAGTATTCGTTTGAACTTTGGTATCATATATATGCATCAGATATGTAGTATATTGTATATTTTACTTGCATTTGAATTATTTCTTACATAAGTACATTTCTATGGTGTCTGTATGAGTGAAGAATCTGATGTTGACGTATGATGCAGGAGGCAGCATCAGTTTTGCTGCAATCTGACAAAGTGGAGGGTCTAAAAGTTGAAGCTTCTTTTATGTCTGAACAAGACTTGCTTTACTTGGGATCAGTTGGATTGCTTGGAGAATATTCTCGGACGAGAAAAAGGCACAAGCTCCCGCTTGGAAGGCCCTGCTGCATGCATCCGAAGCCTTGTCAATTTATGCAAGCTTCTGGCTGCTCTTGGAGTGCACTGGTTTCTGCTGATCCACTTCAAGGATCAAGACTATTGTCACTTCTGGCTCTTGGTGCTTCTGATATTATCTCGGTGGAAGAAAATTAATCGAAGATGGCTCTGCAAAACATTGGTGCTTCAAACCGCGATGATGCCTTCTACAGGTATAAGATGCCCAGGATGATCACCAAAATAGAAGGCCGTGGCAATGGCATCAAGACTAACATCGTGAACATGGTGGATATAGCAAAAGCCCTAGCTAGGCCTGCTTCCTACACAACAAAGTACTTTGGATGTGAGCTTGGTGCACAGTCTAAATTTGATGAGAAGACTGGTACTTCCTTGGTTAATGGGGCACATGATACTGCTAAACTGGCTGGTCTCCTCGAGAACTTCATCAAGAAGTATGTCCAATGCTATGGATGTGGCAACCCTGAGACTGAGGTCCTCATCTCCAAGGCCCAGATGATTACATTGAAGTGTGCTGCCTGTGGTTTCGTGTCAGACGTTGACATGAGGGACAAGCTCACAACTTTTATCCTGAAGAATCCACCTGAACAGAAGAAGGGTGGTGGGAAAGACAAGAAGGCAATGAGGAGAGCTGAGAAGGAGCGTCTAAAGGAAGGTGAAGCTGCTGATGAGGAGATGAAGAAGCTAAAGAAGGAAGCAAAGAAGAAAGGTGCATCCAAGGAAAGCACCTCCTCTAAAAGTGGTGCTGGGAAGAAGAAGGCTGCTTCTGGCTCTGATGAGGATCATTCAAATTCACCAACTCGCAGCCATGATGGTGACAATGTGGCTGCAGATGAGGATGACGACGATGATGTCCAGTGGCAGACTGACACTTCGCTGGAGGCTGCAAAACAGCGCATGCAAGAGCAACTGAGCGCTGCAACTGCTGAGATGGTGATGCTGTCCACTGAAGAACCTGAGAAGAAGAAGAAGCACGAGGCCTCACACAAGGAGGGTGCCTCCAACGGAAGTGCAAAACATGTGGTTGAAGAGGCTAAAAGCAGTCCTTATGATGATCTGGTCAAGGAGATGAAGGATAACTTGAGCAAGGGTGCTACTGCTGTTCAGCTCAAGGGTCTGATGACTTCCTCAGCCCTGCCACCCCAGGATGCTATGAATGCTCTTTTTGATGCACTCTTTGGCGGCCTCGGCAAAGGATTCGCCAAGGAGGTTGTGAAGAAGAAGAAATTCCTCGCGGCTGCTGTACCTGATGAAGCCTCCCAGATGGTCCTGCTGCAAGCCCTGGTGGCCTTCGGTGCCAAGTCTAGCCCTGAAGCTGTGAAGGAGGTGCCGATTGTTCTCAAGGCCCTGTATGATGGGGACATCCTGGATGAAGAAGTGATAACTCAGTGGTACAATGAATCTGTTGCTGCTGGCAAGGAGTCCCAGGTGGTGAAGAATGCCAAACCATTCGTGGAGTGGCTCCAGAGCGCGGATTCTGAATCCGAGGAAGAGTGACGCGTCCAACCTCGTCCCCAATCATCGCCTACTTTGCCTTATCGTCTTTTGAGTATTCGTTCGCCATGAATATTTCCAGTTCGTATCGTCGTGTGCTTTTCCTACGAGTTATGAGTGCTTCGAGTTTGTTCGTGTGTCCTGTGCGCTTGCTTATCTGTAATGTTGGTCAATAAACCCAGACGGTCCTTACAGACTATGTGGTGTCACTCTCCTGCTGGAGATCTTTTTATCTATGAAAACCTTAATGTGTTTTATGTGTCAATGCGTAATATCGGAGTCTATTGTTGGCTCTTGTGAGATTATTACTGGCTGCATCTGTTACGTGCTTGATATTATCTTGCCTGTGTACTTAGCGGCTGGATGCAGGATGTGCTGGTGTTTTGATCGCTTTGTTGCTCAAGTATGAAACGTCTTAAGCTCCTGTGACAATTACATGTTGTTGTCATTTGTCAAGCTTAGTTATCTCTCTGCTGATACCGAGCGTCACGCTGTGTTCGACGTGTACTAATCTCAATACTGATACTGAAAGTCCCACACTGATCAACATGTTTTATGATCTCAATACTGATACTGAGCGTCACTCTCTGATCAAAATGTACCACTTTTTGTAAGGATAGGTACTACCGAGTACCGTTGTACTTGTGCCAATATTTCCAAGTACTCCTAGCAAGGATATATGTGGTACATACAGGTAGGCTATACCAGGTTCAGCGAGCTTTCTGTTGAGGCGTCAGAATAAACCAGTGGTAATCTGATGGCATATCTGCTGGGATAAGCCGGCAGTACCTGAACATTCTTTGTGGAACTGCCGCATGCAGAACAACAGAACCTGGAATGCCAGGTTTTGGGTGTTCACCCTCATGTTCTTCCTGCTGCCTTGCATGGAGCTGCAGGAAACTCCTGAAAAATATCTCAGTTTACCAGTGCTTCCGACATCTCAACAAGGTGCTCACGCCAATATTTCCGTTCCAGACTTTCAAGTTCCGAACATATCTGACATGGACTTCCCACCAGGTAAATTGTTACTAGTAAACATTCTTGCCTTTCTGTTCATCGAGGTACTGTAGCCAGTAATCCAGGACCTGTATCAAGGGGAATAACTGGAACATACAGATCTCCAGAACTACAGAAGTGAACTTACACACACTGCGATATACAGAGACTGCCTCACAGGACTACACAAGCTTTCTGTATACAGCTGAACATGGGGAATCCTAAAGGTAAACTGCATTACTGCAGTACAAAATTATGGATATAAGATGCAAGAACATATGTCTACAAATAGAAATTTGAGAGGTTTATTACTGCCTCATATAATCAGTAATCAATTAGCCACAATCATTTTGATCAACAGAGGTAATATTGTACTTTCCTTATATTTCATTGCATGGTGATAAAATTAAAACTTATAGAATGTGGAACAACTAAATACCCCCCTGAAATACAACCAATCTTTTACACATACCAGGTAAGTGGTTACACATCTTCTGTTTCCCACACAAAGTTCCTAAAATGAATCGAGTATACCGCTAGAGATAATAACAGAGGCAACAGAAACAACTTGGGTGGAGGAGACTGCACAGATATGCAAAGCGAGTCACTCATGTTCTCCTCGCCACATGTCAGTACTGGAGAAGCTTAGTTCTTGTTATGATCCGGTTGTTCTTGTCACTGGGCCATAATTATGTCTCCCGGCCAACCGGGATCTTTAATGGTATTGCACAAATTGTACATCCAATATCCCTGAACTTCAACTGAAGCTACTTCAGTGTGGAAGAGCTTCGATACAACCCTGTCATTGCGCTCGTAATCTTGCCATTTGAGTGTCTGATCTGGAAGCTTCCAGCTCTCCTTGGCTTGGGCAAGAAGAGTGTGCTGAGCATCTTATCTAGACCTTCAGCAGTGAACTTCACATACTTGTTTGCACTGGCATCCTGCTGATCAACAAGCGGCCCATAGTTTTGCATGAAGCTCCGGTATACAGGCACTATAGCCTGCACCACAAGGTGGCAGGTCTTCTGTTGCAAATCCCTATCTGATATGATCCACGCAGATTGCTTCTGATACATCTCATCAAAGTTTGCATTGAACGATTTAAGTCGCTGCTTCACTAAATCTCTTGCTGTAGCCCGGCCTTTGGAGAACAAGATTATACCCTCCCTGCTCAACAGCGGTGCAAGTGTTCCCCAGCTCTCCCTCAAAAACACTGCTGAGTAGTAATCCTTGTACTGTTCATGCTCCCGGAGCCATTCATCACCTAAGATCTCACCCATCTTGGTACCTTTCAGGTGCTTGAAGAAGTGCCAGTGCGTGTTCATCATGAAGAGATACGACAGTGTCACATCCTCATACGCTTTTGACCATGCTTCAAAGTTGGCCTCAAGGGCCTTGACAATATTAAGCACTGCATCAACAAGCATCTTGTCGTTGAAGGTTTCCTTGCGCCAGCTGCGATGGATGACGAGCACCTGCGTGAGCACAGAGCGATACGGGTCCCCAAGGAGCTGATTGCAGTACTTGGCAACAAAGCTAACTATGCGTGGCACTCCGCCATCAGCTGGAGGCAGCATATTGCGCTGCAGCTCTACCTGCACGAGCAATTCCTCAAATATCTCCACGGAACCATCCACCACCCTCTTGACAAGCTCCCTGGTTCGGGTTTGGATCTCGACACATGCCTTTCCACCAAACAACCGGTTGAAGTCCATTCTCAGCTTGCTCAAAGAATCAAACACATCGAGCAACCGCAAGAGCTTGATGGGATCCTTCCTGGCATCACATATAGCACGGCCAAACTTGAGAAAATCAAGGATGCCAGCACGCGACGCAATCTCGGCGAAGCATGAGGACGCGGCTTCAGGCCGCCGTTCAAACACCGCGACGCAGAGCTTCCGCTCCGCCTCTAGGAGGTGGCGCACGGCGAACTCCAGATGCCGCCCCCAACGCTCGACGTTTGGGGTGAGAACCTGAGCATCCTCAGCTGGGTCGTGCAAGTAATCAAGGCCGAGCGCTCGAAGGCTGGCGCTCACCGTGTCTCCACGAGCATCGGCGTAGGCAGCCGTGCAGGTGCCGAGCCGCCCATTAGCGGCGAGCCGGTCAAGGATCAAGCTCAGCTTGTGCACGGCGGAGGCGGGGATCCGCGGCGGCGTGATGGAGCCAGGGTCGGAGCTGTTGTTGGGTTCTTTCATGGCGAGCGGAGCTGAGTGTTCGGTGAGGAGGCGACGGAACTCGGCCTCAAGAATGTCCAGTGCAGCGGCGAGGAGGCCGCCGTCGAGGTTCGCGGAGGGGGTCTTGAGGTGGGAGAGCGCCTCGGCGAGGTCGGAGACGAAGCGGGGGTCGGCGAGGCTGCGGTCCCCGAGGTACTCGACGATGTCAGCGAGCCACTGGGAGGCGATGCCGCAGTTGTCGGAGAGGAAGTGGAGAGCCTCCTCGAGGCGGGACAGCACGGCGAGGTATCCGGGGAGGTCGTCGGCGGCGGCTGAGGCGGCGAGGAGCGGCGGCTCGAGGCCGTGCACGGCGTCGAACACCTTGAGCACGGCGGCGGCAGGCCCCACGGCGCGGTCGACGCACTCCCCGGCGCCCTCGAGCGCGTCCCGCGGGGCGCGGATCGGGCGCACGGCCGCCTCCATCGGCGGGAGCCTCGCCCGGATCTCCCCGAGCCTGGGCCCCGCCCGCGCCAGCGCGTGGCTGAGCGCCCGCGACCTCTCCACCCCGGCCCGCAGCGCCCGCCTCGCCGCCAGCAGGCTCGCCATCCCGCGTCCCTCCTCCTCCCCCACCCCCATCCCCGAAGAATGTGAGACACCACCTTCCTCCTCGCCGGCGAGGCTGGTTGGGACGCTAGTTATCCGGCGACATGGAGAGGTAGTAGGTGAGGGGAGATGGGAAGAGAGGCGGCGGGGAGGAGGAGGAGGAGAGGTTTAGGTTGGAAAAGGGTGGGAGAAGAAAGGAGGGAAGGCGAGGGCGGAAAGGGGGCGGAGTTTTTTCCGACGGAAAAAGTGGAGGAGGGAGGAGGGGTTTGTGTGTGTTGTGGTTGGAAGTGTGGGGTCTCGAGACCGCGTCCGCGATGGAGGAGGCGGCGGCGAGGGGGGAGAGGAGGCTGCGGCGAGTGTGAGGTGGACGACGAGTTGGGCTGCACGGCACGGTTGGAGCCAGCTCGGCTGAGGCAGGCGCACGCGTTGGATTGCGGGAGATGGACCAAAATCGGCCGCGCGATTTGGAGGCCGCGCCTGCGCCACCCGCGAAACTGACACGGTGTCTCCTGCAGGAAGATGAGTATTTCACGTAAAACAAATATGGTAATAACATGTGATTTATTGAGTTTTAATTATTATAAATATAAACTTAAAAAATTATTAATCTGATATTTTAAAACAACTTTTATATAGAAAGTTTTCGCACAAAATACACCGTTTAGCAATTTAAAAAGCGTGCCATTTTAATCTAAAAATTTATCCTTAAATTCAAGAGGAAACGAGGCCCCGTTTTCAGCTTATTCCTTTAGTACACTTCTTAAACTAATAAACGATACATTTTTATCACAATATTTCTATATAGAAGTTGTTTAAAAATAAATCAAATAAATTTATTTTTCAAGTTTACAATAATTAATATTTAATTCATTATGTGCTAATGAGTTATCTTGTTTTGTGTGAACTAAGAAATATTCTTCCCTGGGCATGAAAAGAACAAAGCATTTGTTACTGACGTGAGTTTAGCATTCATCACACTCATCTACTATTAGTGACAAAGTTAGACAGAGTATCGTGATCTCGGTCGCACATGATTGGAGTCTTATTGTTTTGTTTATGTATATTTTTTTACCGTTTATTAGTAAAAAAATTAATTTATGAGCAAAATTTTATCATGTTTTAACGATATAAAATTAAATATTATAACTAAATTATGATGAAAAAACTATAAAATTAAGTTTTAAAATTTAAACGCATAGGCGAAACAATAAGGGCACATGTGTTTGATGCTGCTGTGGCCTGTGGCTGTGTTTTGTCCGGGGATCCCAAGGTTGAGTTCCTGTTTAGCCGCGTGAGTTTCACCACAATTATTGTTATCATCCCTGATAGTAAAACGCTGTTTCACTCTCACAGATTTTATGGCCAACTGCTGGTACTTACCTGTACTGTTGTACCCTCGCCTGAAACCAGTTCTAGGATGCTGTTTCGTTATATCAAAACTGAAGATTTTGAAAGTGATAAACTACTACTACTGTACTACTAGTACAAACTATGCACGCATGTATCCATGGGTAAAAAGTGTGTGAACTGGAGACAGGGATGAAGAACTGGCGTGCAAGCAACGTAGATGTGCTGCACCTAACCGGACAGGGAAGAACTGAATCCACACTCTGCTACTAGTCGTATTTATACAGTAGAGTAGAGTGTATACTACTACTAGTAGTACAATTTATTTTTTGAGAACTGTATTTGCATTTAAGGTGTCAGTGCTGCTGTTGCCATGGTGGTGTGGTCAAGTGCATCACTGGAAGTTGGTTGGATCTAACTATGGTTATTTATGGCCTGGTTGGTGATCACCAGCAACACACAAACACTTCTTCTTCTTCTTCTTCTTCTTCTTCTTCTTCAGTTTGTACTTAGTTTTTTGGGCTCAATTCGCAGGTCAGGGCGTGAGATTTGGTTAACTCCACAGAGACGATGATGCGTGCAATGAAGTCACACGCTGCGACCATTGGTCATTGGAGTAGCTTGCATGTAAAGTTCTTTCTTGGGCTACCTGAATTTGACTTCTAGTACAGTGTACGTTGCATATGCAGTTTACTCCCTCCGCCTAAAAAAAAAAAAAGACAAACCCTGGTTTCCGTGTCCAACGTTTGCCCGTTCGTCTTACTTTAAAAAATTATGAAAAAAATTAAATAGATAAGTCATGCATAAAGTATTAATCATGTTTTATCATCTAACAACAATGAAAATACTAATTATAAAAAAAAATTTATATAGGACGAACAATCAAATGTTGGCACAGAAACTCAGGGTTTGCTTTTTTTTTTTTTTTTGACTGGGGGAGTAATTTCCTAGGTCGTTCTAAATAGTTGACTAAACATATTTAGTACTATACTACTAGATTGCTTACAAGATTGCAATAGTACATGACTCAGAAATGGTGCAGTTGCTATCAGTACATGGTTTGATAATGTGTATGCAGAACTTATACCAGAAATTCAAGGGTGTATATGTACCGTAAAAAAATATTTCTTTTTTTTTGTAAATTTTCTACCACTGAATTTTCATGCAGGTTTAGGGCCCCTTTGAATCAAAGGATTTATCTAGAGATTTCATAGGATTCAAATCCTATAGAAAATTTTCCTACTTGACCCTTTGATTCAAAGGATTGAAGTTTTTCAAATCCTATGAAATTCCTATGGAATGGCACATTGTATGTGGATTTTAGAGGAAATATAGCGAGAGCTCTAACCTCTTGGAAAATTCCTTTGAGTCTATCTCTCTCATCCGATTTCTGCGTTTTTCCTGTGCTCCAATCAAACGACCATTACTGTGTTTTTCCTGTGTTTTGCAATCTTCTACTCCACTTTTTGAAGTGTCTGGAAGACAGATGCACGCCTATCTTTTTTCTTGGTCTTCTCTACCGATATGATCCCGGATAGCTACACCTCAGCAAAAATGACACTGCCTAGTGCTTCTGGCTTGATCTGCACTTGGCATTCAGTGGAATGAAATGACAAGGCAATTGCGTAGTACTCTTTCTTGGTCTATTGATAATTCTCAAAAGTTGCCTGCATTATGCAGCATCCAGAGACTCTTATATTAGTAATTCAGAATTGACAACGGAAACAGTTGGTTTGCCTTTTCACTTGTGGATGCACCTGCTAGGCCTATCTTTATCTTCAAAAGAAGCAGCACCAAAGGGGAACTATGAGAATGATCAGCTCTAAAAGGCTATTTTATGGTGTGCTTTTTTAAATTGGAATCATAGTATGCTTTCAAATCAAAAAAGAAGAATCACTAAGGCTCTTTTTTTATGAAAAGAAATCATTAATTTGTTGAGCAGACATGACACATGAGGAAAGAATAAGGAATCATATACATACTACTACTTCACAACGAATTCTTTGTTAGGGAAGGACAGTTTTGACAAAATTGATCAAATTACAATTGTACTTCTTCTTTTACTGCCTGGCCAGTACCAATTCCAATTGTGCCTGTAATGTCTAAAAAAAAATGCAAACCTTGCTATCATGATTAAGAAGGAGAACAGAAGGCATTTCAGGGTAAAGGAGCTAGTACTACCTTTGTTAACTAAGAAGATAGATGCATGAATGAATGATTAATTAAGCTGCAGACTACACATGGGCTACCTCAATACTGGGGGCACAAAGATCCCCATCACCCATATCCACATGCTTTGCACTGCCCCTGCACAGTAATTTAACAGTTACAAGCTAGATGCAACAGCTGTCTTACTTAGTAGCACTAAGCACGAAGCAAACACTTCCATTACCAGGTACCACTAGCTCTTTCTCAGTAGTAATCTACTGCATAATTGAGTGCTGACACTCTCAATTCTCACAAAAAAGAATCTCTGGGACCCCAAAAATGTGGGTCCCTGACTCCCTGTTACAAGTTTGCAAGCAAAAACAGAATTATTTATGTCGGAATAGGGAGATTGTTATCATAGCACAGTGGACTGAAGCAGCACTTTGGCATGAGAAATGCAGCTTTTAGATTCTTTGCTGTGTTATTAAACGAGCTGACCTGATAAACCCTCTGATTGCAATTGGACCGTTGAGCACATTTCAGCTTAAACAGAGCCAAGCCGGTTGGGCCCACAAGAGTATCACCAGGTGGGCCCCATTTGTTCTTGGAATTTTCAGGGGATGGCAATGAATGGGCCCCAGGACCCACAGAATGAAACAGATGTTAGCAACACCAGGGCTCCACTAGTACTAATAATTTCCAGTCTCCCAGTTCAGAAACAATGGGATGAAGATGCAGCATAGATTTTCAGTCACATGTGCTGAAGAAGATAACATAATTAACTAACAAGGCATATTAATAATGCATGTTAAGACTTAAGTAGTATCATCTACTAACTAACATGAAACATGATAGCCGAATCAGATGACATTACTAGTCCAACATGAACAGAATTTGATTACCACAACACAATGCAGAACTCTGTCTTTTTCTAGACTGAATCGTATTTGTCAGTTTTCTTTTGTCACAGGTTGCAGGTAAGCTATCTATCTTTCCTGCAGAGAGTAGATTGCAGAGTTTGTCAAGATGAAGAGCAGGGGATGGAGGCTGCAGGGACAAGGACATACATGTTGGTGATGGACACGCCCACCGACTAACTAGAATCATGTCGCATCAGTTGATGATGCGATCTGGACGTAGCCCTGGTCCTGGCCGTGTTTCGCCATCCAAACCACCGGTACTGACAAACACCTCCGATCAACTCAAGAGAAAGTGAAAGCCTCACCATGCTCACATTTGAGAGCCATTTCTCCCTCAAAATATCATCTTTTGGAGGTTTCAAATTCTGAATTCAAGCGTTCTTACTCTCGAATGCAATGATAAATATGTTATCCCCAAGAGAAACTACTAGCAATTTAAAATAAGACACCGGCAGTGACAAACACTGAAACACCTCTGATCAACTCAAAAGGGAGAGTCCTCAAACATCCATATTTCAACCCATTTCTCCCTCAAAATTTCATCTTTTTGACATTTCAAATTCTGAATCCAGACATTCTTACTCTGAAATATGATTACACCCAAGAGAAATAACTAGAGGTGTAAATTAAGATAGTTCTTTTTCACATGATGGGATATCTGTATAATGCAGAATGATCATACAGACTGGGGATAGTATATCGGTGTACAGATAGTCCAAGAAATGTCACAAGCATGTACTTCGGTAGCAGGTCACTGGTATGACAGAAAAGAACATGGAAACTCCCCCCACTACTTCATCAGGCTTTTCAATTGAATCGGACAGCATTTGGGATCATCAAAGCTATAGTCCTAGTACTTTATTTCGTCGGCTAATGAGACAAATCGGCCCTGAAAATCTCGACCATTCGTGAGTTTCAGAGATCTTAACAACAGTAGATGCAGAAAAAACAAAACTCAAATTCAGAGTAGCTGAACACAAAACTTCTTCTGTTTGACTTGTGAAAATCATAACACTAGCCAGCATTGTGATCTTTCTGTTGATCAATGCATACGCATGCCTCAACAGCTTTGCTAAACTTCAGGCAATGCAGAGACGCAAAAGTGCAGTGTTTTCCCAACCACTTTTGCGGCTCATACTTTCATTTGGTAATCAATTGGTACTGATCTCTGAAAGAATTGAAGAGCCCTGAAGTAGTTACAAGATTATGCATGAAATTGTGGCGATTGATAAGGAAGTGGATTTTGATGCATGTAGCTTGTGATGAGATATCAGTTTAGCTCGTCTTGATCAGTTGCTCCTAACAGAGGAAAAATTGCCCATCTCCTTGACTCTTCAGTGAATCAGCATTGTTTGGTTGGTTAGCTGCTGCTACTGCCTGAATGGATCAACATGATCCTTCAAGTTAAATTTATACCTGCACTTGTGTAATCTTCTTTACGAGGCTGTCCGTGCATGCTTGACTATTACGATTAAGATAAGAAAAAAAAAAACTTTCCGTGCATGTTTGACTATGACCAAGATTAGGAAAGATGAAAAGTTAGGCAGCTAATTAATGAGGTTGGCTTGACAATAGAACCAGAAGTTTACCTATAGTCTCAACACTTGGTTGTCCTGATTTCAGTGGCTTGTGTTGCTCTAAGATTTTTTTTTTTTTTTTAAAAAAAAAGTACTGCCTTGTAATGATCGATCCTGAGTTGTGCCAGTGTGTAACAAACTTACAATGTTTACAAGAGGTCAGCATGTTATATCAGATCACGAGACAACACAGAAAGAACTTACTCCACTACACTGATTACTGCTAATCTTCCACTCTTCCAGCAAAGTTGATAAATGACTTTATTCGAGCGACAGTTACAGAAAAAAAAAAAGAAGGATGAATAAAGGCATCCTACTAATCTAGTCTAAACCTGTGTTGGACAATTGTACAAGCCCATGTATTCCACCAGAAGGCCCAGAATAATCCAATTTAAAGAAATGGGCTTAGCAATCGGGCCTAAATGAAACATAGTCTGGTTGTACATTCGTACAAGCCCATGTGCTTCGTCACTGCCTCGGTTTTCGGCCACTCTTGTTAAACTCCTGTTTCAGCAGATGAGGCCATAAACATTTTCAGATTTTTCTTGAACGGAAAGATGGGGCCATATACTTGAAAAAGAAAGTAAAGATGAGCACATAATGGCATAAGAACATAAGATGCACATACTTTGTTCCTTGGGAATAAACTGAAGATGACATCCATAGAATGGGTATCTGTTAAGCCATTGCTTACTGTTTCTTTACGATTTACCTTTTCGAAGTTATGCCTTACAATTACAGCTAATTAGGTCTTTCAGATTTGTTTTCCTGCGCTTATGCTTCAAGCTAGATGTTGCTTCACTTCTGACAAGTGGACAAATCATCCAGAAGAGAGCAGCAGCAAAGATTTCCTGTACACTTCCCATCTCCAAAATGTTTAAGACCAGCCTGAAATCTGAACTATTCAGATCAAAACAATCATCTGAACTCCCTGCTGGCAACAACTGCGACCAGCGCAGAGGAGAGAGGAGAGAGGAGAGAGGAGAGAATACAGCCAGGTGATCACGCATGCGTGTGCTGCTGCTGTTTTTCTGTCCACTTGGCTGCTGTCTCTCTGTCTAACGATTGGCTTAAGCAAACGCATTAGCGAATAAAACAAGCTCATACAGTATATGACAGTATATGCATCAGCAGCAGCAGGAGAAAAGAAAAACAGGTAGCTAATCTCTTCCGTCCAAAGAGATTTTAAAATTAGATACGAGTATTAAGAAAATAAGTTAAATTAAATGGTAAATTGTTGACAACTGAGCATAGCTCTAGCGTAATGCGAGGGTGTTCGTCCAGCCCACCTGGATTCGAATGCTGACTCTAGCATGATTTTCAAGGTTCGATCTTTATTTTAGCCATTTGTATCAGGGGTAACAATATGGCTGAAATTTTGATTATTTTGGTCCACAGTTATTTGATTTTTTTTAACAAAATTCGAACAAATATTTCCAAATTCAAAAAATAAAAATAAAAATCAGCCGAAATAATATTGTATCAGCAGGAGGGGGGGGGGTCGATAGAACGATTTCGTTCTGTAATTTTGAACCCTCGATTCTCATGGGGTATTATTTCCCTTTTAGTTTTCTAAAAATATGGTAAATTGTTATGATAATGTTTTTAAAAAATGATAAAATTTTATGATAATGTTATGATTGGTTGAGAAGAGAAAACAGGTGGAGAGTTTGAATAGTAGAATATTACTAGTAGGAGGAGAAGTTATATTTTAGAACATGCATGATTCTCATGGGGTATTGTACGTTCACTTTTAGATTTTTTAACAAATTAATACAATTAATACAATGTTATGATTGATTAAGAAGAAAAAGCAGGTGGAGAATTTTTGAATAGTAAAAGATTACGAGGAGGAGAAGTTATAGTATTTTAGAATGTTATAAATTACTCCATATTATATTTTGAGATAAAAAGAGTAGCTGTATGATAGAAAGAGGCAACCGCTGCCGATGGCTAGCATTCCAATGCAAAGACTGACTGAACATTTGTTTCTCCATGGATTATTCAAAGATGTTTTTGCCATGTTTGAATTGAGTTTGAATCCAACCGCACCGGGCGGTGTGCATGCATAAATGCGCTGTCCAATGTTTTGCTAGCTGCACTGCAAGTGGGTGTGCATGTGCTCATCGATCGGTCGCATAATTCTGGCCGCTGCTTGCAATTGCATTGGCTCGATTGGCCAATCATTTGGCAGCCTAACCAACTGCAACTTGTTAGCTAGGCATTTTAAGTTATGCTTAATACCACTCCATGTTTTATGATCAAATTTATGCTTAATACTTCATGTCTTATGACCATAAAATATAGGATTTTCTGAAATTTACTTTAATAATAATATGCAGAGGCATGCATTTCGTTCATAGTAGTATTCAAGGGTATTTAGTATTCAAGGGTATTGTAAAATTTCAGACTGAATTGTGTTCAGTATTCAGAAGTTGGTTAAAGAGGATGGATCAAGGCAAGAACAAAGACAGGAGTAGATTGCTTCTAGCTTCTTCATAAATCGGTCAGCTCTCATTTCAATATTTTGTCAAAGAATAGGAAAGTTTAAGAGGAGATTGTCAGTGCCAGGAGGTATAATTAATACTGTTGTTGCACATGGACAGGACACGCCGGCCACTGGTGTTTGATCATGGATAGATTCAACAGACACGAGTCTCGATATACTACTAATTTCGTTGCAAGATTATTATAAACTGATATCCACATGTTTGTGTACTGTAGCCTTACTCCGTCGACCATGGAGCTTTAGCTAGCTGTGGATGCTTTAAACTGCCATCTCGATCTGGCCATCTCTCACATCTTGACGCTAACTAAAGAACTAGCAGAGACGACTCACAACTGTCAACTGCTACCTTATTATTAGTAGCTATATGTAATATCATGGTACATAAAACCGATTAGGTGTCAGTTTGTAAAAACCGGTCGATATTAATCGGTTTTTTATATAATGTTGATCAAAAGTTATCGGGTTTTACCGTTTTCGATCCGTTTCCAATGAACCAGTTAGAGCGGATTTTTACTTCGAATACGAAAAGGTAAACCTTGCTAGGCACTCTTAATTTAAGTAGTACTTCCAGCTTCGATTATACTTCAATCGGCGCAAGTACTGTAGAATGATGTGCATAGTTGCATTGAAAATTTGCATGCCCAACTGAGTGCCACTTTTCAATTTTCATCTCGTGCAAGTTGAAAAGTTGATGTATCATGTGATTCTGTATTTGCCAAGCAAACGGCCATGCATGTACAATTGGTGAGTGCTTGCGGCCCCTTCAGCCATAACACTGTTGCTGACACACC
This sequence comes from Oryza glaberrima, assembly GCF_000147395.1. NCBI lineage: Eukaryota > Viridiplantae > Streptophyta > Magnoliopsida > Poales > Poaceae > Oryza > Oryza glaberrima. Next base: position 27,675,754 of record NC_068331.1, on the reverse strand, counting down.
GTAGGCGTAATCAGGTACAGTATGTGTACGCATTGTTCGACGTGTCCTACTTTCGGGCCGTCGGATGGCGACTGGACGGTGTGGATGCGATAGGAGGCACTACGACCCCCCCGAATCTTGTCGGTGGCGCATCGCACGATCGCATCTCGTGATCAGATCAGATGATTCAGATCCAACCCCTCAACTGTTCCGTCGCATGTACACGTGTCGCGCGTCCACGCGCCGGCGTACGGCGCGCCGTGTCCCCACATGTCAGCGTACGTGGATCCTCGCCGCCGCCGCCGTCGCCGTCGCCGTCGCCGGACAGGACAAGCACGTACGCAGGCGAAGGCGTGGCGACCGTTCGTTCCCACGAAGGCAGCAACGCAAATTCGAGATCCAACTATCTATCGCTTACTCGTCTGTTGTTTCTCCCTACGACTCCTCGCCGGTTTTCTTATACGCTCTCGGATTATGGTTTACCCTTCTGATTGAGTGCCGGATTCCGACCTAGCGACATGACAGTTTTTTTTTTTTGTTAAATTTCACTAAGTTTTAATCAAATTTTGGCTGATTTTACTGTCTTAAATTTGAATTATTGAAAACCATTCCGAATTTCATAAAGAGTAAATTGCACCCATGGTACAACAAGTTGACAGGTGGGTGTGATTTAGTACAAGAACTTGAGAATGTGACAACTAAGTGCAATAACTTGGCAAGTGGGTGCGCTTTAATACAATAATTTGATAATTTAGTATTTTGGTGCAATAACTTGGCTAGATATGTGCTATTTTGGTTAATGAGTGCTATGAAAGTTCACGATGTTAATATGTCATCACATAGCAATCCCGTAGATATAATCTTTGCAATGTTTGATGCAATCTGTAAGAATATATTGCTCACCTAATTTGCACCATCGATTTAGATTTTTTTTTCACCATATCAAATACCAACTAGAAAATTTCTACACGGTAAAATTTGTTTGACTTTTAGTTACTAGATTGACAAAAAATATGCTTGTACAAATCTATATAAGTATATTAACAACTGAGTACGTAAAAGCTGAGTACATATAGCCAAAAATACTCAAAATAATTAAGTTTTTACACTACTTCTCAAGTTATTGTACCAAAATCGCACCCACCTTTCAAGTAGTTGTACCTATAAGCTCATTTATTAAGTTTTTTACTAGGTTGCACCCATTTGGTAAGTTGTTATCCTAGCATCTTCCTTTCTCAAGTTCCAACACTAAATTACACCAACTTATCAAGTTGATGTACCGTGAATGCAATTTACTCTTCATAGAATCTGCTTTTGTACTGCATCGAAGCCTCTAAATTTCATGGGTTTTTTTGGTCTTTGTTAGTCGAAAACGTTAACCGTGTTTGTGATCATCATAAATTGTTACATACGGATTATCTAAAAACTATGATAAATTTCATGGACAGTGCAACGTGTATCACGCATTATAATTGGTAATTACTAGTTGAAGAAAAACAATGCTAACACACCAAGGTACTTCGTCAATAGTCCAATATTTTTTTTGAGAATTATACAGTATAACGCAGACACTCACAACGCACGCGCACTCACCCCTAAGAACACACGCACGTAAACCCTACCCCTATGAGCATCTTCGAAGACTGTCGACGGGTACGTCGCCTACCACTGAAAGCACAACGCCGTTAAATCCTGGAAAATTCGCTTCCATGGGGAGTCGAATTCGCTCGTCGCCTACCACTGAAAACACAACGCCGTTAAATCCTGGAAAATTCGTTTCTATGGGGAGTCGAACCTAGGACCTTAGGTGCTACTGAGACTCTTGTAACCACTAGGCTGCATGTCCTTTCGCAGTTTATGAAGATATATAAGTATACGCGTATATATACAAGCATCCGTGTCTATCCCATGTTTTGAAAAAGATCATCATGGTAATCAACACGGAAGCGCAAATTAGAGAGGAGGAGAGATGCTTAAACGCAAAGGTGAGAGCTTTTTCTTTTACGCGTGTTACGTTTTATAGATATGTGTACACATATATATACTGGGGGTGGGTTACACACTGGTATACTAGCGTCCATGTTTGTCATGTGTTTAGGGAAAAAAATATCACAGTGATCGGTCCTTAGATGGGCGTACACGTGTATATACTAGCACCCATGTTTGTCCCATGTCTCGAAAAAAACATCATAAGTGCAATTTAGGAAGGAGGAGAGATGCTTAAACACAAATGTGAGGGTTTTTTCCTTTGCGTGTGTAAGTTTATAGAGATGTGTACACGTATATATATATATGAGCATCCACGTCCGCATGTTCTGAGAAGAAAAAGAAACACCATGTGTATATATATATTAAAATCCGTTTTTATCTCGTGTTTCGAAAACAAAAATCATGATATTCAAGAAAAAATGCAAATTAGGGAGGACGAGAGATGTTTAAATGCAAAGACAAGAGTTTTTTTTTCTTTTTGCTCATATTACATTTATGGAGATGAGTATACACATAACTACACAAGTATTCGAGTAACCGCATTCAAAAATAAAACATTGCCGTGATAAACCTACATACAAGTGTACACGTATGTATACTAGCATCCACGCTTGTCTCATGTTTCGGAAGGAAGAAAAAACCCCACGATGATCGATCAATCTATAGATGAGTGTACACGTATATATATTAGCATTCACGATCCACGCTTGTCTTATGTTTCGGAAGGATCGACAATCCATAGATGAGTGTACATGTATATATCTTAGCATCTGCGTTTGTCCCGTGTTTCAAGAGAAAAAAAATAAAAACATCATGGTGATCAACAAGAGAAGTGCAAATTAGGGAGGGGGAGAGGTGCTTCAAAGCAAAGGCGAGACCTTTATTTTGGTTCCTCTACGAATCACGCATTAAAAATTCCTTTTCTTTTCTTTCCCACTGTTTTATAGGTAGAAGAGCTGGAAGAAGAAGCAGCGACCCCAACTCCTCCCTCCATTCGCGCAAAAACACCGAACCCACCTCTCCTCCCCCAACCAAAAATCCCTTCCTTTTTTTTTCTTTTTTTCTTTTTTCTTTTTTTTATTGTCTCTCCCCTCGCCGGCGGCGATGAGCCCCAGGAGGGAGAAGGCGGAGGAGCAGCAGCAGGGGTGGCGGGAGGAGGCGGTGTCGGGCGCCTCGCTGAGGCAGGTGGACCTGGAGAGGGGCGCCAACGGGTGGGCCTCGCCGCCGGGGGATTTGTTCCACCTGCGCGCGAGGGGGTACTTTTCCGGCGGCGGCGGCGGCGGCGGTGGCGGTGGTGGTGGTGGTGGGAGGCGCGGGAAGGCGCCCTCCGCCGCCGAGTGGCTCCTCCGCCCCGCCGGCGTCGACTGGTTAAGGAGCCACTCCCGCCTCGACCACGTCCTCGCCCGCGACGACATCCCCGTCGCCGCCGCCTTCCGCCGCGCCCGCCTCCGCAAGGACCCCTCCGCCCACTTCCTCCTCGCCGTCAATCTCCAGGTCCGTTTCCCCCCCGATCGATCGCATCTGCGCGTCGACGCCGATCGAATTGTTTGTGACAATCAATCTCTTGGTTCGGTTCGTGTGCAGGTGCCGGGGCGGCCGGACGCGTACAGCGCGGTGTTCTACTTCGCGGCGGAGGCGGCGATCCCGGCGGAGTCGCTGCTGGGGCGGTTCGTCCACGGCGACGACGCGTACCGGAACGCGCGGTTCAAGATCGTGAACCGGATCGTGAAGGGCCCGTGGCTGGTGCGCGCCACCGTCGGCAACTACGCCGCCTGCCTCCTCGGCCGCGCGCTCACCTGCCGCTACCACGGTGGGGACGGCTACCTCGAGATCGACGTCGACATCGGCAGCTCCGCCATCGCCAGCGCCATCCTCCACCTCGCGCTCGGCGCGGTCACCTCCGTCACCATCGACATGGGGTTCCTCGTCGAGTCCCAGTCCGAGGAGGAGCTCCCCGAGAGGCTCTTCGGCGCCGTGCGCATCGCCCAGATGGAGATGGGCGCCGCCAAGTATGTCGAGACGGCGCCCGACGATGTGGTCCCCGAGGCCGGCAGGGCTGGCGCCGGATTCAGGGTTCACTCGGCGAAGGTGGCCAACGATAGCCGCCACCAAGAACGCGCCGCCGGCAAGGTCGGGAGGTCGATGAGCTGCCAGGAACGCGAGAGCGGAGGAGGAGGTTAGGGCTCAATTCTTCTCCCTCAGCTAGCCATTCTTTTTCATACCAGTGCTAATACTGTTTCGCAATTCGGATTCGCAATGCCACTGTTTAATCACTGTTATTGATTAAAAATCATGAACCTGTTGGTATAAACTTACAATAGCGTAATAGAAGATGCAGGCTTGGCTTTCGGTGGTAGTACATGCTACCTTTGAGCAACAAGTTCTTGATTATCCGGGTTATAAAATTCTAGCAAGTGATTTATTCGGGTGGAGTCGATTGTTTTTTAGTGACATTGAGTCTTACAAGGGAAAATGACACTGATGTTCTGTACTGTTTCAAGTCTCAACGCATTTTCGTCTCGTCTCCTTGAGAGTAATGTGTTGATGTGCTGTTTGCGGTGGGGATATTTTTCTTGTCAAAGTGTTAGAGATTTCCTAATCTTGTTTAATTATTTGATACTCCCTCCATCTATTTTTTATAGTCATATTTCATCTTGGCACATAGACCAAGGATAAGTAATTTTACTTATCATCCATTTAAATATGCTAGTTATTCATCGTAAACAAGCGATTCATTAATATTTACATTTCTCGATGCCTATGTAGTCAATCTTGTGTGGAAGAATTGAGAGTCACGTATTAAATCCAAAAAAGTCATTAAGAGGATAGGTTGTGATTAAAATATGCTTATCAAAAATAAATTTTTCAGATTTGGAAATATGACTGATCTGATGTGTGTAAGTCCGAAAAGCAATTAATCTGATGTTGGGATGACAGGGACCATTGCTGTTTTGTCATTGCTTCTGTGTAAGTCTGCTCTAGGGATCTGATGCTGTTGGTTAATTAGTACTCCCTCTATTTTTTTTTGATAGTCATATTTCATCTTGACACACAAACCAAGGATAAGTAATTTTACTTATCATCCATTTAAACATGCTACTAGTCATTCCTCGTAAATAAGCGATTCATTAATATTTACATTTCTCAAAGCCCATGTAGCCAATCATATGTGGAAGAATGGAGAGTCATGCATTAAATTCGAGAAAATCATTAAGATAATATGTCGTTGGATTGAAATATGCCTATTAAAAATAAAATTTTCAGATTTGAGAATATGACTATCAAAAGTAGAAGGAGGGAGTACGCAAAAACAAGAGGCGTTTTTATTGACCCTTTTTTCTATCGAGGTCCAAGATTGCGATATCTGATGACAGTACTAATCAATGTCCACATTAATCTCATGCATCTTGGTATATGTGTGTGCTTTGGTTGTTAATTTGGCACGCGTACGGCCCCATCTTTCTTCTAGGAGTTCAGGATCTGCAGTGGTTGGCCCTTAATTGCCACTTCCGTGCAACTGCTAATGCCTTGTACTCCCTTCTTCCTAAAATATAAGAGATTTTGGATGGACGTGACATATCCTAGTACTACAAATTTGGACGTGCTCTCTGTCCATATTCGTAATACTAGGATGTGTCAAATCCACCTAAAATCCCTTATATATTTTTTTTGCCAGGTAAATCCCTTATGTATTGGGACGGGGGAGTACAGAACAGCACCTAGTTGCAATTCACCCTGTGTCTCATGTCATTTAGAACAGGAAGTGTAGAACATAGCAGAACATGCTCTACTGTTAATTTCATAACTGAATGTGGGGGTGGAATGTCTTTGCTAGGCCGGGAGAATGGAAAGGACAAAGGTGTGAACAGTAAAAGTTAGATAATCTCCACACAATGGCCAGTTTTGGTACTGAAAAGGGTGTAGTAATTCAGGAGGTGTGCACTTGCAATATGCTTACAACTGCCTAGCACTGTAACTTCTGCTAACTTTACCTGTTTATCGCGTACTAGTTGTCGCAGGTGTACCCAATTGTGGTCCACATTGGCCATGATCTGTAGCTTAGGGAAAGCATATTGTTTTCATTGTCATGGACTGAGCGGTTGGTGGTGTGTTTAAATCCTTTGTTCGGCAAGATTGCCTTCATTGTTCCTTTACTTGCATGGTTAGTTGTTTAGTTGCTTTGGGGGGAACACTGACATGTGTGCTTTACATAAGTGTTTACTACACATATGATCAGTATGCCATTTAGGTGCTTTGCTGATCATACTTTCTTTCTAGCTTGATGCACTCATACTTGTAGAAGTTGTTCAAATGACATTGAGGCCATCATTATGGTGACCTATCAAACAATGTACCTTCATCCTGTGGTTTAATTGCAACCCTTGCTGTGATCCATTTCTTTTATTTCTTAGTGAGCTATCGTAATCGCTTTTCCATTGTTGGCTGAAGATATATTCATTTAGACAACGGAACATGTATGCCTTGTAGTACATTCTTTTTTCTAGGAGATTCTTATAGTACATTCAGTTGTGTGGTCATCTTCTGAGTTCTTTTTTGCAAGCACGACCCAAATACTTCTCTCTGGTTGTATAAGAATGGTCAGAGCCTCTATATACACAATCAGTCCTGTCTTGAGAAATTGTTAGGTCTTTGTATCGTCGTATAGAGTACTGCTGCCCATTAGTCTTCGTCCGTTGAATGGATAAATTCACTCTGAACAATGTAACTGAGATTATGGATCATAACTCATTATTTAGTAACTTTATTCATTGTTTCAATTACATGCTTGGATGCTTGTCATTTACCTTTGCGCCATGTGGAACTGTTATAATGCATCAGAAGTTCAGAACTTGAACCTTGTTTTTTTTTTTTTTTTGAGAACTTGATCCTTGTTCTGTAATATTGGATGTTTGAATGGTGCAGGAAACAAATAGTAACATCTTGAATTCATTCTTTTCAGGAAAATAGATGCGAAGGAAGAGAGATCTTTGGATGGAGAAAGAGGGGATTGAGATCGAAATAGCCGGAGGAGAAAGGCCGGGGCACATAAAATGGGGAAGCGGCGAATACTCCCTTGATCATAATGTGCAAGTCACTGATTAAGCTGTGATCAGAACTGAAACCTGATCGATGAGAATAGTATATTATTCGTAATTATGATGCCATTCTTCTCTTCAATTGCAGCAGAATGCAGCTTCTCTCTTGAGTGCTCCATCATCTTTTCTGCCATCATGTCCAATCAAGCGAAACCCGTTCAACAGAAACAGAATGCTGCCTGTTTCTGACTTTCTGTGTTTTTTAGTACTACTAAAAAGTTCTGCAAAACCAAATCGTACTACTACAATTTCTAGTCCCACCTACCGTCAGAATCAACTGATTAACTGCACATATATCTGTGTTCTTGGTACTGAACAAACGAGGCAGAAAATTGCGACCTGTTCTTCCGTCCACAATGCAGGAAAAAAAGGCACACGGCCATTCTTTGCATGCTGTTCTTTTCTCTGTTTCTTGCTTCTTTTTCAAACTTCAAAGTGGGCAGCTTTGGAAGTTTGAGCACGGAAACCTGATGAGGCAAGGAAGGCATATCCTGACTCTGCAAAGAGCTCAGGACGTGACACCTTTGCAGGCACGTCGTCTTGTCATCAAAAGTTACTCCTCCTAGATTGCAGAGGACAGTGGCAGAGGTCCGGCATGGGAGTGTGTTCCTCTCGTCTGCACGTCACGTTCGTTAGAGCCTGTTTAGACTGTGTTTAGATCCAAAGTTTGGATCCAAACTTCAGTCCTTTTCATCACATCAACCTGTCATACACACACAACTTTTCAGTCACATCATCTCCAATTTCAACCAAAATCTAAACTTTGGATCCAACTAAACACAGCCTTAGTTTCGAAACAAAAAGTTTTTCACTCTGTCACATTAAATATTTAGACATATATATGGGATATTAAATATAGATAAAAAAAATACCAATTACACAAATTGCGTGTAAATTGCGAGACGAATCTTTTAAGCCTAATTACGCCATGATTTGACAATGTGGTACTACAGTAAATATTTACTAATGACAGATTAATTAGGCTTAATAAATTCGTCTCTAAGACAGAATCTGCAATTTATTTTGTTATTAGTCTATGTTTAATACTTTAAATGTGTGTTCGTATATCCAATATGACACGCTAAAAGTTTTCGTTCGTCAACTAAATAGTCCCTTATTCTTTAGTTACACGATCTAAGGTGGTGTTTGTGTGGAAGGGACTAAACTTTAGTTCTCTCAGATACTAAAATTTTGGTGAGAGACCTAAATTTAATTGAAGATGAATATCGGAGTGTCAGAGAGAGGACACCAAGATCCAGACAATCAGGCCCCCCTTCCCTGTCACACCCGTGTCACTGGTCACTAAGACATGCAATGTGTATACTGTACAGTACTGAAAAGATGACACACAAATGCACTTCTTTGCGAGTAGTGCATTTCGGTGTCATTTCATATGCGATTCATAGACTTTTGAACTTTTAGGGCCCATTTCATTGGTAGGAAAGTGTAGGAAATTTAAAGGATTTTAATCCTATGAAAAATTTCTATGAAAGCCTTTAAAACAAATGATCGAATCCTATACTATTCTTAAAAATTCCTATGGAATGACTAATCCTATAGAGATTTTGGAGGAAAGTTAACAAGAAGTCCAACCTCTTGGAAAAATTCCTTTGAGTCTATCTCTCTCATCCGATTCCTGCGTTTTTCCTATGGTCCAATCAAACGGTTATTCCTGTGTTTTTCCTGTATTTTCCAATCCTCTGTTTTACACTTGCATTCCTGTCAGAATCCTACATTTTTCCTATTCCTCCGTTTTTCCATTCATGCGATTCAAAGGGGCCCTTAGTCCCTCCATCCCATGTTAAAATAGAATGGGACATTTAGACCCCTTTGATTCAAAGGAAAATTATAGAAATTTTAGAGAATTTTATTCCTATAAGACTTTTTCTTATATAGCCCTCTGAATCAAAACATTAAATTCTAAGAAATTCTATAAAATGTCTCATTTCATGTAAGTTTTGGAGGAAATTTAAGAGGTAGAATCTTATGGGAAGTTTCCTTTAAGTCTTTATCTCTTCTCAAATTTATGTAATTTTTTTGCGGTCCAATCAAATAGTTATTCATATGTTTTTTTATTTTATAATTATAGTTTTACACTTGCATCTCTGTCAGAACCATATGTTTTTTCTATTGCTTTATTTTTTTTCGTTCCTGCAATTCAAATGAGCCCAAAACTTTTTTTTTTCCAAAATAAAGAAACCTAAAATATGATAAGATATAGCCATATACAGATTCTTTATACTAGATTGTTTCCCATCTTATTTTACGTTTGCTTATTTTGGGAGTAGGTTTGAAGTCTTGAGCAATTTTACCTTTGTCTATTCCTATCACAATGTTATGCGGACTCCTATACTACTTCCATTTCATATACTAGAAGATATTTCAACTTTTTTTAACTTAATACATGATTAAATAGCTCAAATTTCATCTACTACTTTTATCTGAAATTATCTTATCAGTCATGAATGTGGCTATATGCAGTTACAGTTGGTAGATAGAATCGTTAACACTCTGTGGCTTAAGGCCGAAATTAAACGCAGGTTGTACGTTTGTGAAGGCTGTATGTTGCAGTCTTGCAGAGGCGCGTGTTTCATAAAGACCTGACATCGTTGTGACCATATGCAAATGCATTATACCTGTGGATCTAGATCTGCTACCGTGGAAAGCACTGATCTTGTCCAAGGAAAATAAACGCCCACATGTCGGCAAAATCCACCCATTGCCTCCAGTTGATCTTTTTGCTGTGCACATATGGTTTTGTGTGCAGTGGCTAATGCAAATGTGTGTCGTGGAGAGACCTCGTACGATCTGCGGGCCGACGTGGGGGCGAAATGGCGAATCGTGTTTAACCAAGCACACGGCTATTCCAATAGTTTTACTCTATTGGTAGTCATCTTGGCCGTGCCATCTCGTTGTGCAGGATGCCGGTGAAATTCTCTGTGCTTGGGCCGGCCCAGCTGAAACCGGCCCATGGGCTGCGATTGGGTTGTGAACGACTAGCTACAGTACAAACGCCATGGATGTGCTGGGCTTGCCATCGTTCAGCTTCCTCAGCTTTGACGCAAGCTGGGCCTCACGGCCGTGGTGGTGATCCCTCGCGCCGCGCTTCTTGCGCTTCGCCGCCGCGGCGGCGGCGTCGGCGTCGGCGATGTCGAGCAGTATCCTTGCCTGCTCGAGCAGCGTGGCGAGCCCCGCGTACGCCCGCTTCATCTCCTCCACGGCGGCGTCCCCCTGCGCCTCCACCGCGTCCACCGTCTCGCGCAGCTGCCGCCGGTTCAGCCCGGCGAGGTACGCCGTGACGGCGGCGCTGGGTGGCGCGCCGTTGACGAGCGACGCCGCGTGCGTGGCGTCCTCGACGCCCACTGGCTGGTCCGTCTCGCCCCCGCCGCCGCCGCAGCCCAGGTCGGCGAGGTCGACGCGGAGCGCGCGGCCGCGGAGGGCGCGGCGGTCGAGGTTGCGGCACGCGCTGCGGGCGGTCTCGTCGTCGAGGTACTCGACGAACGCGAAGCCCCTCCGCCGGTTGCCGGCGTCCTCGTCGACGGGGAGGCGGAGCGACTCGACGGGGCCGATCTCCTCGCACGCGTCGCGGAGCTCCGCCTCGGTGGCCCGGTACGAGACGTTGCCGACGAACACCACGCTGCTGCACCGGCACGACACGGCGGCCATGGCGGGCGAACTTCGAACCGGGGCGAAGTCGATCGAACAGGTTTGGTTTGATGATTGAATCTGAAAAGCCTTTCGATTTTTCTATACAAGGAGTAGTTTAATTTCCGACTTCTGAGTCGGTGGCGAGTACGAACGCGTTGGGTTCGATTCGTGAACTTTCAACACGTTTCCAGATGTTTCAACACGTTGGAAGTATTTGATCCGACCCTATTTTGTACTTTTAAATTAGGTCTCGATTATCTGATATCCTAATTCACTTTTATGCATTTAGATGATCTTACGTAGTATCATCTTCATTAGTATCCGTTCAAGTAAATTAACAAAAACAATTGCTAAATTATTAAATTTCTAAAAAATAAAGAGCATATGAAGCACTTAATTTGCAACATCTGGACGGTGGAAAGCATCAAACAGTTGAATAGTACGGAGTTTGTTCGATGCATCTCGCCACCATGACGTGTACCGCGAAAGAAGACGCCAAACCGTCGTCCACGGCGACGACGTGTCGCCCCGCGCGAGCTCCGGTCGGGTCGCCCTCGCGCCACGTGGAGGTCACCTCCCATTTCCTCGTCTCCCACGACGAGGTGTTCGTCCGTGCTCAGCAGGAGGAGGAGGAGGAGGAGGAGAACCACAAGACCAAAACCAACCATGGGCGCGGGCGTGGCGCGCACGGCGTGGCGCCACGTGACGCCCGGCGCGCGCGCGCGTCCAGTCCTCCATTATAGGGGGGGAGGGGGGACACGAGCGAGCTCCGCGTTCCCCGGATCGATCGCCATCCTCTTCTTCTTCCTCCTCCGTCGTTCGCGTGCATGCGCGAGGTGCTCCTCCTCGGCTCGTTGGTGGTTCTCGCCTTGTTGTCGCTGTTCCCGTGCTGCTCCTGTCTCTCGCAGGGAGCGGAGGAGGAGGAGGACGACGGCGAGGTGCGCTTGATGGGGCTCGCCGGAGAGGCCGCCGGCTCGCCTGGCAGTGGCGGCGGGTTCAGGTATTCCGTTTCGCTTCATCTCTCTTTCTGATTTCGTTTTCGTTTGATCCATTTTAAGCAACTTTCGTATAGAAACTTTTTGCAAAAAAACGCTAGTTTGAAAAGCGTGAACACCGGAAACGAGTGTTGAGGGTTGAGAAAGTTGGGGGCCGAACAACCAAAGAATAAGCCAAATTTAAAATTTTCAAACTTAATTTTAAGATTGATTTTGAGATATTTTCAACGTAGTTTCTTTAACAACATTGTTTTTAAATCACCAAGAACGCATATATAAAAGTTTTACCTACAAATTTATTTTTATTTCCTAATAAGCCATTTTGGCTTATTATGAAAAAAGCCAAACGATGGGGGTTTTTATTTATCAGATGGGTGATTTTTCATTTTGGATTGGGAGTGTTAATTTCGAATATCTGTATATAGCCATTGACAGAGAATTCGTTTCTGTTATTATTACCTGATATTGTTGTTCTTCTTGTGTTATCATGACAGTGCAAATGGTAAATTTAGCTATGGTTATGCGAGCTCTCCTGGAAAAAGATCCTCCATGGAGGACTTCTATGACACCAGAATTGATGGTGTCGATGGAGAGACCGTTGGACTGTTTGGTGTCTTTGATGGTAATCTGATGCTTTTTCATGATGCAATTAGTGTTTTGTGTTGACTTAAATAAATATCGTCACCTGCTTATTCAGTGATTACTGATCGTAATACTACGTGGTTTGTTTTCTGCAGGTCATGGTGGAGCTCGAGCAGCAGAATTCGTCAAGCAGAACCTCTTCACCAATTTAATCAAGCACCCAAAGTTATTCAGTGATACCAAGTCTGCAATTGGTATTGTGCTATTTATCCGTGTCTATTTTCTCTAAAGCAAACTACTTCACCCAAAAATTTTGTTTGCACTTTGGATGTTTAATTCCCTGAACATTCTGTCCTGCAGCTGAAACTTACACTAGCACGGACTCTGAACTTCTGAAAGCTGAAACCAGCCACAATCGAGATGCAGGGTCGACTGCCTCCACTGCAATTCTCGTAGGCGACCGTCTGCTCGTTGCAAATGTTGGAGATTCTAGGGCTGTCATTTGTAGAGGAGGAGATGGTAAGATTAAGAACATTTCAATTCATGTTTACTTTACTGATTGTTGGGCAGATAGCGTAAGTGCTTCACCTGTACATGTTTTTCAACCAATGTCCTGTCCTGGTCTGTATCATGAATGTTCGTTGTGTCAACCGAGCAACTCTATATTACCTATTACAATTTGCTTCTAAAATGATTGAAACCTCAGTTTTGTGATGCATTATTTCGTCTTGATGATGCAGCTATAGCTGTGTCAAGAGACCACAAGCCTGATCAGTCAGACGAGAGGCAGAGGATAGAGGATGCTGGTGGTTTTGTGATGTGGGCTGGTATTTCAACTCTTGATCTATTCATTGTGCTGATGCTACATTTACCCTTTTTTTCGACATTGAACACCAAGTCCTTAATCTATAAAAATGCTAAACTTCTGTTGGCGGAAATTTTGTAGGAACATGGCGCGTGGGTGGTGTTCTTGCTGTCTCTCGAGCATTTGGTGACAAACTCCTGAAGCAATATGTGGTTGCTGATCCAGAGATCAAGGTCCTCAAGTTTCTTCCAATCTCAAATTCATAATTCATGCAGCTCATAAAGAAAGTATATGCATAGAGGCCATGAACGATTTCAGGATACGACCATATTACGTTATGTACTGTTGCAAATCGAAATTCGACATTTATCTGCTTATTTGATCTGTACAGGAGGAGGTGGTCGACAGCTCTCTCGAGTTCCTCATCCTTGCTAGTGATGGCCTCTGGGACGTGGTGACCAACGAGGTACACACTAATTTTAATTTCTCCAAATCTCCTCTCTGAAATGCATGTTTCTGAACTCTGAATCATTTTAATTTCTCCAAATCTCTTTCTGAACTCTGAATCATTTTAATTTCTCCAAATATCTTTCTGAAATGCATGTTTCTGATCTCTGAATCATTTTAATTTATCCAAATCTCCTCTCTGAAATGCATGTTTCTGAACTCTGAAGTCTGAAGCCAGTAATAAATTACTAATGACATGTTTTTTCAATCTCCAAATCTCCTATCTGAAATGTATTTTTAATTTCTCAAAATCTCCTATATGAAATGCAAGTAATAACATGTGTTCTCTTGTGAAAAAAATGAAGCAATAACATGTGTTCTCGTGTGATCCCAGGAAGCTGTGGCCATGGTGAAGCCAATTCTGGATTCAGAGCAGGCTGCAAAGAAGCTCCTCCAGGAGGCCTCACAGAGGGGAAGCGCAGACAACATCACCTGCCTCGTCGTCCGTTTCTTGGAGCAGGAGAATCACCTGCCAGAGAGACCGACGAATGATCAAGCCTCCTAACATATCAATCATAGCTCTCTTCCATACACACCGTTCTTCATTGCTCTTGCAAGTTTCTTCGACCTTATGGTTGTCTTGTGCCAAGCAGATGATGCATCTGTCATAAGTGTCATCTGTGGATGCTGCTGTAGCTGAACATTGTAACTTGTCGGGGGATGTGTTTTTTGCCATCTCCTTCGTTGCTTGCGTTGCCCTGATCTTGTTTGAGGGCAACTTGCAATCGCAGGTTAAGTGTTGGTCATCAATCATATGATGTAGCTTTCTACTAAACTTGATGTAATGATATGTGTGCCATTCTAGAGAGTGTCTCTTGAGTAATGATGTTTTTAAGTACATTCTGAATTTGCAGTTGAAAATGAACCTGAAAATTGAGATTATATGCAAACGTTAATCTATTAAATCAGCAAAGTGAGACAAACAAGAAGCTAAGAAAGCAAAAAAAAAAAATTTGTATTCCAAGAAAATCAGATGTGTTGGGGAAACTCCAAAGAGTTTGGATGGTGCTAAGAGTTGCTCAGGTAACCGCTCAGGAGGAAATAAGGTGATTATTTCCTAGACTCATCAAGCAGATCGAGACCTGCTCTCGAAAAAAGAGATACTCATCACTGCAACTGAACATCCCAACGGAGAGATTTCACTGGACAGAAACATGAAGTGAAAACAAAGGATTTTTAAGGTCTAAAACTGTAAAGCCAGTAACTCAGCAAGGAAAACGATGAATCCAGAGGAAATTTGCATCGGCTCAGACTACTTTTAAAATCTGCAAGGTGGGTAAATAACCCACCGTTCAGACGAGCGAACCATGTTCTTCCTCATCGCCGGCGTCCATCCTCAGATCACCAAACCAAACCAAACCAAACAGCTAAAAAAACGAAAGAGAACAGCAAAACAATCACGAAGAAGCACATCGCAGACCAAACCAAACGAACGCCGCTGATCGATCTGTGGTGTTCGTGAAGGCTGACGAGAGCCGAGAATGTGGATGATAGCGGCGGCCGCAGGTGGAATGTGGATGGAAACCCTAGCTGGGGTGTTGCAAACTTATAGAGCGACCCTTCCGGAAAAGCCCCTAGATGTAGGGTTTATTACTGTACATGCCATCCTACATAGGCCTCCGGCCCAGCCCAACCTCGCCACTCTCGGCCCAGTTCGCTTGCATTTTGCAGTGGAAAAGTTCAGTTTAGGTCCTTAAGTATCGAGTTTCAGTCACATCCCTCAACTATGCAGCACATTCAACCTCTAGAACCTACGTTCCTCGGTAGTTTTAGATGACGGCTGATGTGGCGTGTTGATCCAGTTATGTCCTACGTGGCGCCTATCTTGTACTTACAATTAGGGAAAAAAATGAAACCCCATGTCACTGACATTCCCTTCTTCCCGCGTTGTGTTCGCTCCTTGAAACAACGAGTCACATCCTCATCGACTGTGTGTTCGTTCGTCAGGTTTGGCACCATGTGCTGTCTTCACTTGGCTGGCCTGACCTTGCTCCTTCTCGCGGTTGCACGCTTTAGGTTTGGTGGCCGACTTCTAGGAATTGCCTACTGAAGCATCTTCATAAGGGCTTCGACTTCCTAGTCTTCTTGGTTTCTTGGCAACTATGGAAGGAGCATAACTCATTTATTGGTAGCTGTGAAAGGAGAGGAGCTCCAGAGTGTTCAATTCCTCTATCTCGTCGGTTAACATTTTAGCGGTTCTGGAGTACGTCTTACAGGAAGACCGTCTGTGGTCAACTACTAGACCACAACAACTTTTTGTAGTTCCACTTAAACGTTAACCGAACTACAGGATCTTCATCCCATGTAATATCTTGTTCATCGGTGTTTATTTATTTTTATTTTTTAGTGCCATGTTAATATCATCACGATATTATATGGGATGAAGACTAGGTCAATAAGATGTTATATGAGCCGAAACCGCTCATAGTACTATTGGGGGACTTGATTTGAATTGGTTTGGTAGTTTAGAGATACACTATATTCGGCTTTACGGTTGAGGGATATGTAATTGAAACTGGACCCCCATTTAAACAACGTAAATTAGATATTTTTTCCCGCTCAAAAAGAAAAATAAAGTGGACTTTTCTCTTTTGCAGTGCAGAAAGCAGAATTGGCTACTGACATCACTGAAACTGAACCGGATGCTGTACTTACTTTGGCGATACCTGAACGGCTGATGTCAAGTTTGATCGATTCTGCTCCAGATTTCTCAGATGATGAGGAGCATATATATCTCCACTCCACAAATTGTACTTGCAACGTTTACAATTGTTCCAGTTGAATTGTTCGTCACATCAGGCAACTAAGATGACCGGCAAGACGATAAAAAGTACTGTAACCTTTGAAACTGTGTGCTTCTTCAGCTTCCTACGAGCTTTAGACAGTCAAACCAAGAATCTCAGAGACGCTCGTGTGTGTGGGTTCTCCTACCGATTTTCCTCATCTTTCTGCGAAATCTTTCATGGCAGTCCAAGATCATTGCCACTGAGACAAGGACGGGGCACCAACCATTCGGAAGCACTCACGTAAGCATCGATCCCCTCGCGCAAGAAACCGTCCATTCCCAGCGATCAAGCGACCTGTTCGTCGATACACTGTTTGTTCATCGATCTTTTCAGTTTTTTTCGATTCATTCTCCACTGGTGTCATTGTCAGATTGTCAAATTGTCAAATCGATCGATCAGCACTCTCATTCTCTGAACTGTCCCTAGAAAAAGGAACGACTCCGGCAGCGTTCATAATTACGGCCTGATCGAATCACTGATTAGTTCATCATGTTCTTCTTTTCCTCTCTCGCGGCAGCAGCCGGACTAACACTGATCCTATCTGTTCTCTTAGTGTACTGATGACATTGTCATGCAAAGCTATGATTGTTGAGATTTTAGTGGCACGTGGAGATTTATTAATTATTATCAGTCTTCATCTCCAGCGATACGTCTCGATCATCGAATGAAACAAATTCAAATTCACCATGCATCGACATTTGATGCGAAATCTGAAACTTCCGGGAAGCACTAGACACGTCCTGTTAATTTTAATCTGTGGAAGAAATGCATGTCAGGTTCAGACAGAGAATTGCAACTAACTGTATGACTAAGGAAGCAGCTCAGGCGAATGTTGTTTCAGAAGAGAAGACCTGAAAACACCATAGCAGTTGAATTCAGAAGAGAAGACAAATGCAAAATTCAATGCATGGTAGCTGCATCAATTTGCACCACTAATTAATTAATTAACCCATCTTTTTATTGTGCCCTGTCACGGTGATCAGGACTAATGCTAGTTCAGTACATTGTTACTTCGATTCTCTTCCCTCCGATTCCTAAAATCTCCGAAGCATATCATTTACAACATGTGAACTTAACTTAGAAATGCCGACAAAAAAATCAGAACTTTGAAAAACCTGAGCAAAAAGGAGAATATTTTGACAGAACCGGTTCACTACAGCAGAGACTACTTCCTCCTGTACAAAGATACTGTTCATGGTTCAACAGCCACAAAGCTAGCAAAAGATAGAAACGCAAGCATCATCAATTGGAGAACTGAATCAATGCTAGACCAATGTAATTGAACGGTTCAAGCTAATTACCAGCATTATTACGACAGGATGGGTGGATTGACTATTTTACTGAATTGAAGCTTGGCTATCAAGCGGCTTTAAGTACGCAAAACCCGTCCTTTTGACTGCATAATCCCCTGACAAATGATGGGGAGATATCAGCCAAATTCTCCACCGTAAGAACGACGGCATCCAGATTAAAAGCTCAAAGCAAGTTTAAGTTATATACTGATTAGTCGTGTGCTGTGAAGCTAGATTGTGGTATACTGGTATTGAGAATATTATATTGTTTTCGCGTGCAAAGGTTTTACGCGTTCAAAATAAAGACTTTTTTTTTTTCGGCGTAAGTGGTATTGAGAATTTGAGATCATCTCCTAGATTTTGTTCCGAGCCGGCCAGATTATCAGAGAATTTGCTGTCCATTTTAAGTTTTTCTTTTTGGTTAGCTTACACATTATTTGCACATGAGGCACACGTGTCCCCATCGCTGATTGCATTTTCTTCAGTAAATGCGGCATCTGCCGCCGGAGATAAAGATAAATTCGTTCTTCGTCAAGAGTTTTCTCGATGCACTGAACCTGCTGAAAATGCTGAAAACATGAGGCAATTTTTCAAGAACAGGAAACTGAAATATAATAATCCATGGAAAATAACTCTGCAGACCACCTTGCATGAGTTTTCTTGGTGATGCACTGAACCTGCTGAAAGCCTGAGATGGTTTTCAAGAACAAGATAGACTCAAATAAGATGAACCATGGCAAAATTCTGCAAACCATCTAGTGACTTATCTAGAATTTTAGGTATGGGTGATTGAACTTAATATTTTTCTAAAATACCACAAATATAATGAAACAATATATATAATAGTACTATCTTCATTTTAGATTACAAGTCGTTTTGACTTGGGTCAAAATTAAACTGCTTTAAGTTTGACTAAGATTATAGATAAATATATCAATATCTATAACGCTAAATTAGTTTCATTAACTTTCTAATTGAATTTACTTTTATAGTATATTTGTCTTGTGTTGAATATGTTACTATTTTTCTATAAACTTGATTAAATTTTAATCAGTTTTACTTTGATCAAAATCAAAACGACTTATAATCTGAAACGGAGGGAGTAGAAGTGTAGAATTGATCAAATATATATCATGATATATTAATAGGAGAGTTTTTCACTTTCTTATCTCTTACCAAGATTTTTTTCCTTTTCTTTATATACATGGGCCTTAGGCTTTTTCTTTTTTTTTTGGGATAATCCCAGAAATCATCGGACACGGAACTGTCATGATGTGCCGCTTTCAGAAACTTATCATGCGTATTACTTTGGACTGGATTTTTCACATTTTGGTCCAACTGGACGGCGCCAGTCTCTCTGGCGTCGACCCCTTGCCGACGTGGCAGGGCGATGCTGAGGTGGCTAGGGGGAGCGCGCCAGAGTGGCTGCCCCCCCCCCCCCCCCCCCGAATTTTTTTCTTTTATTTGTTTGATTTTTTTTCACGCTTAGGGACACACAAGAACCAACCATAAAAAAATTAAATTCAAATAGACGTAATATGTGACCTGTAGAATTTTTCCTCTCCTCTCCTCTCTCTCCAAACTAGTGCAGAGGAGAGAGATGTGCAACTTTTTTATTTTTATTTTATTTTTTTGATATTGTTTTCACACTTAGGAACTCACAAGAACCAATCATATAAAAAATAAACTCAAACGGACGAAATATGTGGCATGTGGAATTTTCCAAAGCTCTACTGAAAAACTTCTCTCCTTAAAAACACAATCTTGCAAGCGGAATTTGGAGATTTTAGAATCGCCGAACCCGACAAAGCGAGGAGAATCGGATGTAACTTTTTCTGTAGATATCCATGGATATATTATTTGCCTGATTCTGAGTCCGTATGAGAAAGTTACGCCTATTTTAATAAATGACACCCGAATGACTTTTCAGTAGAGCTTTGGAAAATTCTACGAGTCACATATTTTGTCCATTTGAGTTTATTTTTTCTATGGTTAGTTCCTGTATTCTCCTAAGTATGAAAAAATATCAAAAAAATAAAATAAAAATAAAAAAACTGCATCTCTCTGTACTATTTAACTTATGGCTATCATTTCATGTGGTTATATTTGAATTAGAGATTAAGTAATTTCATATAGTGGTAGAGTGCATTATGTTTAACATGCTGATTAAATGGTTTTATGAAAGGAGTTATGGTCTAATTTTGATGAAGGTGCAAAGTAGGCTAAGTGGTATGCTATTTTCGCATATCTAGCTAAGTGGTATATTCCGTTCGAGTTTAAATTTTTTTTTGTGGCTGGTTGTATCGTGATCCTAAGTGCGAAAAAACATCCGAAAAATAAAAAGGTTGCAACTCTATATAGAGAAAGAGGAATGGAGGCGAGGGGTGGTGGGGGGGGGGCGGCGCCAGCATGGGTGACGCCCTCCTCCCTAGGGCGGTGCCAGCCATTGTGGCGCCCTCCTCCTGCCACGTCGGTTCGCGTGTGCCACAGTGGCAGGAGGACGGCGCCAGAGAGGCTGACGTCGTCCCGTTGGACGACGGCGCCAGCCACTCTGGCGCCCCAAAAAGGACCATTTCTGGGATAAATTTTTTTAGGGGTCTATTTGCGAAATAAGTTTTTCAAAAGAATCAAAATGTGAAAAATCCAGTTACTTTGGAGGTGTTATTTTTCCCTATGGACCGGCTGCTTGTGAGAGATCTAAGCATTAATAGGTAGTGGGCATTGCGAATTGTTCCGGTCTCTTGGGTGCATGAATATATAGCCAGGAATAAGCATGAGGAATGATTCAGATTCAACTGGAGTAGAGATTGGTGTCGATTGGTCCATGACAATATAAAATCTTGCAATTATTTTTTTTAGATAATGGAATATAATATCCCGGCCTTTACTCAAAAGAGCTACAGCCAATTATTACATATTAGTTTTCATGAACATAGTGTAAATCTAAATGAACAGAACACACCGAAGATCACTATTATTGAAACCAGCCTAACGTAAGGAGATCACAATTATTGAAGTCTATTTGTAAATCTCCAACCATAATTGGCAAATAGTTGCATAACCGTGGTCTCCAACTTTCGGCATGCAACCTTCAGAAACTCGTCATCTTCATCACACCTTTGTAGTTGTGCCCAAAACCGGAGCCAATGAGTTGCCCTGAAAATAACCTGCATATAGGAAAATGATGGTGATTTGTCAAAAACCATATCGTTCCTACTCAGCCATATTGCCCAACAAATGGCAGAAGCTCCAACAAGTATCAGTTTACTCATTTTCTTATCAACTCCCAAAAGCCACCCATTAAAAATATGAGATATGCTAACTGGAAGATTAAAACCAAAAGAGAATTGAACTGCTCTCCATAGAAATATCGCAAAATGACAATCCATAAAGAGATGTTGAATAGACTCATTCTTCAAACAAAAAGAACACCTCAAGCTGCCATTCCAGTTACGCCTTGTCAAATTATCCTTAGTTAACACAACCCCTTTAAGCAGGTACCACATAAAAATTTTAATCTTTAGTGGCAACTTAAGCTTCCAAATACACTTGTTTCTCTCGATATAGCCATTATTAATTAAAGCTAGGTACATAGACCTCACCAAGAACAAGCCATTCTGATGGAAATTCCATCTAAAACTATCAGACAAATCATTCAACTGAATATGTACTATAGAGGCACACAACTGATGCCAACAAACAAGATTCTGACCAACTAAAGCTCTCCTGAAAGAAACATTAAGCGGAACAGATCCCATAACAATGGCAATAGAAGATGTTTTCCTCCGAACAATTGCGTACAAAGATGGATATTTATCCTTAAAAGCCAAGTTACCAATACATCTATCTTCCCAAAATCTGATTTGTTCCCCATTATTGATAATCCAAGAACCCATATTTAAGAAAGTACTTTTGACATTCATAAGACCAGACCAAAAATGGGAATCACCTTGTTTCCTGTCAACTTGGGTTATAGATTTATTATAAAGATATTTCCTCTTTAATAAATCATGCCAAACCCCATCCTCATTAATTAACTTAAACAACCATTTACTTAAAAGACATTTATTTTGTATCTCCAAATTATGAATCCCAAGACCCCCCTGGTCCTTGGGTTGACAAACAACATCCCACCTAGTGAGCCTGTATTTTTTCTTATGGTCATCCCCTTGAAAAAAACCGCGATCTATAATAATCAATTTTACGAAGAACCCCTTTTGGCACCTAAAAAAGATATCATAAACATGGCTAAACTTGATTGAACATAATTACAAAAAAATTAAAAAAAAACTCCATGACACCTTAAATAATGTAAAACTTAGTTCATTTAATTGAAGGAGTAGTTTGCGCTCACGTACCCCTAAATTGGTGTGTTACACGAGCTTCACTCGATTTATTTTTGTTATTGCAATTGTGCCAGATAGTGTTTAATCATGTGCAAACACTAATTAATTAGGCCTGATAAAGCTCATACTCCCATTGAACCATATTGGCACTTGCAAAAGTCCGCTAGTCCACTCTGCACATATTGCAGAACAAGTATTCTTGTGCGTCATAAAAAAATGGACAATATGTCCTTTTTAAATTCACACCTAGCTAAGTAAGTCTCACCCGGCCAATGCTAGCCTCATTTCTTTTACCCAGCGAGAATAAAATCACTGGATTATTTTACCATCATGTGCTATATTTAGAACACACGTTATTAAAATGTCATAATTAAGTTTCACAATTAGTAATATTATACTCCACTTTGTCCATAAATATAAGCATTTCAAACATTTAAAATTTATTTACGAATATACTATTCTAAAGTACTACTTGTATCATTAACCATATCTCATTCATTTTTTTTTACATAATGGATAATCGAGCCTTTTACTTCAAAAGAACCTACAACCACACATTTTTTTTTTCTTTCACTTTGCCCCCCTTCCAACAACAAGTTTTCTGTGCTCAACCTTAATCTATAATAAACCTATAAATGGCTATATTTATGGATGGAGAGAGTAATAGATAATACTATACATTTATGCCAGTAGAAAGGAAAAAAATCCATGTACAAAAAGAATTTAACTATAGCACTTAAAGTTTGTAAAAGGATACGATTCTAAAGTAGTACTCCCATCGTTCCTAAAAGATTATATTTTTAGCTAGTTAAAGATAGATTAAATAGGAGGTTAAAATACTACTGTGACCTTCTTCATTAATGCAGGAAGAGCAAGGACGTGGGAATGCTTCTGGTTCTAATTAAAACTAAGAGAAAATGATCGATGAAATGATACTACTATTAAATAATTATAGTGGACCACTCTAAAATTACAATCTTTACGGGACAACTTTTTACGCTTAAACTACATCAATTCAGACTTGGAGTAGTACTATTTTTCACTCCAATCACCACTCATTTAAATTCCTTCCAATCTTAGGGTGTGTTTAGTTCCACGTTAAAATTAGAAGTTTAATTGAAATTGAAACGATGTGACGGAAATGTTCGAAGTTTGTGTGTGTAGAAAAGTTCGATGTGACGTTTTTGGGTTCAAAATTTAGAACTAAACCGTGCCTTACCCCAACTATCTCCATTCTGAAGCACCCACGTTTAATGAGAGTTATCTAGATTATTTTCATTTTATATTAACTTGTTTTTTAAACATTACAATTTTTTAAGGACGAATGGAGTACATTTATATTTGAAGCCATCCTTCTCTGTCTTTTTTTTTAAAAAAAGAAAACTCGCGAGAAGAGTTTGAGGACAACATAGATTTAATTTGTCTTTCATTCTCTCCTGCCTCGAGAAAAATAAAAGGAATTGGCTGTTGCGAATGGAGATTAAATAGGCTAAACTGTGACTGGAGGGAGACGATAATGGATATGCTTCTCTGTTTTGTAAAACGTGGACTGATCCTTCCTAGAAAAATTACAAATGTGTCGTTCTCCGTGCACTTGCTTCATATGAACCACACCAGTCAGCAGACCGTCAATGAAATGTTTTGTTACAACTTAGTACAAAATGTGTTCTTCGTGCAAAAAAACTCATGGTAGCAACTTAATTAGGCTTGCTAATATAAAGCTAAAGAAGAGTTCTCGGCACTTGCACAAATCCACTAGGCACCCACTTCACATTACATTGCAGCTAGAAATGAACAAAAATATTCTTGTGCCTCACTAAAGAAATGGAAATTGTCATTTTTAAATTAATTCATACCAATCTAAGTGCTTTGTATCTGACCGCTCTAAAAAAAGCAGAGCAATTACTATCATATAGTACTACATTTAGGCATTTAGCACGGGCGTTGTTAACACAAATTGCCAATTAAAATGTCGTCGGTTTCACAACACACTCCTGATACTGTAACAGATAGCATCTGATGCTGGTGTCCAAGAAACCGCCCTACCATTAGCTAGTAGCTAGTCCTCTTAATTGGCTAGCTTCCGATCCCTTTCATCGCCTTCCTCTTCAGTCAAATGACACATTAAATTATGTCGGTAATTCACCTCCGTACACAAGCAAACGCCTGCTAGCTTAATTGATCCCCATAATTAACCGCATGCGGTATAATTTTCTTCTTCAATTTACACAAGAAACCGACCTTGTTGATCGAGTTGTTGTTGTCACCTATAAAGCTAGCATAAACACACTACTCCTCTTCTTAACCCCTTCTTCTCTTCTCCATAGCTATCAAACACACCTTGTAAGCTTCTAGCTTCTTCTTCTTCTTCTACATACACTTCATCTTCTCCATAGCAAACACCTTAAACTTATAGCTTCTTCTTCTTCTTCTTCTTCTTCTACATAGAATAGAAGCTTCTACATAAGATATAGTCCATGCATAGCTCTAGTAGCATGGAAGGAGAGGATCTAGGTTCATGGCTTGGTCTCGGGATCGGCGGCGGCGGCTACGCATACGGCGGCGACGATTGCCGGAGGTCACCGTCGTCTCCGTCGCCGGTGCAGATGTTGTTCTCCCAGCATGTCAAGGAAGAGATCACGAGGGGATATGATCATGGCCGTGATGAAGAACAAGCTTCAGGGAGCAAGATCATGAAGGGAGAGAGAGGTGCAAGGCTAAGGGTGATGAGGTCCATCAGGAACAGCGGCGGCGACGGTAGCCGCTCGCGTGTACTGAGCCTCGGCGACGACGGCGGCGATGGCGGCAGCGGCGGCGGAGGCGGTGGCGGCACGAGGAAGAAGCTCCAGCTCACCAAGGAGCAGTCGACCTTGCTCGAGGACAGCTTCCGCGTCCACAACATTCTTTCTCATGTACGTTTACGTGCACATCATATCGAGTAATCTGTTACTAATTCTTTGGGATTTTAACACAACTGTTCGATCGATTCATGCATATGATCCATATGTAGTTAGTAAGAAATTAACTGATGATTTCTTGGTCAACTGAGATCAAGAGATCGAGCCGTATGAGTTTCTGCTTCTTCTAGGGCTACCTGATGAACGTATCTCATGGTTGTTTCATATATGACAGGCTCAGAAGCACGAGCTCGCTCGTCAGCTGAAACTGAAGCCGAGACAGGTCGAAGTGTGGTTCCAAAATAGAAGAGCCAGGTTCGTAGAATTAAATTAATTACATTCAGTTTGGAGATTACAAAATTCTGCAATTAGTGTTATGATTAACATCTGTGAAAAATTAAATCAAAACGCAGGACGAAGCTGAAGCAGACTGAGGTGGACTGCGAGTTCTTGAAGCGATGCTGCGAGAGCCTGACCGAGGAGAACAAGCAGCTCAAGCATGAGCTCATGGAGCTGCGTCGGCTGGCTTCGGCGGCGGCGGCGGCGGCCGGCTCGCAGCTCTACGTCCAGTTCCCGAGGGCGGCGGCGGCGGCGATGGTGAACGTCTGCCCGTCCTGCGAGAAGGTCACCGTGATGGGCGGCGGCGGCGGCGGCGAGACGGGAAAGAGCTCCTCCAGCTATAGCTCTTAATAATATAAATTAATTTAACTATTAGTTTGTACTCGGAGTTTGAACAAACACCTGATGAATATGGAGGTGTGATGATCGATCGACTTCGTGTAGATGATCAACTAGCTAGGTGTGCCAATATATATATAACTCTTAGTAATTGATTTGACGCCCTTATGTAAGGTTTTGCATGCGGTGTTGCAGCATGCAACCTAGCTAGGCTTTTTTATGGACTTGTTGCTGTAAAACTCGACAAGAAAGCCTCTTGAGAACAAACTGCCTGATCACCAGCACCCTCTTGTGGGCCGGACTGGACATGCAACTGCCTACTGGTACTGATTGGGCTGCACACATTAACCATGCACACTTATTATTTTCATATTCCTGAATCCTGAGCTGATTTAAGCTTTTACTCATACTCATCAGTGATTGACGTGTGACGATTTTTTTTTTGAACAAATCTGGTTTTCTTCATACCAATCAATATATGTTATAGTACGGAATATATATGATCTCAGATATTGAGAGTGAGTATAAGGCCATGTAAGTTTTCTTGGAGAGAAGAGGGGGGGGGGGGGGGGGGGGGGTTGTTGAAATTATCATGCAGTATATGTTTGATTCTGCGTCATTTGTAAGGTTGATGTTTGAAATGTTACCATTTTTTTTGGCAAGATTGACTAGTTTTAACATCGGTGCCGTTTTTTGGTTCCAACTAAATAGGTGACAAAATTTTGGCATTGCCAGATCTTACCATTGCCAAAAAAAAATTGGATATAACCAAACAAGCCCTTACATCCTATTAATTGGGAAAATAATCCTATGAGAACTACTTGGTGCAGAGGTCAGATGTTTTCATTGTTTAGTGAACCTTCTATTATCGTAAACAATAGCAGAGAACTGGTCTCATGCTCATGAGTGATCAAAAGTTCAAAACACAGAGCAAAGTTTAAGTGTTAACCAACTTTGTTATGATTGAAACAGAGTAAAATGCTAGGATCTCATTTATCTTCATTTCTCTTCAATATATATGAACAAACAAATAGTGCCGTGATCACTGGATCCAGCACAATGCATGATTTATCTCTAGAAGAATTTTACAGTTCTTGAGAAAATATCTCGAGGTACTTAAAAGAGTGAAGTGCACCGGCGGTCCTCAAACTTGTCGAGGTATGTCATCTAGGTCCTTATACTCTCAAATTGCACTTTAACGTCCCTAAACTCGATTATGCGCCCATTAGTGGTCCAAACCAGCCTCGGGATGACTTTTAGCCGACGTGGCATTGTGACGTGGATGGTGCTAGCCAACTGCGGGGGTAATATTGCAAAGGAGCCCTCCTTTTTTTTCCAAATCGTCACACATCTTCCCTGTGTCCCCTCGAGTTCTTCGCGTCAGAGATGAGCGGCGGCGAGGCAGGTGACGCAAGGCGGCGATCGCCGGCGTATACTCCATCCTTGCTCCTTGCCGCTGCCGAGGAGTGATAGTTATAGTTAGAGACATACTCAAAAATCTGGGAAGATACTTGTATTTTGTCTTTTGTTTCATAGTTTCCTGGGATGGTAGAAGTAATCTAATATTTTGTTCAGTGAGATGGTACATGCAACTCACAGTGGTTTAAGCTCCAGTAGTGATCTGGAATATAATTGTGATGCACTGCAATTTATCTAGTAATGGCACTGCAATTTATCTAGTAATGTATGTCCTGTCTCCAGTAGTAATCTCAGAATTGTGATGGGATTCAATTAGCTCATTTTTCTGGGATTCAGTTAGCTAAATTTTTTGAGATTCATGTGAAATCAGGTTAAATTTTCTCATGAGAACAATATAGCAGCAAAGGCCATTTCATTCCATTCAGCAAAGGCCATAGCCATATCATATCATTGCACAAATTATGCCATTACATTTAATCCATGCCACTACATTTCTCAACACAGATTCAGCCGTTCCTAAACAAAGCATATATATTGATGGCCAAAATACATACACAGCAAGCTACAAAACATTTACATTTCAGTAGCAGAACAATTTCACTACCAATTTCTATCAAAACATTCATCTTCTTTACTAGCTGCTTGTCCTCAATTTGTTCTGCAACCTGCCTTCCTCCAACTCCTTCACCTTCACCTTCACCATGAAAATCTATCACCTGCCTTTTGCCTCTCGATCCAGAGCAAGCTTGCAAATACCCTCCCTTAATCAAATATTGCTCATAATATTCCTCCCAATACCAAAAATCACATCCAGTACCATCCCGCTGCACACAATTGAACAAAATGAAACCTAATTGGCAGAGTAAACAAAAACATATTGAATAAATCTGGACTGACCTAGTGACTTGGGCAGGTGTAAAAGATGCGTCCGTAGTTCTCGGACGTCTTTGCCTTACGCCGAACGATCGTCTTTAACTCGCATTGCGGGCATTGAATCAGAGGGAGCGCAGGCTTCCCCATCCGCCGAGACGACGCTAATGCAGTATATCCCCCATCCATGGCGGCAACGAAAGGACCTACTGGGGCTGCGCGATTTAGATATTGACGGCTAGGGATTCGGCAGTGGCAAGGAGCAAGGATGGAGTATTCGCCGGTGATCGCCGCCTTGCGTCGCCTGCCTCGCCGCCGCTCATCTCTGACGCGAAGAACTCGAGGGGACACAGAGAAGATGTGTGTGACGATTTGGAAAAAAAAAGGAGGGCTCCTTTGCAATATTACCCCCGCAGCTGGCTAGCACCATCCACGTCACGATGCCACGTCGGCTAAAAGTCATCCCGAGGCTGGTTTGGACCACTAATGGGCGCATAATCGAGTTTAGGGACGTTAAAGTGCAATTTGAGAGTATAAGGACCTAGATGACACACCTCGACAAGTTTGAGGACCGCCGGTGCACTTCACTCTTTTAAGTACCTCGAGATATTTTCTCAAGAACTGTAAAATTCTTCTAGAGATAAATCATGCATTGTGCTGGATCCAGTGATCACGGCACTATTTGTTTGTTCATATATATTGAAGAGAAATGAAGATAAATGAGATCCTAGCATTTTACTCTGTTTCAATCATAACAAAGTTGGTTAACACTTAAACTTTGCTCTGTGTTTTGAACTTTTGATCACTCATGAGCATGAGACCAGTTCTCTGCTATTGTTTACGATAATAGAAGGTTCACTAAACAATGAAAACATCTGACCTCTGCACCAAGTAGTTCTCATAGGATTATTTTCCCAATTAATAGGATGTAAGGGCTTGTTTGGTTATATCCAATTTTTTTTTGGCAATGGTAAGATCTGGCAATGCCAAAATTTTGTCACCTATTTAGTTGGAACCAAAAAACGGCACCGATGTTAAAACTAGTCAATCTTGCCAAAAAAAATGGTAACATTTCAAACATCAACCTTACAAATGACGCAGAATCAAACATATACTGCATGATAATTTCAACAACCCCCCCCCCCCCCCCCCCCCCTCTTCTCTCCAAGAAAACTTACATGGCCTTATACTCACTCTCAATATCTGAGATCATATATATTCCGTACTATAACATATATTGATTGGTATGAAGAAAACCAGATTTGTTCAAAAAAAAAAATCGTCACACGTCAATCACTGATGAGTATGAGTAAAAGCTTAAATCAGCTCAGGATTCAGGAATATGAAAATAATAAGTGTGCATGGTTAATGTGTGCAGCCCAATCAGTACCAGTAGGCAGTTGCATGTCCAGCCCGGCCCACAAGAGGGTGCTGGTGATCAGGCAGTTTGTTCTCAAGAGGCTTTCTTGTCGAGTTTTTTGGTCATGAAGGAATTCTGATAGTGGAATATGGCTGACAGGTAGTAAACAGCGGTCAGCAGGCTGAAACTCCAAAACAGAGTGTGGAAATTCAGTACTGTCTACAAACTGAATTCTTTTCTCCATATGTAGATCGAATTGAGACCATTTTTTTCAGAGTAATAAGTATTAAGTTCCACAACATTTCCTATCATCAATTCTTTTCGGAGTTTTTTTTTTTACAACTGTCATAAGCATTTCAGAAGGGAGGACACGTAACAAGACTATCCGAGAAGTGATTGGATCCATATAGAAGTGCATCGGCCAGCTGACCCAGTAGCGGAGCCAGAAAATTTTCACGTTTAGGGCTGAGCTAATGAGATCTCAAATATTTTCATAAGTTACATAACATTTTTCATGATTATAATGGGGATTATGGAGCTAGGCATAGGGCTCAAGCCCTAACTGCTCCATGCCTGATTCCGCCCCTGAGCTGGCCCCGTAGCTTTTTCAAACTGTTTATATCAACTTTAATTTATATGGGTTTAAAGTTATCATCACTCAAGTATCAAATGAAACTGATCGGTAAAATTCTTGCCTCCGCCACAATAGGTGGAATACAAATCCGTGCACCAATTGTACCCGGGAGTAATAATGAACTACCCTCCTATATTTTTATATGAAATTTTCTTTTGAAGAAAACTAAAGTTATAGGAAAAAAAAACTTAGACTCCTTATCAAGCCTATTTGTACAGGACAGCCAGTGTAAACAAGATATCAGCAGGAGAGAATCTTCAACCCGATCAACTAGTAATACGACAATATGTATGACAACATCACGTACGTGCAAAGCAGCAAAGGGGAGAGCGACAGATGGTGCTTTTCACCACAGCCAAATTAGCTACAGGACTTAGCTTTTCTCGTCGACCGTTCGTTTTCCTACTCACGTTTCAGCCACAGTGATGTAGACTCGCTTGTTCCTTTCGAAATCACTTTTATCCCTACTAATTTAGTATTAAGGGTGTGTTTAGTTCACGCTAAAATTAGAAACTTGTTTGAAATTGAAACAATGTGATAAAAAGTTGAAAGTTTAAAGAAAAATTTTACAACTAAACACGGCCTAAAACAATAAACTAAATATATTGTTGCTGTAAATTTTGGTAATTCTATAAAAATTACCACTCTTAAAAACTTAATTTAGCGAATTTGGTAACACCGTCAACAAACACACATCCTACACTATCTAGTAAATGCCGAAATAGCAATATTAATGAAAACAATAAAAATGTGAATCTGACATATTTTGTTATTGAGTACTCCCCCATAAAAAAGATAAATTTAAAATTGGACATGAAAAAATAAATTTAAAATTGGACATGACACATCCCGAGGGAGTAGGTAAAGAACAAATTGAGCACGCGTGCAGCTCGTACATCGGTACATGTTGATTAGAGCTTGAAAAGGCACGCTGTGATGAACATCTGAGCAGATACTAAATTGTGTGGTAGAATCATGACTTGGGATGCAAAGTCCAGTTGCTACAGGACAAGCCTAACTTAACAACAGGATAATCACCGAGCTGATCAACATGAGGGACCAGCCTAATTAATAGTACAATCCGGTCTAGTCTTCTTGTCCTAAGCATGGGTCAAATAAAAATTAGTTTTCCTAATGACCAATGGGAAATATTGCGTAGGAAATTGGCGAGAAACTTTCGGCTGATTATTGGCAGGATGAGAAGTAGACATGGCGGAAGCAAATCCAGAATTTTGGACGGCTCTTGACTCTTTGTCAACACGAGATTTCCGGGAACTTTCACACAAAAGCCTGTAAACGCTTCAGAGAGTCGCACTCTCACCATCTGTTTATTGGCTTATCAGTTTTATCTTCAAATTAAATTTTAGAGTTTTTTATTATCGTTTTTGCTTTTAACATTGTATTTGAAACCACAAATTATACAGATATACTTTCGCCGTGTTTAGTTTCAAAATATTTCTTTAAACTTTCAACTTTTCCATCACATCGAAACTTTCCTACACACATAAACTTTCAACTTTTCTGTCACATCGTTCCAATTTCAACCAAACTTTCAATTTTAGCGTGAACTAAACATAACCTTTGTATTTTAACATTGTAAAAGTTTTACTATGTAGAATTCTTTTATTCGTCCATGTGGATAAGCCTAAGCCAAACGATCAGAGCCTGCCTATGCCTATCCACTCGAAAAAGCCTTTTTCTGTTGAGCAATTCTACGGTAGTATCTTGAGGTACCAAAAATTTAGTGTAAAATTTGATATCTCATAATACCCACCTAGGTTACTATGTAATATAGAAAAAGTGGTATATCATGGTACCTCCTCAAGGACAGTAAAATTGCTATAATATATTGTTGGTGCCACCAACTCCAAAAATTCCTGCAGGATAACACCAAATCACACTGTACTACTACGGCTGAAACAAGCCGATCGACTGCAAACAAAAAAGCTGGAGAAAGGAAGCAGCTGCGAAACAGAATGCAACGCGTGTGTCTGTTGTGTCCTTGAGTTTCTGCGCAAATGTGCTTGTCGTTTGCACGTAGCAGTGCGAAGGAAAAAGTACGAATTACCTGTCAAACTATCGCGGTTGTCTGAATTACCTCCCTAACCACAAAACCGAGCATTCTTTATCCATAACTATGCAAACCGGACGAATTACCCCCCTCGACCCA
This sequence comes from Oryza glaberrima, assembly GCF_000147395.1. Classification (NCBI taxonomy): domain Eukaryota; kingdom Viridiplantae; phylum Streptophyta; class Magnoliopsida; order Poales; family Poaceae; genus Oryza; species Oryza glaberrima. The sequence goes on along the minus strand of NC_068331.1, from coordinate 27,643,701 downwards.
ATCCACGGTGGTTTTGGTTTACGTGGCGTACACATGGCAGTCTAGTCAGCGTTTTTTAATTAAAATATTGTGGACCCGTATGTCATACACTTCTTACTCTCTCTCTATTCTCTCTCTCACTCTTTTCTCTCTCGCACGGCGAGGACGAACGCAGGGACGGGCTGTCGGCGTGTGTGGTTCGGCGAGGTGAGGCGAGTGCGGCGGCGCGGACGGCGCGGACGTCGGCGTAGACGGCGGAGCTGTGTGGCGGCGGAGGAGCGGAGGTGGCGGAGGAGCGTGGCGGCGGAGCTGTGTGGCAGCGGAGGACCGGAGGCGGCGGAGGAGCGTGGCGCCGAGGAAGTTGGCGGCACCCTTGGCCTCGCGGTTGTGGGCGAGCACCTTGGCGCGCCCTTGGACGCCGCCACGTAGTTGTACTCCGCGCCGCTTGGCTCGAGCCGGTGGGCCGCCGCGTCGTCGGGGACGCGGCCGTTCTCGGCCTTGCCCTGCAGGATCCGGCTCCGGAACTCGTCGAGCTCATCGAGCGCCGCCTCCGTGGACGATTTGCCGCCGGTTGTGTTGTTGAACGGCTCCAGGCTCCGGTGGTCGGTTTTCTGCTACGGCTCCGGCGGGTGCAACGATGGCTGGCACGTCGGCGCGGCCGCGGAGGCGTTATACTCAGTCAGGAAAATGTAGGCCTCCAGCGGCATTACCTTGCAGTAGTTTTCACGCATTCCGTCCTCGACGTCGTCGTAGAAATCTACAAAGAAGAGATCAATCAAACGCCAGGGTGACATGACATTGATCGATCCATGACACTGGGAGCGAAGGAGGAGGAGGCACCAGACGGAGAAGACCACGGAGAGGGACACCTCGCGGAGGCCGCTGTCCATGGACAGCGCATCGGTCACTGGCGGGTCGCAGCCGCCGTTTCCTCCGCCGCCTCCTTCTCTCCTCTTCTTGCTCATGCATGCACTTGCGCGCGCCTTCCTCCCTGCTGCTGTGCCAAAGCGCTAACCACGCCGCTGCACGCTCTCACCACAAACCTTGCCTCTGCCTCCGCCACAACTGACTCCGCCGCCTCCGCTCCTCCGCCGCCACACAGCTCCGCCGCCACGCTCCTCCGCCGTCTGCGCCGCCTCCGCCTCCGCGCCGATGTCCGCACCGTCCGTGCCGCCGCGCTCGCCTCGCCTCGCCGACTGCACACGCCGACCGCCCGTCCCCACACTCGTCCCCGCCGTGCGAGAGAGAAAAGAGTGACAGAGAATAGAGAGAGAGTAAGAAGTGTATGACATGCGGGTCCCATAATTTTTTAATTAAAAAACGCTGATTGGACTGCCACGTAGACCAAAACCACCGTGGATTGGGTCGAGGGGGGTAATTCATCTGGTTTGCATAGTTACGGGTGAAGAATATCCGGTTTTGTGTTTCAGGGGGATAATTCAGACGACCGCAATAGTTCGAGGGGTAATTCGTACTTTTTCCTAGTACAAAATGCACACAAAAAAGGTGGTTTTCGCTTTTGAGAAGTACTACCTCCGTCCAAAAAAAGGCAAACCATGGGTTTCCGTGTCCAATTTTGACTGTCCGTCTTACATGAAATTTTTTTATAATTCGTATTTTCATTGTTGCTAGATGATAAAAAATGATTAATATTTTATGCGTGACTTGTCTTTTTAATTTTTTTCATAATTTTTAAATAAGACGGACGGTCAAACGTTGTTCACGGAAACCAGGGTTTGTCTTTTTTTGGGACGGAGGGAGTAGGTCAAGTCATCGAGATTCCGTCGTTTGATCCCTTCAGGCTTCAGCTTCAGCGAGATCAAAATACAAGCCGCCCTCTGCCTCTCCACTTATCTCTTTCAGCTTTAGCTAGGATCGGTTTGCCATTGTGGAAAATTGGAAATCATACAAACATTCTCTTGTGCAGCCTCGGGTCATGCATGACGTGCATATGCGAGTGACCGTAAAGGACATGCATTCAACTGTAAAGGAAAAAAGAAAAGGATATTGCTTCGCAACATAAGAAGAAAGCACCGGTGGTGATGGTGGAGTCGTGAGTGGAACCAGAGATTTGCTATCAGTCTCTTCTTTGAGTGTGTGTTAGGGAACTCACTCATCATGGGTTTGTGAGTGTGCCAAGTAGCAGAGCCACCGCCCGGTTAGTCCGGGCTCGCCGGCGAAAACTCCATTAAATTTTAATATTAACTAGCATAATGCCCGTGCGTTGCATGGATAACAGATGATAGTGGGTGGTTGAAGTTTGATCAAAGTCGTGTTGTTCTTGACAATTAATCTTCTTTATATTTGCGGGATATATATTTCTAAGCAGATAAGCCTTAAAAAAATGAGAGAACTAGGAATATACCCGTGCGTTGATATGTGAAGAAAATGTGTGGAGTTGAAAAATATTGCTCCCTTCATAAAACATGAGCTGAAAATTGTGAAGATATGGAGAAATTAACTCATCCTCTGTGTAACAAAATCAAATAGGCAAATTTTGCTACAGGACATCGTGACTTCACGGCTTTAATTAGCTGTGGGACACTACACAAAGTAACTTTTTGGGATGTAAAAGTTGGATATTTGCTAGTGCAGGGGTGGAAAAAAAGCTCGGGCTCGTGAGCTCAACTCGGGCTTGGCTCGAGCTTGGTTGGCTTGGCTCAGCTCGTAAGCCAAATAAGCCAAGCCCAAGCCTCCTTTGCAGCTCATTGCTGAAATGAGCCAAGCCGAGCTAGCTCGCGAGCCGCTTGCTTTGGCTTGCGAGCCTAGGCCATCATGTGTTTATATCGATTATTTTACTTTTTGTGGCGTTATTATTTGTCAAATTGAAATTTATCATTAAGATTTTGAAGAATTGAATATATAAACTTATTTAAATTTTACATGTTAATGATTTATTTTTGATTTTTTAATAATTACAAAATATATATGAAGAGGTGTTTCAACAGGAAGGCTTGCAAGACAGCTCGAGCTGGCTCGAGCCAGAAAACGAGCCGAGCCGAGCTCAAGTTTTAGCTTGTTTCCCTAACTGAGCCGAGCTAAGCCAAGCCTAATTTGTTGCGAGCCACTGCAAGCCGAGCCGAGCTAGGCTTGGTTCGGCTCGTTTCCACCCTTATGCTAGTGACACCACGCTCATTAAAATAATAATTTCCGGCTAAAGAGAAAAGAGAAATTGTCAAAAATTCCCCTAGACCCCCATGTTAGCTCTCCTTTATCTCCTCCTTATCCGGTTCCAGCTCCTTGGGCAGCCTCACCGCGTCCACCCCGGCCACCTTGCCGCCTACCCCGGCCACCTTGCCGAACACGTGAATGAAAACAGATCCGTCAACTCCGCCGGCCATGCCACGTCCAATTCCCACTCCTCTGTGAGCTTCTCCATCTCCTCGTGCGCACCGACGCAGGCCACCGTGACGCGCCTGTTGCGCAGGAATGTGAGGAGCCGCGCCATCCTTCCGCCGTCCTCATGGAAAGGAAGCATGCTGATGGTGTACTTGGACTGGTTGTAGTCGGGCTAGTACACAAGGCATGGGAGCCGCTGATGTAGATCGCGACGTAGCGGATCAGGGTGCCGAGGTCCCGAGGATGGCCGCGCACGCCCTTCTCGCCCCCATGGGCACCAGTTGTTGGGCGGCGCATGGCCACAGAGCACGATGAGGCCGAGGACGAAGGGTGCGGAGTGGCGGTGGCCACGGTATAGCAGTGTGATTTCCCGGAACCACTGCATGTTGTCCACGTCACGCTTGGGGTAGGTGACGTCGACGAGGGCGAGGTCATCATCGTCGTAGCCGATGCAGAGGACAACCTCCCTTCTGGTCGCCGGCGCTGGATCTGTAGTCGCACATCGACACACAATGATTTCACATCACAAGAACACATCTCACATCAACAAATGAACTCTCACATCACAAGAACACATCTCACAGCAACAAATGAATTCCAAGAACGCATCTCACAAATAACAAAGAATCACAAATAACAAAGAGAGGAGGGGGAGAGATTGATCCGCCGGTCGCCGACGCCGTTGCCTCACCTCCACACCGGCCGCTGACGCATGCCGCCGCTCCGCTGGGCCCCCATGCCTCCCCTCCGCCGGATCTGCAAGGGGAGGGAGGGGAGGGGTTGCGCGCCGCCGGATCCGCCGCCCCCCTCCGCCGGATCTGCAAGGGGAAGGAGGGGAGGGGGTGCGCGTCACCGGATCCGCCGCCCCCTCCGCCGGATCCGCAAGGGGAGAGAAGGGAGGGGCCGCCGTGGTCGCCCGCTGCCGCCTGCTCTCGCCGCCCTTCTTCCCACCCACAGTGGAGGGAGGGGGAGGGAGGGGCCGCGTGCCGCCGCATGCTGTCGCACCGCTAGCCGGCCGGGAGAGAGGGGAAAAGAGGAGAGTGGGAGGAGAGGAGGAGATGAGTGGAGTGGGAAAGAGGGAGGTGGGAGGAGAGGAGCGGGCGGAGGGGGAGATGTGTGCGGGCGCGATTAAAAGCGGTGGGCCCGTGCAGGTGAAAATTCGTGTGCGGTTGGCTTAAGTCGCCCACGCGGGATAATGTATTTTCCCGTGCGGGCGACAGCCCGGCGCCTGTCCCTCTATTTTTCCATGCGGTTCTACTTACGGACCGCATGGAAACAAAAGTGGGTAGCGTCCAAGAAAATATATCATATAGCAGTGTCGCGGATTGAAAATAGTTTTGCATATTTACTCATAGTCTCTAGTAGTCGTGCATGCTTTCTCGATCTGTCAACTCAAAATTATACGTGGACTCGCGTGGAGACAGGTCATGTGACATGTGGATGATAGCGTGAATACTCTAATTTGGCTTATCTCGTGGAAACTTTTTATTTTTTTTTCAATCGATATTTTTTTGTCTCAAACAAATATTTTGTATTTACAGAAACTTTAAGTGATTTTGATGTCAACAATATAAGTAATAAAGAAAAATCATCATTAGTTGTGAAGTACTCTTACGTGTATCTAAAAAAACTTTTTTTCAGCGAAAATCAATATCACAATAAAGAAAGGAACTTTGACCAGTCGTAGTTTTTTTTAATGAAAAAACTGAAGCTCGTACCTCATTACCGAGGAGGTTGCCAACTCCAAGAGGTCTTCTGCTCAAAGAGGTCTTCTGCTCAAAGAGCTCTAGGCTCTTCTCAATCCCAGTCTCTGTGTCTCTCTCCCTCCTCACTCATTTGGTCGTTCCCCATTCACATCGCATGCCGTCATCCAGGCATCCAGCGCCTCCACCAGCGTGCACCCTCACATCCTCCCATACTCAGCCCTTGCGCCTCCTCCCTGTAGTAGCGGCGCCTCCTTCCGCCTACCGGCTGCAGCAGCGGCCAGCAGCGCCTCCTCTCCTTGATGCGGCAAAAGATGGAGAAGCGCGACAGCGAGAAGATGAAGAAGCGCAGTGGCTGACTAGGGGTGACGGCAAGGCCTCCTCATGCAACGGTTCCAAGCCGTTGATGCTGCTCGTGCGGATCCACCACCGACGCCTGGATCCCATCGTCTCTTCGTCTCCCTCTCGTGCGGATCAACCGTCGGCGGCGATAGGAGGGGCGGATCCGGCGACCTCTTCCCCTCCCGCACGGATCCCATCATCTCTCCGCCCTCCTCTCGTGCGGATCCGCCATCGGCGGCGATGGGAGGGGTGGATCCAGCGACCTCTTCCCTTCCCGCATGGATCCATCGTCTCTTCGCCCCCACGCTCACGCGGGTCCATGGATTTGGAGGTGCGTGGTGAGGGGGTGGACCGTGCGCACTGGGCTGCGTCCGAGCCACCGATGGTCGTCTCCTCCTCCCCATTGCCTCGCCAAGCCGGCCAATGCTTGATTTTTTTTTGCAGTTTTTTCCTTTTTTTTTTGGCCCCGGTGATTTAATTTTTGGGATGGTTTTGCTTTATTATTGTTGGATTTGTGATTCAGTTTCTTTCGTTTCCGTGCATTAGTTCTGGGCTTCTACGCGCGTACGAGACAGGAGCGATGCGGTCTCTCAATCTCGCGTGTACTGACGAACCAAAATTTTGGGAGGAGATCGTACACGGACGAGTGGAAAAAATTGCACATACGGACGAAAAATACTAATACTAATTTTGGTGACGATTGGAAAAATACTAATCTTTTAATTAGTTAAGATAAGTAAATTGATGATGAAATTTTTATAGTAAATATTAGTTATATAAAAATTTGTTCAGCCTCAAAGATCTTATTGGCTCCGCTACTAGGTGTGCTTGGTGTGAGATCCGCTTGTGGCTGTATGAGTATGGTCTATATGCGTCTCTGTCTTTTATGTAACAGTTACGGAAATATGCTAGAGTTAAAAAGAAATTATTTTCTCTCTCTGAACTCCTCACTGGATTTTAGGTTGTAGTCCCTCCAAACACCCTCTTCGACTCGGGTTAAGTTGCACTAGCTGCAAACACCAAATAAAGAGCAATGCAACCAATGAATGAAGACCATGGGTGGCACGTTTTCCGAGCTTTTAAATAGTGTGAATTTTTTAAATGTCCTATAAGTTTCTAAGCATTTTCCGCAATAAATTTTAAATTTACAAAGAAAAATTACGAATTACCCCCGAACTATCACAGTCGACCGAATTACCCCCCTAAACTAGAAAACCAGACATTGCTCACTCTGAACTTTTAATGCCGGACATATTACCCCCTCGATCCAATCCAGAGCGGTTTTTTCCTATGTGGCGTACCGTGGCAATGTAGTCAGGATTTTCTTTTTTAAAAATGGTGGGACCCACATGTCATACCCCATCTTCCTCTCTCTCTCGGGCACAAAATAGGCATGGCGGCGCGGGGACGGGAGGTGGCCGGCGGCGTGAGGGGACGGGCGGGGCAGACAGGTGGAGGCGGTGCCGATTGCGGTGGCGACGAGAAGGAGGAGGGGCCCGCGGTGGCGGTGGCGGCCCGCGGCGACACAGGGGCTGAGCACAACAAGGGAATGTCACACGGCAACGTGGTGGCTCGAGGAGGAGGAGGAGGAGGAGGAGGTGATGGCCTCTACACGCGGTGGCACGAGGCCCTTGGAGGCTCAGACCACACGGCAACAGCGCCACGCGGTAGAAGCTCGAAGACGACGACACTCTCGGGCGAGTGATGGCCCTAGCCGGCTCGTGCCGCCGCCTGCCCGCGCGCAGCCAAGCCGCCGTCGGCTTGTTACCCGCCGCCGCCCTCCGTCCTTCCGCCCCCGCGCGCCACCGCCCACCTCCCATCCCCACGCCGCGCTGTGCGTGCTGTCGGGGTGGAGGCCGCGGCGGCAATGGTGGAGGGGGACAACGAGGGGGTGGAGAGCGACTGGTCGATGATGGACTTGACGGTGGCGGAGGAGAAAGATGCCTCCCGCTCCCCCAGGCGCTCCAGATGATGAAGGCCTCTAGATCCACGCGCTGACGTCGCTCCCGAGGATCAGGGGCGGTGGATCCTCGCGCCACCGTCGCTCCTGCTGCACCTGCGCCCACTTGAGCGCCGCCCCATCCACCGCCGCAGCAACCTCATCCATGGCAGCGGCGTCAAGAAGCGCGGCAGCAACATGCAACAACGTGGTTTGGCGATGGTGGCGGCGTCCATCCTCATCCATGGCCCTCCTCGTCTTACATCGCCGTCGTCCGCCGCCTGCCCCTCTGCGCAGAGAGAGGTGAAGGGGAGAAATGACAGGTGGGTCCCACCAATTTTTTAAAAGAAAATGTTGACTGGATTGACACGCGTACGCTATGTAGGACAAAACCGCTCTGGATTGGGTCTAAGGGGGGATAATTCGTCCGATATTAAAAGTTCAGGGTGAACAATGTCTGGTTTCAGATTCAGAGGGGTAATTCGATCGACCGCGATAGTTCAGGGGGTAATTCGTACTTTTTCCAGTTTACAATAATTAATTTATTGTTAACTCTCGAGTATTATCACAAAATTAGATAATATATATCCGACATCCATTTATCCGAACTGGTCCTTAGGACAGGAGCAATAGCATCCTCTATTTCTCTTCAGTGAATTTTGGAGATATCCATACACATTACTCGCAAAGTCACAAGGTGAGCTCCATTATTGGACGCATTCCGTCAGCATCAACTGCCTCATCCACGGTACTCTCTCCAGCGCATGAAAAGCAAACATTGTACACGATGTAACATATGAATTTTAACAAAGTTATATCTAAATTCATATAAAATAAGTTACATCTTATATTGATTTATTTTTCATTCGGAATGAGGAAGTATGGGGTAGCATGTTGGGATCAAGATCCTCTACCGTCGAAGTCACGTGACTTTTATCACTGACACGTGGATCCGACGATGTCTGGACCCACATGTTAATGATAAAAACACCGTGTATTTAAAGATATAGGATCTCAATCTAGCATGTCGTGTACTAATCATGTTCACTTGACTCGATCGATCGCTCCGATCGACTACAGCCCGCCGCGCCGCGCGCACGCATAAAACCCCCACCACCTGAACCTCCACCTCCACTCCACCTCCACTTCCACACTCGAGTAGCGAGCGAGAGGTCGTCGTCGTCGTCGTCTCGTCGCCGCCATGGAGATGGTGCTGGACTGGCGCTCGGTGGGCTCGCTCCTCGCCACCATCATGGTGTTCCGGACCGCCATGCGCGACTTCCTCCCGCCCGAGGCCGAGATCTTCCTCCGCCGCCTCCTCACCCGCCTCGCCGCCGCCTTCCGTCCCCACGTCGGCACCATCCTCATCGACGAGGCCGACGGCGCCAGCGGCGGCGCCAACGACCTCTACGACGCCTCCCAGCTCTACCTCGGCGCCCGCTGCCTCGCCACCGCCCCCACCGTCCGCCTCCACAAGCCCCGCCAAGCTCCCCGCCCCGTCGCCTCCCTCCCCGACGCCCACACCACCCACGACGTCTTCCGCGGCGTCCTCGTCAAGTGGACCGCTCGCCCCGTCGAGCGCGGCGCCTCCGCCGGCGGCGGCGGCGGCGGAGTGTTCAACCCTTACAACCCTTATGGCCGAGGTGGCGGCGGCGGCGAGCCGCGCAGACTCGAGCTGCAGTTCCCGCGCCAGCATCGGGAGCTCATCCACGGCCACTACATCCAGCACGTCATCGACGAGGCCACCAAGATGCGGCTCAGGTCGAGGGAGCGGCGGCTCTACACCAACCGCGCCGCCGCCCCCGGCGACGACCACCACCGCCTCTGGACGTCGCACGCCTTCTCCCACCCTTCCACGTTCGACACGCTCGCCGTCGACCCGGCGCTGCGCGACGACATCCGCGCCGACCTGCTGCGCTTCGCGGCGCGGCGCGAGCACTACGCGCGCGTCGGCCGCGCGTGGAAGCGCGGGTACCTGCTCCACGGCCCGCCCGGCACCGGCAAGACCAGCCTCGTCGCCGCCATCGCCAACCTCCTCGAGTTCGACGTCTACGACCTGGAGCTCACCACCGTGCCCACCAACTCCCACCTCCGCCGCCTGCTCGTCTCCACCACGCCCAAGTCGGTCATCGTCGTCGAGGACATCGACTGCTCCCTCGACCTCTCCGACCGCAAGAACAAGGCGAGAGACGACGAGAACGCGGCGCAGCTCTCGATCATCTCCCCGGCCGCCGCGGCGGCCATGGCGGCGATGGGGCGGGAATCCATCAGCCTCTCCGGCGTGCTCAACTTCGTCGACGGCCTCTGGTCATCCTGCGTCGGCGAGCGCCTCATGGTGTTCACCACCAACCACCCGGAGCGGCTCGACCCGGCGCTGCTCCGCCCCGGCCGCATGGACCGCAAGATCGAGCTCGGCTACTGCTCGCCGCCCGCGCTCCGCGTGCTCGCCAAGAACTACCTCGGCGTCGGCGACGAAGGATGCGAGGACGCCGCCGACGATCCGGACACGGTGAGCGGCCTCATGGCCGACGCCGAGGGCCTCCTCGCCGCCGGGGTGCTCATCACGCCCGCCGACATCGCCGAGGTGTTCATGGGCTGCGACGGCGCGGGCGCCACCGCCGCGCTGAGGAAGCTCGCCGACGAGCTGCGGCGGAGGAGGGACGCGCCGGCGGTGCCTGTCACAGCGGAGGCGGCCATGACGACAGAGTAAAAAGCAGACGAGCCGCCATTGCAGATTGCTTGAACTTGAACAGCATCATGATCAATATATAATTAATAATTTTCATGGTGATTTGGTTTTGAGTTAGGTATTAATTAGGTCGGTTGTGATCGTGTCATGGTTGCGCCATGGATGGAGGATTTGAGGATTTGCTGCATTTTGCAATGGTGTGTGGCTTTCTGAATTTTTCAGCAATTTTCTTTGCGTTTTATGAGAAGTTGCACCATGTCATCTCCTCTGCTTTTGTTTTGATCTCCGGATATACGTCGACGTGGACGTTTGATGGCAACGAATATTGGCCGTCCGTAGTGGCTGGCTGCTGTTGATAACGCAAATTCACAGTAGTCATTAGCACAAGGTTAAATTTCTGCAATTACTTGCGCGCATCTCAATTTGATTTTATATGTGGCTATTCATTTATATTTGATTGTTTTTCATATTAAAAGTTCAAAAGGTATTTTTGTAAAACTACAATATAATTAGGTAGAGTTTTTAATTCTACTCTGCGCGCCGTCCGCCGTCTCCCTCTTCGCACGCGACATGTGTCCAATCATCCGGGGAAGACACGCGCGACTGGTTGCGGATTAGCATTCTCGGCATAAAAGAAGTAACAGCAATAGGCAAAATAAGAGTGGGTTAACAAGTCATGTGTGGAGCTTTTGACTAACGGTAGGGTTAAACTAAGCTAGAGGAGCCGAAAAATCAGAGCACAGGCTTACCTTATCCAATATTTCGAGATGAGTCAGGCCACTAATACACTTTACGACTTCCATAGGTCATAGGTGACTCGATTTCTTGAAACTGGCTCGGTATTTGGTGATATGATCTATCTTTCTACGTGTACATAACTTTAACCTTACTTCTTGTTTACAAGGACAAAGTTGTCGTTTTCGGAACAATGCGAAAACAATTGACAAGAATAGCACTGGCTCAGATATAACCATGCTTATGTTACACTTCAACAAGCTAAAGATGCATAGGTTCTATATAGGTTTACTTATTATACGTTTGAACAAATATTACTGCACCATAAGTTTTATATCTTCTCATTTGAAGAAATATATTAGCATGGGTGAAGGAAATGAGAGCGGGCTCACGAAGTGCTTGGAAGATCAAATAAATTGATTGGGGACCGAACTAAGATTTTCCTCGAGTCTGCTCATACATCGCCATATCACTTTTAGTCTATAGAAGGCAAGAGAGGAAATTATGCACGTTTTGGATTCAGATTCAAGTCTCCTAATAGCATTAACTTCAAACGGACCTAGCCGCTGATCTAGAAGGAATCTCGGAGCCCATGAGTACTTATTGGAAAGCTTATAAAATCTACTTTCATATAGTTCTGGTCACACATCAAAATTCCTTCTAATCTATTGGTAATCTACAAAACAAGCCATGTATCTCATCCAGTCCAAGTCCGATTTGAACTTTGGGCTTTGTAATTGTGTCGTCACTCGTGGGCTAAGCCCAAGGGGGTGTGCGCCCTAGCTATAACAACCCTAGGTCGACCCTAGAATATATTTAATCAGTTGCCGTCATCAAATTAGGGTTGGATTTTGCAGTTTTGCTGCTAGTTTGGTCTGTGGAACACCAACTTATGAGCTCCATCTTAAATTCGCAATATATTCAGATTGCATCTTCACTCTCTTACTTGTGTTCTCGATTCGCTTAAAGAATATAGCCTTTTTGGCGAGATCAACCATGTTTCGGCTCGGGTGATAACTAACGGAGGGGTGGTGTAGTGATTGCAAGGGGTTCGGTCATTCTGATCGGAGCTTTTGGATCATCAACATCGAGTCTCCACAATTGACCTATCTAGTACCTAACGGAAGATTCAGAACCTTAGTCCTCATCAACAATACTCCCCATGGTAAATAAAATATGATATTTAACCTATTTTAAGGTCAGTGAGATGCCGTCTTGACCATAATACACACACTCTCTCTCTTTCTCGGGTATAAATAATTAACATTTACAAAAAGACTTGTGGTCTAGTTATCCTTATACTTATTCATATTACTTATTAGTAAAAACATTATTTATGGGTAAAACGTTATTCTTAGCGATAAAAAGACGAGTGCCAAAAAATAAACCATGATAAAAAGAACACAAAAATAACTTAAAATCAAGTTTTAAAAATTTAAATTTTGGTTTATAAGCATAAGCATGAGTAAAACAATGGGATCATTTGTCAAACTTTTATAGCATTGATCATCAACTTTGCATTGTAAAAAAGAAATTATAAAATTGAATGACTTCACGATATTACGATAGTACTGAAAAGTGAAAACCTACCTACATATATGCCATTTGTTTAACAACTAAGAACTTCATAAACTATTGGTGGTCAAAATTTCAAAAAATTGATAATATTTTGTGTTAAAGTAAAATATTTATGACCTGAGAGATATTTTTTTTTAAAAAAAGTTAAACATGTATTGGTGGATCCTACATGAATTGCATATTATTATTCAGGGTGCATATACGAAGAACCACCACATGCATCTTTTCTGCTTTAGCCAATGGCAAAGAACTTGCATCAATCTTTGATGTCATGTCAGCATCAACTGGTAGAAAATTTGGAAAAAGATTAACCGAAGACTTGACCAGTAGAAGACTTGACCGAAGCGTGCCAAACTCAACTTTTGGATTTCTTGCCAAATATTCAATAACTAGCTGGGTGGCCCGCGCAATTGCGCGGCTAGCACCCACAAAATTATCTAATTTTTCATATGATTCTACTTAAAATTTATTAAATATCTATCTCGTTGTTTTAGGACTTTCAAAGATCGAACATTATCATCCCCGGGTTTATAATTTTATAATTTTTAAAAGTCACACCTGTTGCTACCCTTACTCCTTTGTCACCCCTTTATTTGTTGCGCGGCTAGCACCCATCCAGAATTATATATTTTTAAGCATGGTTTTATTTAAATTTGTTAAATAGCCATCTAGCCGATCTTAAAAGATTGAATCTTATTATCATCGAGTTAGTTTTTAAAAGTCAATAAGTCGTCACCCCTTACTTTTTTACCACTCATTTATTTGATTGCCCGACCTGTCACAACTTTTATTCATCCTCTTTGAAACTTTCATATTTAGATCATATAGTTTTTAAGTTCATTGTCTTGTGGATTGACATATTTATATTTTTAGAAGTTACATCAAATGTCGTCATTGTATTGTTCTACAATCCACCCGATGTCTCCTCTTAGTTGTCATTGGAATTTAAAAAGTCAAATATGATATTATGATTATCGTTGTTTTTTTTTTCTTTTTAGAAGTCCAGTCAAACGTCATAACTGCGCTCCTTGACGGCTTGCCCGCTGCTATTTCTCTTAATCGTCATTGAGATTTTTAAAATTGAATCTAATCGTCATTTATATTTTTATTGTTTTAAAATGTCCCATCAACCGCTACACCCTATTTATTTATTTACGGCTCACCCGTTATCCCTCCCTCTTTATTGTTATTTACCATTGTTGTGTTACGGGTTGTTCTTTTAATATTTCTTTTTTTTATTTTGAACTTTTGTTATTCATAAATCGTATTCTTTCTTAAACTTTTGTTTTTATTTTTCTAATTTCATAATTTATTTTTTAAATTTTAATTAATCACTTGTTGTGTTGTAGATGGTTTTTTCTTTTCATAGTCTTTATTATTATTATTATTTCAAATTTAGTTACTTATAAATCATCTGAATTGCTGGTTGTATATTTGGTGATTAAAAAGGATCGAATAGATAAAGAGACAGTCGCTTCATTTTTACTGGCAACAAATATATCAAAGTATGTTCTAAATAGTTTTGAAGTGATTAGACTGAAAAAATAATATACATGTGCACACGTATATACACGGCTTTCTGCCTACCTAGTCCCTGTTTTGCTTTTTTTTTTCCACTGGAATCAAATAGGTTTAGATAACAGTTTTGGAATTGGATCTCGATTATTCCATCGAGCAGGGCGCTTTGTACTCCTGTATTAGCACTACAACTCTAATTCCTATATTTATATATAGGTGTTATATCTCAACCGTTAAATTATGAACGTTAAATTGTGAATCCACTATAATCTAAACGTTTAATCTGACTGTCAGTTTATAGCGGCTTGCACTAACTCATCTCCTGTGAAAAATATACACTAATTACAATATGTCGATATCATTTGTACTTTCATAAACATCAAAGAAACTTTTAGTGTTTGATGCATTGCCGGCTGCAAGTATTGATCTGTTTGTTGTAATGTCTATGTAAATATCATGTCTTTTTACTATGGTCGGCTCCCGCTATCATTGGGTTCTGCCGCTCCAGTCCAATCGTTGCTGCTTGAAATCTACAGAATATATAGGTGCAGCAGTGCAAGCTTTGTTTATTTGGCAGCACAACTCTTCTCCGTATAGGTTTGTAATTGAATTAGATTATACGTGTACTGTGTACACCGCCAAAGAAATAGAAAAGGACAAAGACTCCTAGTATGTAACGTACACAATACAGATCTATAGACTTATCTTTTCTACTATAAACAGTTAAAATCTAGAATTGCCAAAGGTTTTAATTAATCTCGTATTGGGTTCTTATATGGACTCCTATTTCAGTATTGCTTATTTTTAATTCCGAATTTCAGTTATTTTTTAGTTTGTATTTCTACTTGGACTCTTATTTTCTTTTTCTTCGATTAATGTGGGAATTTCTAGTTTCCACAGCGAACGTGGTGGCTTCTTTTCGAGCTGTCTTAATAATATAATAGATAGATACGAAAACAAAAGGAAAACGCATACTGAAGCAAAACGAGTTGGGCTTAAAGCTTATGAAGCCCATAAAGTCATTTAGGCCCATTCATTTTTTCTTTCCTAGCGTTGAGCTCGTCCACGAGCTTCTGCAACGCGTCGTGGGCTCCGTCGTCGCCGTCGCATCCCATGAACACCTCGGCGACGTCCGCCGGCGTCACCTGCACCTCCTCCAGTAGCCTCCCCGCCTCACCCATGATCTCGTCGTGGTCGTCGGCGTCGTCGTCGCCGAGGTAGTTCTTGGCCAGCACACGCAGCGCCGGGGCCTTGCAGTAGCCGAGCTCGACCTTGCGGTCCATGCGGCCGGGCCGGAGCAGCGCCGGGTCGAGCCTGTCCATGTGGTTGGTGGTGAACACCACCAGCCTCTCGCCGACGCACGACGACCAGAGGCCGTCGACGAAGTTGAGCACGCCGGAGAGGCTGATCGTCTCCCGCTGCATGGCCGCCTCGACCGCCGGCGGCAGAAGGGTTAGCGCGTGTTGCAGCATCGCACGGTTGCGCTGCTCGTCGGCGTCGGCGTCGTCGTCTTGGGACGACGGCGGCGCCGGCGCGCGCGTCCGGTCGAACAGTCCGAGGGAGCAGTCGACGTCCTCGACGACGATGACCGACTTGGGCCGCGTCGAGGCCAGCAGCCTCCGGAGGTCGTAGTTGGAGGTCACCGTGGTGAGCTCCAGGTCGTAGATGTCGAACTCGAGGAGGTTGGCGATGGCGGCGACGAGGCTGGTCTTGCCGGTGCCGGGCGGGCCGTGGAGCAGGTACCCGCGCTTCCACGCGCGGCCGGCGCGCGCGTAGTGCTCGCGGCTGCGCACGAACCGGAGCAGGTCCGCTCGGATGTCGTCGCGCAGCGCCGGGTCGATGGCGAGCGAGTCGAACGTGGACGGGTGCGAGAACTTGTGCGCCTTCCAGAGCATCTGGTGGTCGTCCATGCCGCCGCCGCCGCCGCCGCCGTAGAAACCGGAGTTGTTGGTGTAGAGCTTCCTCTCCCGCATCTTGGCCCGCAGCGCCGCCGCCTCCTCGAGAACGAAGGGGATGTACGCGTCGCGCACGACGTCGCGGTCGCGTCGCCGGAACTCGAGCCGCAGGCACCGTTCGGGAACGGGTGGTGCACGAACCCGCGGGAGGAGGAGGAGCTTCCCCCGAACGACGAGCTCGCGTTCCCGTCGAGCTGCGACGTCCACAGCACGCGGACGCCGCGGAAGGCGTCGAGCGTGGCGTGGGAGTCCGGCAGCGACGCCACGGCGGCCGCCGCGCCGTGCGTCTTGTGGAGGTGCATCGCGGGCGCCGTGGCGAGGCAGCGCGCGCCGAGGTAGAGCTGCGCCGCCTCGTACAGCTCGTTGGGCACGCCGTTGGCGTCGGTCTCGTGGACGATGATGGCGTCGCACGGCGGCACGAGGGCGGCGGCGGCGCGCGACAGCAGCGCGCGGAGCAGGCCGTGCGCCTCCGGCGGGAGGAAGTCGCGCACCGCCGTGCGCACCAGAACGGCGGTGGCGAACAGTGAGCCGAGCGAGGCCCAGGTCAGCTTCAGAGGCGCCCCCATGTGTGTTCGAATGGAACTCGAATTGCCATGGCCATGTCGAGGCTATGTATATATAAGGAGCTCGACACACTTGCTACGGAACCGACCTAGCCCCGTTCTAACTTGATTGAGATACATAATTTACCTTGAATTTCATTGGCACGTTTGTTAAAGGGTACATTTCGTGCGGAAATTTCTATATAAAAGTTACATTAAAATATTAAATATATATGTATAATGTTATTGTCGACGTTTGAGGTCACGACTATGGTATTTAGATGGTGTGGGGATCGTCGGTACCAGGGTATAATGCGAGACTGAGATAAAAGATACGGAGACAATGATTTTTATACAGGTTTGGACCTCTTATTTGACAGGAAATAGCCCTACTCTTGTTGGCCGAAACCGGTGTTGCTCTTACTCATCATAATCACACCAGTATAATAATTGAGATAACTTATCTAGCCGTCGTCGACTTGGCGGCATAGATAACCAACTCGTAGTCGACGACAGGGTAGTCTTCCTCCTCAAGTCCGCACTCGGCGAAATCAGAGATAACGCTAGATCCCTCTTGTTGGCCTTCGTAGACCCTATATTAGGTTTGTCTAGGCTTATATCTGATATCGATATCCAGCGGCTTGTCTTGATCTATGTTGATATGTTGTGTCTTGTCGCTTTTTCCTCTCCTCCTAAGGGTTTGTATTTATACCCATAGATGCCCCCTTGTCAAGTAGAACTAGGGAAACCAATATGGATACAATCTGAGTAGTACTTGTCGTTTCCATATAGAACTCTATCCGTCTTTACTTGTCTGAAACTCCTTCTATATATATGAGATATGATTCCGTATAAGACTTAGTGTATGGTGGGCCCTGCCGAGATTTAGTCAACTACTATTAGGTCTGTGGTATCCATAACCATGACAGTTATAATAATTAAAATTCAATTAATTATACGCAAACAACTTTCTAGTTTTACATGCCTGCAACTTAATCTGAGCAGACCCAAGCATGGGCTAGGGTGTGTTTAGTTCACGCCAAAATTGAAAGTTTGATTGAAATTGGAACGATGTGACGGAAAAGTTGTAAGCTTATGTGTGTAGGAAAGTTTTGATGTGATGGAAAAGTTAGAAGTTTGAAGAAAAAATTTGGAACTAAACTCGGCCCTAGTGCCGGCAATAATTTGGCGCGAGTTCGGATTAGGCAACAATGATCAAATGCATTTGAGGACCGCTAAGGCCATTCCCAACCCAATGACTAGGATGGTGTCCATAGTATTAAATAAGCTGCCACCTAGGATGAAAAATAATGTGGCAAGTGAAAAATGATATGACATGTCTTGCATGAGACATGGTTTCTACACAACATCTAAGACATCATGTGAGATGGGTAGCATTAAATTTAAGTATGAAATAGTGGTGTTGGAATTAGAAGAGTGGTGTCTAGTAATAGTTTCTTGATGATGTAGAGTTTATGGAAACTATGTCTAGTGTTATGGGTTGGGCATGACCTAATGTGCGGCTAGGAGCGCAGCTAGCCACCCGCGCGGGAACCAGTAATACTACTAGTACTACTTACTACCTCTACTACTAGTACATAGGCCTGGTTAGTTTCCCAATTTTTTTTCCAAAAACATCATATCGAATCTTTGAACATATGCATGGAACATTAAATATAGATTAAAAAAACTAATTGCACAATTAGAGGGAAAATCACGAGACGAATCTTTTGAGCCTAGTTAGTCCATGATTAGCCATAACTGCTACAGTAATCCATATGTGCTAATGGTAGATTAATTAAGCTCAAAAGATTCATCTCGCGGTTTCCAGGCGAGTTATGAAATTAGTTTTTTCATTCGTGTCCGAAAACCCCTTCCGACACCCCGTCAAACATCCGATGTGACACCTAATAATTTGTTTTCGCGAATTAAACATGCCCTTACTCTACACTGTTGCTACTACTATACTAGTACTACTATAAAAAAAATATATCTTTATATGTATAAAAATATATATGTATTCAAAAGTTTATATACGACATATACAAAGTATTGTGTATGTCGTATATAAACTTTGTATACAAACTTTGTGTACGTACGTATTTAAAAATAAAAAAAGAAAAACATCACGTATACAAACTTTGTACGTTTGTATACGTAAATACATACATATTTAAAAAACCAAAAAACTAAGAAAAAAACACCACGTATACAAAATTTATATTTGTACATATACAAAAGTTGTACGTATACAAACTTTGTATACGTACGAATATAAAATTTATATGCATATATGTTGAAAACCGAAAGAAATCAGGAAAAAACCAAAAAAGAAAAGAAAAGAAAAAACCGAAAGAAAAAAACCGAACCGAGAAACGCCCGCACGTGGCGCTCCCGCGCCGTTCCACCACGGCCCCCCTCTCCGCGCGTGCCACGTGGCCGCGCCGCGCGGGAGGGGAGGCGCACGGCTGATCGTTTTTGTTCATACTAACCGAACAAATCCGTCCTTGGAGTCCTGTTTGTGACATGTTGTCATGTTGCTACATGTGTTCGTCTCAGTGGAGAAATTGACAGGAGATTGTTCAAGATTCCTTGGATATAGTAATTGATAGTGCCTGGCTGTAGATACTGAGGGCCTCATGTGCCAGCCTGCTCAACACTGGCGAGGCATTTGTTTCTCCCTTGTTTCTATCTGAATTCAAAAATGATACTCCCTCCTGTCCCTAATATAAGAGATTTTGATATTTTGTTTACATTGTTTGATCATTCGTTTTATTCAAAATATTTTAAAATTATTACTTATTTTATTTATAACTTACTTTATTATCCAAAGTACTATAAGCACAACTTTTCGTATTTTATATTTGCACAATTTTTTTAATAAGACGAGTGGTCAAACAGTACAAGCAAAATATATTAGGGGAGGGAGGGAGTACGTTACATGGCGATTACTAGTGCCTACCCTACGATCAAAAACCAACCGTCCATATTAATACCTACTCCCTCCGTTCCAAAATATAGCAACTTTTGCTTCGATGGGATGTATCATAGTACTACGAATCTGGCCAGGAGACTTGTCCAGATTCGTAGTACTATGATACGTCCCATCCAACCAAAAATTGCTATATTTTGGGACGGAGGGAGTATCGGAGAGAGCAGGTGCTCAGATGGCCTTGTCGGTGATATAGGCCCGAGGGTACCCGCGCTGAGGGAAAAAAAAAGGCCTTTCCCCCCAGCCATGTGGCCGTGCAGCCCGGGCCCCCGTCGGGGGGTCAGACGTGCAGGCAATAAATAGCCAAGATGCGCCCGACTCTGCCTAGGGGGCTCGGGGCATCCTGTCGCACCCCTCGGGCCCTGAGGGGTTGCGTTACCCCGAGGCCCTCACTCGGCTACCACGTGTCGGTTGAGTGGGCGGAGATAGGGGCGCTACCAAGCGCATTTATGGGCGGCGCCCCAACCGCCCCCCGTCGCATTTAATGCGGCGTGGCTGGTCGTGCGCCGCCCAACGATTGACGTCGTCAGTCGCCTTGACCGGGCTGTGACAGGTCACAGGCGGATGGAACGGGCGGCAGCGCACCCATGTTCCGCCCTGTGTCAGGCAACGTGGGGGCAGGTATGCCCCGTCCCATCAATGGCAGGAGATCGGCGTTCGACCGGTGCATCTGTTGATGTAAAAACACGAGGCCTGGGAGATCTGCTTAACTACAGTGCAGGTCCAAAACTTGCCTTTGGGTGTATGAGCGTGCCAGTTGATTTGATCCTGCAATCAACAAAAAACAAAAACAAAGAAACCGTAGTTAAATCTATAAACGATAGCCGATCGGCTAGGTGCCGATGACATATCATTTATCTTTGGGGCCGATATCATATGTGAATCGATCGGCAATCATGAATAAGTAAGAACGAACTAAATCTACTCGGTCGGCTGTAAATATTAACAATATATAATCCTTATGTCGATATATACTTAAATCAAGTGATTGGAATAGATCGGTCACCGTGCCGAGACAGTATAAATCACTTAGATCGAAAGATATATTAACAACAAGACTATATACGTTTATAGCATCCGATCAAATAGATCTAGCATGTATCAGCTAATACTCCGATACCACTCTATACTAAGATGTCAAAGCAAGTAGAATATATCAAACAAAAGCCTAATATACTTAAAAGCAGCAAGATCTTGATATAAAGGGCAGATTTAACATGTCAATCAAGCATATAAGATAAATATAGCTAAATCAGGTAAGATCGGCTGAAACTCCGATACTACTCTAATCGACAACCAAAAACAGGCTAGAGATTGAGGTTCTAATCACGACTCATAAGATCAAACTCAACTGATGCAGCTATAAGTATGAAAAGAAGAACAATATCTAGACAATCGAGCCGTTGGATGTGTCATAAAGTGGTAGATATCCTATATAATCTAAGCCAACATCGGGATTTAACCTAATCGGCTGCTTTCTACTGACAGATGGTAGCCGATTGTAGATTAAATAACGATATTGCCGGGGATTATGTAAGATATATGATAACTCGACGAATTACATAAACAAGATTAGAGTATCATGAAGATGGAAGCACTAATCCCGAGAACGCAAGCCGCCATAACAAGTTTTACCTCTTGTTGAAGATCGAAACTGATGCAGCTCAACCCGAAAGCAAGAACTCGTCGAAACAAAACGAAAGTAAAAAGGGTGGCGATGCGCCGAGATTGTATTGAACGTGTGTTAATTTGATTACATGGGGCTCGGGTCTATTTATACCCCAAGAATTACAAAATATGTCCATACCGGACACGACTCTTATCTCTAACAAACTCTAAGATACCATAAGTCTTTGCGGCAGACTTTTGCCCAAACATATCTCTAAGGAAATTACATAAAATATCTTAATTAATAGATACAATTGTCTTCTCAGGACTCTATCCATGCGTGGCAATCACCATGAAGCACGTCGACCTAAACCGACAACATATGTCGTGTCCTACTGTCGGGCTCGGCTCAATCGGCTAACCTTGTCCGACTCAAACTCCGCCGATCTTAGTCGTAGCCGATTCGGACTTCAGTCGATCCTCACTCTGTTTCTGGGACAATCTCTATCTCGAACTCCGTTTCGATTCCTTCTTCATATCCGATCCTTGGACTACCAAATTTGGTCGTTAACAGCATCCCATGCGCATGAGCCCTCAAAAGTCTCCAGGAATTTATGAGGAAATGACAGGGGGTGTCCCCTGTGTCAGGCGACGGACGGCGCTAGGGCCCACCTGAGGACGAGTGGCCGCCTTACTTTCGGCCTAAGGCATAGGCAGCAGCTCGACCCAGGTCAATGTGGGCCCTTCTCTAGGAATGATATGCGTAGAGGCGGTGCATGTGGTATCCCCTTGAACTATAAAAGGAAGACCTTGCCCACCGAGCAAAGGGACGACTCTTGGAAGCTCGAACCCTAGAAGAAGACGAGCCAAACGTCCCTCTGGTTTGAGATCCCTTGTAACAGCATAAACATAAATCCACACATAGGAGTAGGGTATTACGCTCCCTAGCGGCCCGGACCTGGATAATCCGTTGTCTTCCTCTTGATCGCCATTGACCTCGTTAGCCTGATCCATGGTGAATATACGCTCTTGATCATCGTGCCCTATCCCCTGACCGAACTCACAAAAGGAGGGTCTCATGTCCTCCCGCTAGAGAGGATCACTCCTCGACAGGCCTGTATGAGTGTTAGCATGTTGCTACTTTTGTTCACCAATCGAGGGAGGATTGAAAAGCAGAGGGATTATTCAAGATTCCTAGAGCTAAGATACTGTACAACTTTTCAAGTGACTGAAGATGCTAAGGATCACATGATCACATCTCAGTCTACTTTACAGTTTACACAGATGAGTGATCATTTCTATCAGAAATGGATCCTCAATTTTGTCGTTGTCTCGTTGATCATTCTTATCTTAAGTGGAGTACGTCCTAAAAAGACTATATTTTTTATCTCATTTGTCCTCGAAGACTATCTTTAGAACGATCACATCATTGTATTGAAGTTTGTTAAATTACAAGACAACTACATTGAAGTTTGTTGAAATAGGAGATAAATGCATTGGTATTTGTTAACATGGAGGATAAACGAATTGGAGTTCGCTAAAATGGAGGGTATTATGATCTGTTTAGACCCTGTTTAGATTTCAACTTTTTTCTTCAAATTTCTAACTTTTCCGTCAAATCGAACTATAAACTTTCAACTTTTCCGTCACATCGTTTCAATTTCTTCAAACTTCCAATTTTAGCGTGAAACTAAACACAACCTTAGCTTTGTATTGATATGGCTGAGATATGAAAAAAAAAAGATCTTTTTAGACAGAGGTAGTAATGAAAAGATCGGGTGGATTACTCCATACGATGTTTAGTATACCTCCATAATGAGTTTGGTTGAGTGGATAGGTTTAGATGGGTGATATGATGGCCGTCGGTTTTATTTTTTAGTATTTGGATGGCCATATGCATCTAACCTCGCCTTTGAACCATAGCATTAGCAGGTAAACTTTTCACGCTACCATTTGTAGTTCTTTTTGTTGATTTCTTCATATGCCAAATCACTGAATATCATATGATCTTTTCTTATGGTTAGTAAAATAAGGAATTCCAAATACAGTTGCTGGGGTTCGGCCAAGCATCATGGGCTTAGCCCACAATAGCCAAACCGACATAGAGGTACGAATCGAGATGATTAGTTGACTTGACTCTTGGGAGTTAATCATTGCAGAACGACGCTGTTTCACTCGATCATCTTTAAGTAATTAAGTAGTACGGCAATAACGTTCGTAGCCTTGGCGACCAAGGAAGCTTTGACTAAAGAGCACTTCAATTAAGCTAGAGAAATAAACTACTGATACCCACGCGAACAGATCAGCAGCATATATCATATAGGACCATAGGAGTATACTCAAGCGGGAAACTCAGGACTTTCAGCAAAGAATGGACAAGAGCATAATTCTTACCCCTTCCATTCCCAACAAAACACACCCTAGAGCATAATCGAAGGTTATGATAAGAGATCTCCCAAACAAGTTACATATTTTAGCTGTGCTCATCTTTCAATACAGTATAATAATTTGATAATGACTTGCATACTGTTTTAGGACATCAATTTTACACTATAACAGAAATTCTTGTGCTTTACATTGTTATTGAAAAGTTTGACCTTTTCTATTCGTGCTTGACTTTACAGACTTATTTTGTTGTGCTGACCAGTAATTCCCTGATAGCAAGTTCATTAACCAACTTGCATGAAGGATACAAGAATGACCATATAGGACAAGATATAGTTTAAAAAAATATTTTATGATCAATTTGAACAATGAATTACAGTTCGTTAATTAACTTGCATGAAGGATACAAGAACGACCATACAGCACAAGATGGTTTAAAAAGATATTTTATGATCAGTTTGAACAATGAACTATAGTTCATTAACCAATGTGCTTGGAAAGTTGGAAGAAACAACAATGATCATACAGGACAAGATTTTGGAAAAGGATGCCATTAAAATGAAAATATCATAAATCCATTTAAACTAATTTTTTTGTTCATTTCAAATCAGCATAATGTCAAGAGATAAAACAGGGGCAATTTATACAGAACTAAATCATCAGAAGAACGACATATCAAAGATGAAAGGAAATGGCAGACAGAGAAATACTTAAACAGAACCCAACAAAGGGAAGCCTGAAGTAGCAATAGTTAACACACCTATTTTGGATGAGCCAAGCCTTGGGTTTCTCACAAAAGTAATCAGTAATAAGAATATGGGTTTCTGAGGTCTGAATGCTAGCAAATGCTATTATTTCAAAGCTACCATGTAACTATCACAGATGTTAGGCAGTGACCATGATATCATGTCATTTGGATATGGACCTATATAGTACTGATTTACTGATTCAGTGACATATGCCTATAACATAATTGCAGCTTAATATAAACCTTCAAAGAACAAATGCACACTGATATCAACTTTCACCCCAAGAATTCCAAGCCCGAGTGTAGTACTATTGTTCAGCAAAGAATCAGCCACTGAAGTTCAAAACAGACAGGAAATGGCGTTTTTATTAATCTTATCATGGCAGCAAACCAAATTGCTCATTTTAAAAAAGCCGCAGAAAACAATGATTTTAGTATCAAACTTTCTTGATAAAAGAAACCCAAACCGTAATCTCAATATGCTACCAATTTGGTTCTAACTTAAGTAAAGAGAACAGATAAACTTGAGCAAACATAGCAAACTAAAAACAACTACTCCACATGTACTCACCCAAAAACAGGAACGGAGGCAGCAAAAACATCTCCTAGAAAAACAAATGGCATGTTAATGAACTAACCTAGTAATAACAAGGATGAAAGGGTGGGACAAATGATGATATTTTGTAAACAAAAAGTCAAAAAGAAGATCTGAGCTGCCATGTTAAAGATGGATATGAAAATAATGAACAGCAGCAGCATAACTGCAGAGCGCCATAACATGTTCCCTCTTTGGTGTACAAACTATGCATTGATATACAAGAACAGATTATAGCTAGAGCAATTAAAGACAGTTAGCAGCAAACTAAATCCTCTTACAGATGGGCCACCCATATGCAGTAATATTTTTCCCTATACTTACCTTCTTACTCATCTGCAAACTTATGAAGAAACCAGGTTATTTCTACTTGTTACTAAGCTCAGTCACAGTAAAAAGATTAAATGAGTACGGAATTTTGTTTAAGATAAAGACTACCTATGGACCAAGTACAAGTATCTCAGAATTTTAAAGCTGCCTCACCTCCATTATCAAAGTCAACCTACGCCTTGGGTAGCCGGAACACATCGTTGTATATTTGTTATTAGCAAATGCAGACTGAATAGGCAGAGGCACCAGTACAAGCCTCTTCTACCACCACAACATAGAGCAACGCTTTTCTCCTTCCATACAGAACGGAATCAATGGAACACAACACTATGCATAGGATGCAAAACACAAACACAACCAAAACAGGAACACATAAATTATCTAGCCAGCAAAATTTGTTACATTCTGGAATCAGAGCTTCAGCAAATAGGAAAAAAAAATCCGATGGTTCCCAGTTGAAATTCCAACAGACAATGGTTGTCACGACTCATGACAAATAGGGCATCGGACGACTCAGAACTAATCTACATGGATCACAGCAATCAAAATCCGACAGGCATGAACCGGTTATGGCAAGAGAACCTACAAATTAAGCCTGGAATTGCACATGCTGCACTGGGTAATGTACACAGGATACAAATCTCAAAAACTTGCGTGGGATGAGAATTGCCGTTACCTTCTAGCAGGTTCCTCCGATAAGAGACCTACCCGGCGATTTCCCAGCGCACCAAGCTCCATTACGATGGCTCAACGTGGGAGCTGTGGAGTGAGACCCGGCGTTCACCCACACCAACGCATCTCCATCTCCGACGCCCAAACGCGACACGACACAACCACCGCCTCGAGACGGAACCTAAGGTTTCTCCGGTGTGCTACGCAGGGTCGCCGCTCTCGTTTGCGGCCGCTTCCGCGGGGGGAAATCCGGCTGGAGAGAAACGAAACCCTAACCTAACGAATCCTGCCCTATCTCCCCCTCCTCCTCCACCGCACAAACACCAAGGCGAACTGGCGCCGCCACCGCCGGGACGGGAATGCAAGGCTTACCGCGGATTGCTCGTCAGCTTCTCTCGCGAAGGCATCACGGCGGCGGCGGAGCGGAGGCGAAACCCTAGCGCCGACGACGCCCCCATGCGATTCGGAGATGGGGATCGGCGCGGCGGCGGCGGCGGTTCGAGAATGGGGCCCACATTCGCCACTGACTTGTGGGCCCCAGGTCCTCTCTTTTCCTACCGCCTTGTTGACCCCGACCCCTTTCTTGCGTCACTGCCATGTGGGCCCCACTCCTCCCCCCTCTTTCCGCCACATACACAAGAACCCAACCATGTAAAAACCCTTGCCAATTTTCGCAGCCAACTCCGGCATTCCCCTCGCGACCTCTCACGCCGCCGCCGCCGCCGCCGCCGCCGAGGTATGTTTCCGATGCCCACCACCCCGTCTTTTCTTTGCCCTTCCCACGACGGCTGCAAGTCGGACCAGGAGCAGCGGTCTGCCTCCTGGAGCCGCGGCGGCCTTGTCGTTGTCCTGCTCGCCTACTGGGGGAAGGGTTCTTGTGCTATTAGCAGTATTAGCAGGTTTGTTGTTTGGAGCACTGTGAAATTGAAGTTGTTGTTCTTCTCCTTCTTGAGCAGGAAAATGGTTGAGCACCTATTCGAGGATATCTTCACTGTGACCAGGCTCGATCCTG
Source organism: Oryza glaberrima (assembly GCF_000147395.1). NCBI lineage: Eukaryota > Viridiplantae > Streptophyta > Magnoliopsida > Poales > Poaceae > Oryza > Oryza glaberrima. The sequence continues at coordinate 27,617,040 of NC_068331.1, read as the reverse complement.
ATGGGAAGAAGTTCGACAGAGGTATAATTTTACCTGGCTGTACAATGAATTGAGCTCTGCATCTACTATATGGTTTGCTATGATGCCTGAAAATATGTCTCCCGGAGTATTTGTTACTTGTTAGAGCTTTGCTGGTTTCGAACTTAGGCCATTTTCTAGTTCCTTTACATTGTTTAGATCTTTGAGTTGTATGCCGTTTTTTGTGCTTAATGTTGGTGCAGATCTTTGTTGAAGTAATGTTATCCTTTTCCATGTCTATGTACAGTTAGTCGCATCGAAGCTCGTAGCGAGCAGTTCGACATGTACATGCAGTTAGATGTTGCTACTGAGGTCTATCCGATGCGTGCTGGTGACAGATTCACCATGGTTTTAGCTCCTACTCTGAATCTGGATGGAACTCCGGACACTGGCTTCTACACGCAGGTGATGGGCCTTATTCACCTTACAAGTTGATTTTGAAAAATAATGTGCCGATTGAATTATGGAAATGCCGCTAGAATGTGTTTTAGTTCACTTGAATCATGTTCTTGTTTCCTTTGGGTTTATATTCACTTAGGCGCATATATTTAATTGCCAGAACTCTGTGCATGATGCTAACATTAAATAATGTGCCAATTGAATTATGGAAATGCCACTCGGAATGTGTGTTAGTTGCCTAGAATCATGTTGTTGTTTCGCTTGGGCTTATATTCATTTAGGCACATATTTGATAGCCAGAACTCTGTGCATGGTGCTAACATTATATATCATTTCTATCTTTCAGGCTGGCAGAAAAACACTTGCTGACAAGTTTGACTATGTCATGCATGGAAAGCTCTACAAGATCTCAGAAGACAGTTCCAGTGGTCAAGCCACCAAAGTGTATGGCTTCTATGAATTTCAAATTTAATCAATTTGCATTGTCTAGCAGGAGCATGGTTTATCATAATCTAGTAAGGCTTAAGTGGGGTTTCTTTGCTCATTTTTCAACATATCCCAGATGAACTTATCCTATAGGGTTAATTAACCATGCTGATGAAGTGCGTAGTTTTGATTATTAAATGCTTTCTTTAAGCTTCAGGATCCTTTAAGAGAACTTTCAGTATTTGGTTTTAGGAATAAATGGCTGTTTTTTGTTTAGTTTGAGTGCATCAAGATGGTCTTATTGATCAATCTAATCTTTCTATTGTCCAGGGTAAAAACATATCAGTGCACTCAGTTTTTTAGCTTTTCCAAAGAAAAGATGCAAAATTAGTTGAAGTGACTAGCTTATAATGATTTTGCATGGGGTTTTTCTTTGTGCACTAAAGGCTATTCTTACTTTGATATCATGTAATGTCAACAAGATTAATAATCACTAGCTAAAGAACTCAGGTGTTCAGTTTGTTCGAACAGTTCATATGCATCCCATTGCTGTCTGTACTGTTTCAGCTACTTGGTTAATTCAATTCAAGTGCATTTACTTAATTAATTGTATCATTGTTATGTGAATCATGTTATACGAAGATAAGTACCTTCAAAGAACAAATTTTCGCCTTGCCAATATGTAAATCTGGCCTACAGCTACACAGCTTGTACTAGACTACTGTTAGTCCTGTATCAAGTTTATTTTTAACGTAATCCTGTATCATGTGATGATGTCAACTCCCTTTGTGCTATGAATTTTAATGAATTGCATTCTTTTCCATTCTAGGGAGATCTATGCATCGTTTGGTGGCCTTCTGATGATGCTCAAGGGTGACCCCTCCAGTGCCGCTAGCTTTGAGCTGGACCAGAGGCTGTTCCTCCTCATTCGAAAGGTGTAGATGCACTATCTACCTAATAACCTGTGATGATGGTTAACTTTCGGGCTATAGCCAGCCTCTGATCTCCATTTGATGGTTTCTTGTCATGCTAATTGCGCACCACCCCTATCCACTCCCTTGGGTGGCAATGCAACTTTGTATCGAACATCGACAAATACTTGTTGAAACATAACTCATTTAAGCATGTTATGCGAAATTGTCCCGTTGTTTCGCATTTGGTACACTGCATTGTGCAGGTTGTCCTTGTGGGTATTTATCAGGGGGTATGACATTGCGTGCCTGAAACTTCAATACTCGTATCCTCAGCTCTTATGAGTACAATGGACCACCCAATCTGCAGCAGCAGATCAATGAACACCGGATGTATAGCTGTGGCTGCCTGGCTGGCTGGTACTCCACTACTCCCTACATACTTTTGGATGGTTACAAAGTTCACATGCCATTTCCTTCCAGGTCCTCCTGAGGACAGGAACCAGTTGCAGCCCAGGAGCAGAAGCCTTTACTACTACCATATATAGAGAGCAGGATATGAATTGGGGACAGCTTTTGATTTAATAACCTACTAGCTCCTGCAAGGCACAGAAAGGCTCAAGAACCATTGCCAAGAAACACAAAGAGAGATTGGAGATGGCTGGACCACTGTCTCTTGAACAAAATTTTTTTGAGAGCTGGAAAGGGCTCTGTACCAAGAACAATCCATGGAGAGCAGCTCCTACTCATTACACCTAGGAACAGTACTCACTCACCATATATACTGCCACAGCTTTTCTTTTCCTGGGATCATATCTTCAGAGATTTCATGCTTCAAATTTTGGTGGCCATCTTTATTATGTGCTGCTAGGATTGTGTACATCTGCTATCAGTACTGATTTTGAGCCTACATTTAATCCTGTCATCAATTCAAGAATCAAATGGCTGTGCTAATAAACAACAAGGACAGAAACAAAGAGAGTACAAGAGCATTTATGCATGCTGGTTCGAAGAGACTGTTGATGAGTAGGAACAGTGTATTCTGAGCAACTAGTAATTAAAAGAATCATACACATATTGTGCTCAGTATGGCTATTAACTAAAGCCCATTCTGTCATGGGGATACAGGCCCTACACAGCCACAAGAAATTCATGAGTTCATGAGGAAGTACTATTTTTCTCTAACTTTCTACGCAGAAGAATACAATCAAAATCTTTTACTTCAGAGTTCAGGAGATCACATCTTGTGAAGCTTTTGGGGTGGAAAGAAGCGATCCTCAGACATGATGAACTGCAGAATCTTCCACTTGTGGAATCGAAACAAACACCCCATGGAGGAATAGCTGATGAGGGCAATTCTTGTTTCTGATAGAAATCAAAAGCAACACAGCTAGACAGAATATACACCCAAGTGCTGGCAGACAAAAGCTCAGAGAAGAAAGGAGCAAATAGAATTCATCAGCAAAAAAGATATTAAAAAAAATGCTAATACTCTACTTTACTAACTTAGCTTATCTAGTCCATGATGAACAGAGGTGATGAGAGCAGTTGAGCACCAGCAGAGAACTCACTATGCAACTGCAACACCAATGGCTACAATGCTGCTTGCTGCTTAACTAATTGCAGCTCACTGACCCTGTATCTGTCTACAATGCTTGCCTTGATTGCTTGTTAGTTTGCTCTTCGATTCGCATTCGCTGTTGCTCGTCTTCTAGCTTGGGCATCGCGATGGAGTTCTTGCCGCGCGATCATCACCTGTTGTGCAAGGGGTTCGGGCCCGTCGGCACGACGCGCTTGTCGTCGTCGTCGGAGCACGGTGACGGAGCGCCGCCGTGTCCGCCGCTCTTCTCCTTACACGGCACGCCGCCGCCGGCGTCGAAGGCGGTCGAGCGTCCACCACCTTTCGCCTTCGCCACGGCGCGATGCACGGGCTGCTGCAGGGACGACGCCGCCGCCGCCGCCGACGCCGGCAGCGCCACCCTGTGGCCGTGGTCGTGCGCGCGGCGCCTAGACGACGACAGTGACCTGGCAGCGGCGGCGGCGGCGAGCTGCAGCACGACGACGGCGATGCACAGTGCGGCGGCGCAGCGTGCCGGCCACCGCCGCCTCCTCATGGAGCTCCACGCAGAGGTGGCGCCGTGGCGCGCGCGCGCGCGCTCTCGAGTACGCACGTTGTTGTTGTTGTTGATGATGGTTGGGAGGAAGAAGAAGAGGAGGAGGGAGACACGCAGGTGAAACGAACACTCGCCGTTTTTAACAGCGCGCAGGTGTGGTGACCACCACAGTACCACACTGACAAACTACGGCTACCAATATTATTAACCACACTTTCTGAGGACAATTATTTACTTAATTAACCAAAACTGCGCTTGCCAGAGGACAGAACACACGATGGAACTAAACGTGTTTATTATTGGAGAATTTATGTCGATTAATGGGATTTTTTTCGACGCTTAATTATTCGTCTTATTTAAAAAATTAATGTAAATATAAAAAATAATAAGTCATACTTAAAATACTTTTGATAATAAAGTAAATCACAAACAAAATAAATAATAATTTCATAATTTTTTTTAATAAAACGAACGATCAAACATGAGTAATTAATAACTGTACATGTGTGTAAGTGTCCTAGGATTTTTACAGTTTTGCAAAAAGAAAGGCTGCACTGCACCCCATGCTCCTGGATGCAGCTATAGCTAGTGCCACACCCAACCACATTGATGAGCCTTCAATCCCCTTCCTCCTCTCACTTTGTGCATGTATTCATGCGTGTACTTCTTCCGTCCCAAAATAAATAACTTTATTATGATATATAACATATATAGTATTATGAATTTGTATTATCGACACATCTCGTATTAGTTTTGTTGAGAATAAATATAATATTTCAACTATTTGTCTAGATTTATTTATAGAATTTGATTTTTTTTTTCTAGGACGAAAGGAGTATATATATCTTTATATCTAGAGAGAGAACATGGCAATGGCATTGCAGAGGTCACTCTCTTGTGTATGCATGGGCCGAGACGACGACGGAAATGCATGCCGGGTTTGACTGCCTTTTGCATGCTACCTCACCGGTGAGATCCATCGATCGATCGATAGATCAACACAGTGTACACATACTCCATGTGTTACTCGAATTCTTCTCCGTTTCCGGCGGCCGTGTGACCGTGTCCGTGCCCATAATTCTTCAGTACTCTTCAGTTCGTATTACTCCTTGGGTATCTCTCTCGAGATCTCTCTCTCGAGAGAGAGAGGGTACAGTCTACAGATAGACTGTAGTGTGTGCATGTGTGATGATAATAATGGAGTGCTCATCGGTGGTTGGTTCATTACATGTCGATGTCTCTAGGGAGTGGACTATGTACCTGTCCAACGATAGGTAGCACTGAAAACATGCATTAGAGTAGCACTAGCAGGACTTACTAGCTAGCAGTAGCACTGAAGAAAATGTTGCTGCTGCTAGCTGCTTCTTGTACTGTATTTTTCATCTTCGTTTTCTTTTCTTGGGCCGAGTTTAGTTCTAAAATTTTTCTTCGAACTTCCAACTTTTTCATCACATCAAAATTTTTCTACACACATAAACTTTCAATTTTTCTATCACATCGTTCCAATTTTAACCAAATTTATAATTTTAGCTGAACTAAACACACCCCATGGTGTTGAAACTGCACTGCACAGTTTTCATCTGAAGAGCTACAAACTCAAAATACCTCACGCAAACTGTATATATGCACTACTGTACGTATACTCTAGCTAGTCTATACTACTCTGTATTCTGTGTGTACATGTATACGTGAGCTTATACTGACAGACCAGACGACTTGTTAAATGATTTCATGAGTTTTGACGCAGTTTGCTGCTGCTTCTTGGATTTCAGCTCCTGCATCGATCTGCATGCTTGTTTTAGTATGGGGGCACTTGATTCAGAAAGAGACACACAAACCGTCTCGGGAATTACGATTCGATCAGATACAACAAAAATTCAGCATGAATTTCATCCGATGCTTCCAGTTTCTCTGAATCCGTGAGAAAAACCCTCTCTGTTTCATGTACATGCATGGCTGTCAAAATCATATCAAACCTCTGCTTAACATTGATCACTCTTCTCTTGTGGGATCGAGCTGTACTGATTGACCGATGTTGTAAGTAAAAGCTGTTTCCTTGGTCCATTTCCTGTGCTGTTTCTTACTACACGTTCTATAGCGTTTGTCTGATTACAATTACTGCCATATAGAGATAGGTAGCGAGGGATGGGCCGGTACATGAGTTGCAAAGCCTGGGCACAACTGATGCATGCATAGCTCAAAGCTAAACTTATTTATGTTTCTGCCTTTACCCAGTTCCTTTTTTTTCCCTTTACCTTTACAAGAATGATCATGGCTATGACCGAGTATTCGAGTGAGTGAGACAAGCATCAGCAACAAAGAGGCCTCCCAAATGAGCTATAGGAGATACACAGTATTATATGCATGGTTCACTGCAATATGATAAACAAGCATATCGTATCGAGATATTCCTTCCTATCATAAATCTTTGACATTCTGAAACAAGATTTTGATCAAACCTTTTCAAATTCTAACAATCAACTTATATCAGAATAAATTTATTTTGTTTGAACGAAATCGGCAAGACGTCAATTTTCATTGAATAGAGAAGTAATAAACTGTACAAAAAGTAAGTATTTACAAATCATAAGGCCGCGACCCTAGCAACCGAAAACAATTACACTGTCAGCCAGGCGGCAAGATGCCCTGCGCCCGCCAGACTCCACGTTTTTCCTTCCTCCTTTATCAGAATAAACTTATAGAACTTAGTAAGTTTGTGTTATTATGATAATAACTTTTCCGTTTGCCATTGTTTTCCGTTTGCTTTTAGACTATGCATTTAAGAATTCATAGTCAGAATTTCAAAAGTTTAACGAAATCTTATCTAAAGCCTTAAATATTATTTTTAGTAGAGGGAGTATTCCATCTATCTCATAAATAACAAACCTAGTACTATGATTTATCTCATAAAAAACAAACCTAGTATGTAATATGCCAGTTCATACTAGATTTATATTTTATGGAACGGTGGGAGAGTATGTTGCAACATATATACCCAGCATTTAAAAATCCACTTAACTGTACTCGTATTTGTTGGGACTGTTCATCGAGAGCTTTGAAAACGAGCTGCACCAGAAAGATTGGTCCTTTTCAGACGTCGAATCATTAGCTGCATTTCCGCGGTGGTACATAGAGTTGCCATAAATGGCTCGAAGCAATGGCAGCAATGGTGCCCCAATGACCATGGATGCAGGCCCCTCTATTAATTTGATGTGGTAATTTAAGTACTAACACCAGAAATTCAGAACAGCAGCAGTACAGTACCCAATCTTTCTTGCACTGCAGACCTGGAAATTGATGGGAATCGATCGTGAGCATTCATTCATCTCGCGCATGGTTAGTTGCAGACACGATGAATCATATTGTAAATGAAACATGAAGTAGCTGAAAAACTGGTTAGTTAATCTAGTTTCCATGTCAAATGAAACATGCAGCTAGCCGTCCAATGCAGGATGAGGGCCCCTTTAAATCGTAGGAATAAAAAACAGAGGAATAGAAAAAACAAATGATTATAACTGAATACAATTGTAAAACAGAGGAATAGAAAAAACACAGGAATGGCTGTTTGATTGGACCACAGGAAAAACGCAGGAATCAGATGAGAGAGATAGACTCAGAGGAAATGTTCCAAGAAGTTAGACCTCTTGCTAACTTTCCTCCAAAATGTGCATAGGATTACCCATTCCATATGAATTTTAAAGGATTGGATAGGATTCAATCCTTTGTTTCAAATGCCTTCCTAGAATTTTTTTCCATAGGATTGAAATCCTCTAAAATTCCTACATTTTTCCTACAAATCAAAGGGGCCTAATCATTTTCAATGCAGTACTGTCCGACATGTACAAATGTTGAAAAGTTTGGAGTCTGTAGAGATGGTTTAATTCCTGCAGCTCCTACGTAGGGGCCGGACCCCCATTGGACAATTCGTACTTGACAGTAACTTTTCTTCACCAGTACAGACAAACCCATAGATGAAATCTTCCTTACAAACTTTCAAGCAACCGTCTGGTTAAAAACTAACATAATGGTGTACCCAGCTGGTGTTTCACAAGCTTCTCAACTTGTTGTTTCGATCTTCCTGGGAATAAAGATTCAAGAAGTTGTTTCGAGCTTCTCAACTTGTTGTTTCGATCTTCCTTCTCAAGGTGAATCCATGACAATAAGTGTAGCAGTAGAGAAAAAGAGTACGGCGATATCAGCTTGCTGGTCTTCTGTGCTGAAATCACCCTGGCATTTAACGATGTCAGTAGTAGGCAAACAGCCTAACACTGTCAATGACCGCATAATTCCAACTCGAGTGAAAACATTGCAGTATGGCCGTACAGTGGAGATCTGGTTAAAAAAACAGTAAACTAGTGAGGAGACTTCAACCCTCAAAGTATTACTATTAGTCAGTAACTCCTCAACATTTCTGCAAAACACTGTCCTATTGTACAAGCAGGCATGGTGAACAGAAAATAATATTGACATAAATCCAACACCTGAAATACAGTGTATGTACATCATTCAAACACAGGTCAGAAGATGGGCGATGTAAAGCTGCCGGTTAGAAATACAGTCAGAAGCTAGTAATTTTGTACAGACAATTTATTAGAGCAGGTACAACTTCACATATGTACAGTAAACTGAACCATTGGTCCATTGTAGATGGCTGTACTACATACATGGCAGAGCAAATCTAGTGATACTTGATGATCAAATCTCCCCCCGGTAGCCACCACCACCGAAGTAATCACTTCTTGCTCGAGCAAGCGTGACACTGTTCTGGAGCTGCTGCTTGGGGCAGGCCTCGATACGATGGCCAAGGCCACCACAAAACGCACAGCCCTTCACACCACTCTGCTGAGCAATGGCCACCTTATCGTCCTCCTGTGGATCATCAAGATCAGCCAGAATTGGTGGTAACCTTTGCTTTGATTCGATGAGCAATTGCTTCAGGTCAAGAAGCGTAGTCTCTGTCTGGTTCTTGTTGATGAATGTCGTTGCGACGCCGGTTTTCCCACGCCTGCCGGTTCTTCCAATCCGATGCACATAGTTCTCTATCTCAGCAGGCATGTCGTAGTTGATCACATGCTGGATATCAGGGATATCAAGGCCTTTGGATGCAACATCTGTAGCTACCAATACATCCTTTTCTGAGGCTTTGAATGATTTGAACGCGTCTTTTCTTTCCTCATCATCTTTTCCACCATGGATTGCAACAGCTTCGACACCTTTCAGAAGAAGAAATTCTTGGATGTAATCGACATCGGCTTTGTGCTCGCAGAAAACCAGCACAGGGGGTGGGGTTTTCTGGAGACACTCAAGGAGGTATATGATTCTTGCTTCCTCCTTGACATACTCAACCTCTTGGATGACATCAAGGTTTGCTGCTCCAGCTCTTCCCACATTGACAATGATTGGTTTCACTAGCGCACTCTTTGCAAAATTCTGGATCTTCTCTGGCATGGTGGCAGAGAAGAGGAGTGTCTGTCTCTGTGCCTTGAAATGGTCGAACACCTCCCTGATGTCGTCCTCAAATCCAAGATCGACTAGTCTGTCCGCCTCATCTAGTGTTAAATACCTGGACATATGAAGAAAATTATTGAGAACATTCAAATAATCAAGGAATAAGAGCTCCATCAGTTGGCCTAATAAGCCAAAGCAAAAGCCAAAATTTGAATTTTTGAACTTGATTTTGGAGTTGATTTTAAGATATTCTCAGTGTAATTTCTTTTTACCGTTGGTTTTTAAGTCGCTACGAACAAAAATATAAAAGTTTTACCTATAAATTAATTTTCATTTCATAATAAGCCGTTTTGGCTTATTAGGAAATATGGGAAATCGATGAGGCTCGAACAAATGGTTTAATTACTGGAAGCATCCAATCAGTATATTTGGCTATGCTGTGAGGCTCAAAACTGAAAGGAATCAAAGTAGATTCAAGACACATCTGCAGCCTTCTTTCCATCTTGTTTGATTTTTTCAGCTTTGAGCATCGACATTTCTATTACTTTCATATGATTAGCAGATAGAATCGAATATTAGCATCTCTCCACATCCCCTTCGAAATGACTACTCTTACTTGAAAGTTGTACTTATGTATCATCTTCACCCAAAAGGCCAAAACTTAAGCTGATCACTAATTTTGGCTGAATTTCAATTTCCAGTTGACAAGCTACAAGGAAGACCATCTCTGCAGTTTGCATATATTCTGTTCTATAAACGTAGTGTTCTGACTTTTGACAAAGTCATAAGCAGTAGTAAAAACCATTTTCTACAATTATATCACTAAACTGAATACTGTTTAGCTGTTCATACTTCAAAAAAAAAACCCACCATTTCCATGATACTAAACATATGAACATAGCGCTATGAATGCCAATTTGATGACAGTGAACAATTAGCCATGGAAGCAGAGCATTCCTGAAGAAATCAGTGCACCACATACCTGCAGTTATCAAGATTCATCTTCTTCTTGGAGAGCAAATCCTTGAGCCTCCCAGGAGTCGCCACTACAATATGCACGCCCTTCTTCACCACCTCCATCTGCGTCCTCATGTCCACGCCTCCAATGCAGAGCAGCGGCCGTATCTCCGGGTACCCGGCCTCCATGAGCGGCGCGAGGAACATCTCGATCACCTCGTGCGTCTGCCTCGCGAGCTCCCGCGACGGGCAGACGATGAGCCCGAACGGGCCCTCGCCGGGCACGATCGGCATCAGGATCTCCTCCTGCAACGCCGCCATGATGAGCGGCAGCACGAACACCAGCGTCTTCCCGGACCCCGTGAACGCGATCCCGATCATGTCCCGCCCGGAGAGCGCGACGGGGAGACCCTGCACCTGGATTGGGGTCGGCTTCTCGATTCCCTTGCCGCGGAGCGTGCGGAGGATGGGCTCCGGGAGACGGAGGTCGCCGAAGCTTCGGGACGGCGGGGGCACGTCGTCGCCGTCGACAAGGATGTGCCAGCTCCGTCGCAGCGCGTCCGCGCGGGACCGCGGCATGCGGCGGAGGCGAAGCGGCGGCCTCCACCCCGTGGTGATCGGCTCGGAGTAGCTGATCCCCTTCGCGATCTCGCCGACGGGCATGAGAGCCTTGCGGTCGGAGAGGTGCTCGATCATCTCCCTCTCCTGCTGGAGCAGCCGCTCGGCCGGGGTCACCTCAGGGGCCTCGCGCTTCAGCTTCGTGGCCTTCACGAGCAGGCTCGTCTTGACCGCAACCTCACCCGCCGCCGGCGACGAGGTGGAGCGCGGTGGCGGCGGCGGGGCTGCAACTGCAACTGCGTTCGTGGTCGGCGGTTTAGTGGCGCGGCGGAGGCGTTCGGCCTCCATGGCCCGGCGCTTGGCGACGGGGACGTACTCCTCGTAGTCCTCCTCATCGCTGTCCGGTGTTCCGCGGCGGGGCGAGTCGCCGCCGGCGGCGGCGGCGGCGACGGCGGCCATGGCGGGATACGAGTTGGAGGGAGGCGATTCGCCCAGGGAGAGGAAGTGGTGGCAAAAGTCGGTTTCGCCTAGAAGTCGCTAGATTTGATACGCGTGGAGGCCCAGTAGAAAGGCTTTGGGATGCAGCTGGGCCAAGTTCGCGAGTCCCAGTAGAGATTTGGGCTTTGTGAAATCTGGAGATTTTATGTGGCCGACCAGTCTTGGATACGGCCTGGCCCATTTTGTTGGTTATGGTCAGCCCATGAATGAATGGCCAGGGATTCTCCAGTCCGGTCTGATTGTTACGTGGGCCGTCAGATGGCACATGGCCGGAGAGGTGACAGGCGGGGGTGCTGGAATTTTTTCACCTCTGAGGTTGAAACTCTTGTCAGTAGGAAATGGAGGTAAATCAAATATGGAGTCCAGTCTCATAAAAAATCTCTTTACACCTCTCATACTGAGAATCATACTCCTACATCAACATTGAAAAGTGTTACACGGTCACTGTCCATGTGTTGCCGTAAAAATCTTAATTCTTAACAGTACTGCAGCCACTCTATCACCGTACAGACCGTCACTCCATGAGTGCACTGCGCAGCAGGGTGCAGATGAGAAGCAAATGATAGTCCATGTTTTTCTCGTCATTGCCATGCATGCATACAGCTGGTTGCCATTTGCGAGAACAGCATTCACAGAAGTGCACCGTACGTCCTTTCGCGTCGCCTTCTGCCACCCCGGCCCACCAGCCTATCAGAAGACGATCCCCTGTGTGTACCAGTGTATCATATCGATCGCCAAAACGGAAGTTTCAATAATCCACGCTATATTTTTGCCTGTTCAAAACACAGAATGGAAATTTCACTTCACGCAATAGCACTAGCCCTGTACTGTAACACTTATTTAGGCACGTGATGCTTGGAGCGAGGTGGAGATTAAAAAAAAAAATTGGCGATGTCAGTCTAATCGGCGAGTTACGGCGCCCGTGCTATGAATGCCCATGCATGAATGTCGCCCATCTGCCAAATTAAACGAGCGCGTAAATGATGCAACAAAACAATGCTTTGAATCATCACGGTGGTGGTAGCTAGCCATCCAATTTTGAGGAGCCCCAGATCGATCCATCGAACTTGGCTCGTCTGAATGATGAGATATCGAGAGATCCCTTCCCTCCCTGCAAGTTGCCGCCAGGATGCGACGAATCCTCTCGTCTCGTCGGTGGGCCGGACGGACGGACGGACGAACGGCGAATGCGTCAGCGCACGCAGCAGCGCAGCGGATAAGGCAAAAACGCGCAGCAGCCAGCCAGCCTCGCGAGGACAACACGTGCCAGCCGCGCGCAGGCGCTGCAGCTGCAGCAGCAGCGGCAGCGGGTTCGCGCACGGGGGACACACGGCGGATGCCGGGCTCGCGCACGCACGCGCGCACGGGCGCCCGGGCGCACGGCCACCCCAGCGCTGCGCGAACCGTACGCGTACGAGCCGTGGCACAGCTGGAGCGCAGCGGTGGCTATGGCGTCACGAGATCAACCCCACGTAACGTACGGTGGTGCCGTGCCGACCCGACCGGGGAATGATGGCCTGACGCCGGGATGCCGCCGCGCGGAAGACGCGGCCGGGGAAGGCGGATTGATCTCGATCTGCCCATGTAAAAAGGCGAAGAAATCATGCATGCCGCTCACACGCCGTCACGTACGCGTGGCGACGCGACGAGGCAGAGTAGGCAACCGACCAGCTGCTACCCGGGAGCAAAACCGGCGTGCCGCGGTTGCGCGTACGCTGGTTTCGTGCTTTCTGGAAACATCGTACTGTATAGATTTGTAGTAGAATATATCACATCCAACCAAATTTCCTTATACGTAGTATTTCCTTTGTTTTATAAAGTAAATATTTTAGCATTATCCAAGTTTATAGATATGTTAATGAATCTAGATATACATGTGTGTCTATATTTATTAACATTTATATAAATATAAACAAGTTTTATATTATAAAAATGGAGGGAATACTATTTAGGAACAGAAGGAGTACAGTACAGTACTTCTGCTAGCTAGTGCTCGCAATGTAGAGATGATACGTGTGGCGACTGATGTTGCTAGGACTGCGAGTATTGAACACACTCACAGGGCGCTGTGTTCAGCGACAATTTTGGAGTTGGCAGCCATAAACGCAGCCGAGAGCGAGTCAGCTAACGCTAGCTAGGACCCACGGAGGGACGCACGAATCAGTCGCAATGATAAGGCTAAAGGCTAGTTGATGCTTGCTGGTGAGTGGTGATCGATCGATCGATCCATCGGCCGGTCACGGCTGGAATTAATCGGACGCGTTTAAGGCGTGCGGCGGAGCGCATCCCATGCATCCGGCAGGGGGTCTGAATCCCTTCAGGCTTCTTCAGATCGATCAGCTCAGCTCAGCATCAGGCTTGTGTTAATGGCGGGGAGCAGGCAGGCAGGCAGGCAGGCGTGTGAGCGTTCAACTCCCCTTCAAATTTGGAGCTGTAGATTTGCTGATCCACTCGTACGGCGTACGTGCAGCACACGATTGATGAGTGAGGTAGTAGCTGCTCCAGATGCTAGCTGGCACACGATCAACAACGAAGAGGAAGGGGCCCCATCCTTGATTGATTCAATTCATCGCAGTAGTAGTAGTATGCATGATGCATCTGCATGCAGATGTACGGAGTACTCGCTACAGGTTAGCTAGCGTCCGTGCGTAGGCCACGCGTGCATCGCGAAACAATTGGTAACCTGCAATTGGGGCTGATGAGAAACTACTCCACGCGTACATTATTGTTGTTCAGCTGCGCGTATCCTAGTACGTCGTGTGTGAAACAACTCGATCGAGTCGTCGTATTGCAAAAAAACGAGTCATGGCTTTGCACGACCGGGCACAATTCTTTTTTTAGACTCTTCTCCATTGATCGGTGGGAACGAGGAGGGCTCTTGGAGTTTTTGTCTGTGTACGTGTGAGCCAGGCCAGAGTGTCGGACAGAGGTTTAGAATTTGTAACGTGGGTTTGGCTGTTTTTAGATATAAAGTTTGGATCCAAACTTTAGTTTTTTTCCATCACATCAACCTATCATACACACACAACTTTTCAGTCACATCATCTTCAATTTCAACCAAAATCTAAATTTTGTGTTGAACTAAACACAACCTTTGCGTCCGGATTGAGGCCAGGCATGTACATAGAGCTAGAGATTCAGTTGAAGAACACATAATTTAATTTCTCCATGTTCTCATCAATTCCTACTAGTATGATAGTATCATTCAGTTTGTAGGAATGAGATATATACGAAAACAATAAAAAATCCAGAAAACATAGAAAAAAAATTATCCAATCAAATCTCTTGAAAAAAATTCTATGAATTAATGTGCTCATACATTTCTATTACTCCACATTTTCTATTTCTATGAATTGAAATTCCTCCAAACCTAACAAGCCTAAAAAACTCATGTAAATTGGGCTTAAAGTTACTTATATTTGAGACCCGGGAGTACCTACAAAACCATTATTTTCAGAGAAACTATAGTAAACTTTTAAAATTATTGCAAACTAGTCTTGAGATAAGGAAAAGATAGTTGTACATCAAGATTTCTCCCCTGCATCAAAGCCCTGTAAATTCATGATAGCTTAAGCATTGATCTTTTGATTGATGCAGGATATCACTAAAAATACTTCCTCTGACTAAAAATACTTCCTTTGACTACCTTTTGTCTAAATTCGTTGTTTTAGGAGGGATCACATATCTTATTAGGTTGTTTTTTTTTTTAAGGTGGGAGTACAGCACGTAGCTCATGGTGGTTGGTTGATTACATTGCCATCCTTTATTTTCAACTCCCATGCGTGGTACCTATCCTTATCAAATGTCTTAATCAGTTTCATAATCGCAAAATTGAGGTGGCATGAGTATGTTTCCAAGAAAATGATGACACGTTTCAAAACCTCTGCGGAGCATTGGCGGTATTTGTAATCACACGGGACCGTATTCTACCAATACGTCGAAATGTGTCAATTTTAATTTATCCCTTAAAATTGTGCAGGAGCTGAACAATCTACTACTTAGTAGTACATCAAGGATTCTCATGGTGCAAAATCCGCAGTTAAAGTCATGTTTGCACTAGCTAAAAATTTCATACTAATTGCCTAAAAAGATACGGTGGAGTAAACAAACAGATTCATAACTTTTTGACAACCAGTATTCGTACAGTCGTACGTATCGTAGGACACTCTGATTAATATAGTTCTGACAGATATGCAATTGCTTGCCATGCAATTATAGCTAGCTGTATCTGCGTAGTACTGTAGCACAGACTGATGATTGCACTTGATGTGCTCTAAAAAAATCGGTCCTTGAAAAAAAAAAAAGCGTAATTGAGACCTGTTTAGATGGGACTAAAACTGAGTTCCTATCCCATCGAATATTTGGACACTAATTATAAATATTAAACGTAAAATATTAATAAAACACATCTATAATCTTAGACTAATTTGCGAGACGAATCTATTGAGCCTAATTAATCCATGATTAGCCTATGTAATGCTACAGTAAACATTCTCTAATTATGGATTAATTAGGCTTAAAAAATTTGTCTTGTGAATTAGCTTCCATTTATATAATTAGTTTTGTAATTAGTTTATATTTAATACTCTAAATTAGTGCCTAAATATAGAGACTAAAGTTAAGTCCATAGATCCAAACAACACCTGAACTCATGGTCCATGAACGCAAAAGAAATGAAAGGAATGGCGTGAGTGGTCAGAGGTAGTACCAGCACAAGTTTGACATGTTCTCAGGACACCGCTAATGTATATAGTAAAAGTGGTCTGTATAGTTGGGACCCACATAAATAAACTTTAACTATAGCACTTCTCACAATATATATGGATACAATATGACATTAGGAGAAGAGAGAGAAATAGAGATAGATAATATTATTTATATCATATGGGTAGTTCATATGCATATGGATACATTTTGCTATTTTCTTTATATAAACTAGTTGCACAATATTAATAGGTGGCTGAATGGAATAGTTTATAGCGTGGATGCCCTCATAGCAATGCAACTTCTTTTCTTAAAAAAAACTGTGGAAATAAATTCCATCAAAATGACGAGTTAGGCAAATCACTAACCTGTCATTTGAGATGCAAACTCTATTAAATCTTCAAGCCATTAATTTGCAAGAAATTAAGAATCCAAAGCCAGGCTGATATTAGCAATGCATTTTCCTGCATTGTCATCGTTTCGCACATGACTGATACGCTTATTGCGAAAAAATAATTAATAAATATCTTTTTAAAATGTGCATTTAACGACTTAAAAACTAATGGTAAAAAGTAAACTACGATTAAATAGTTATTTTTAAAATTTAAATTTTGGTTGGAACTAATAGTCCACCAAATTTATGTACAGTTAAACCTAGTGCATCGGGTCCTATTCAGATTCGTAATTTCTAAAAAATATCACGTACCTTTAAAATTTCTTATATTATACTACTCCGTAGGACGGAGTACCAAAGAACCACAAGAAAATTTCTACGGCCATCTGAATTCTGAGGAGAACACAAAACCAAAGATGGCAAATCCAGCGATGAGCAAACGAGCCGTTGCGTCCAGAATTCGCTGAACGTCTCGGTCGATTTTAATATCTGTACTATACTACTACGTGACCCTCTATGGCGTCGTCGAGCCGAACCGAGCCGAGCCCCCTCTGCTGCTCACTACAGAGGCCGCTGTCTCTCGCCCCTCTGGTGCCAACTCACACCCATTACACGGCTGGCAATGGCACGGCATGGCATGGCAGAGAAAAGATCACTCACTTCGCGGCACCATCCATCCAACCATCTTCCAAAACCCCTATATAAACCCCAGCTTCGCCCCCTGAATCTCCCACACACACTGATCACCAACACAAACCCAAAGCTAAGCTTCGAGCTCCCCCATTGATCAGTGAGCTAGCTAGTAGCTGGTTGGTTAAAAGGCCTTTTTGTTTTGTTTGAGTTGGAGCAGAGGAGAAGAATGGCGGCTCTGCTTGTGGTCGTGTTGGTTGCCATGTCGGCCATGGTGGCGACGGCCAACTTTAACCAGGAGTTCGACATCACCTGGGGCGATGGCCGTGGCAAGATCCTCGAGGATGGCCAGCTGCTGACGCTCACGCTGGACAGGACGTCCGGCTCAGGGTTCCAGTCCAAGCACGAGTACCTCTACGGCAAGATCGACATGCAGCTCAAGCTCGTCCCCGGCAACTCCGCCGGCACCGTCACCGCCTACTACGTGAGTGTCACCTTCCGCCGCCGCCGTTGTTGTCGCCGATGTGATCATGTGAGCTGATGGTGTTTGTGTGTGCAGTTGTCGTCGCAGGGGCCGACGCATGATGAGATCGACTTCGAGTTCCTGGGGAATGTGACCGGGGAGCCGTACACGCTGCACACCAACGTGTTCACGCAGGGGCAGGGCCAGCGCGAGATGCAGTTCCGCCTCTGGTACGACCCCACCAAGGACTTCCACACCTACTCCATCCTCTGGAACCCCAAGCACATCATGTAAGTCAAGTCCACACAAGAATTCAGAAATTTTACAGGTGACAAGAGAATGAATCGTGAATGGATTGTTCGTTTTGTTTGTTGCTGCAGATTCATGGTGGACGACATGCCGATCAGGGACTTCAGGAACCTGGAGGGGAAGGGGATCGCGTTCCCGAAGAACCAGCCGATGAGGCTCTACTCCAGCCTGTGGAACGCCGACGACTGGGCGACGCAGGGTGGACGCGTCAAGACGGACTGGACGCACGCGCCCTTCTCGGCCTCCTACCGCGGCTTCCGCGCCGACGCCTGCGTCGTCGCCGCCGGTGGCCGCACGCGCTGCGGCGCCACCGTCGGCACCGACGCCGCACCCGGCACCGGCGCCGCCGCCGCCGCCGGTGGATGGTACAACCAGGAGCTCGACCTCACGCGGCAGCAGCGGATGCGGTGGGTGCAGAGCAAGTACATGATCTACAACTACTGCACCGATCCCAAGCGCTTCCCCCAGGGCGTCCCCGCCGAGTGCTCCATGTGATAGTAAGAATATCCCATCGTCGTCGTCGTCGTCGTCGTCGATCGCCGGCGGAGCAAGATGGCCGGAGATGAGGAAGGTGACTGGCTGGCGTCTGTAAAAATAAATAAAGATTGGCACTGGGGGTGGTAAAAAAAAAAGTGTAATGTAGCTGTGGTGGGTAAAATTCCTTTTTGTTCTCTGTTTCGTAGTAAGCCACTGCACGCCCTGTTCGTGTGTAACTGATCGTGTCCATGCAACAATTCATGTGTAATATATTCCTCAACAACATACATGTGTCTCGTCCTCGATGTGCATACGTGATCGTGATCTGCTCTACGTTGCAACTGTATAAATTTTGTTGCTTACTACTCCCTCAATCCCATCCCGAAACAAATTCATTTTTCACATATTTCGCACGTATCAATCTCTATCTCTACTATTATAAATATTGAAGATGGTTTTACCGATATTTTGATACGTTATTCGTGTACGAATCGGTTTTTAATTTCGTTTGCTTTTGAAAATACATATCCGTATTTGAGTCGGTTTTGAAGACTGTTCACTTTTGATAATACAGAAGGATTCATATAAGAAATCTATTTAAAAAACTCGCATGCTAACTTGAGATGATCAGATTTCTAACTGCAGCTTATGATTTTCTAAAAGTATATATATCTAAGCGAACTCGCACAGTGAATTTTATCTTAACTAAACCATATAATAATAATAAGATTAAAATAGACATTTCTAGAAAATAAAAAAGTAAGAATTTCTCAAATCCTAATACAATTACTTATTTCTTTATTGTTCTCTATTTAAAAATAAAATTATTTTGGAATAAATGAGGGAAACTTAAGAAATGAACTTACTGTAAGCGGAGGTGTACAAGTATAGAGTTTTGGTCTGATTAATTACTCGTGGTACAGTCATGCACTGTGCGTTGAAATAAGTTGATCTTGGTCTATCGGGTTTCAAAAAAAAAAAAGTTGATATTGGTCTTATTGGTCAGCAGTGTGTGTCAACACCAGGTCAATTACTTACGTACGTACTCCTACTCAGCACTGGGTCTATCGGAGTAGATGTTGCGGTCTCCAGGTGTTGAACAGCTGTGTGTAGTACGTACGTAGCCTATTCCATTATTCGATGCCAAACAGTCTCTTTAATTGATCATTAAAAAATTAAGCGTCTTAGTAATTCTTTACGATTCACGATATGGATGTTTGGTTCGACAAGAGAGCTTTCGTGATTAGTGCCAAAATTAAGATACGATTAA
This sequence comes from Oryza glaberrima, assembly GCF_000147395.1. Taxonomy (NCBI): domain Eukaryota; kingdom Viridiplantae; phylum Streptophyta; class Magnoliopsida; order Poales; family Poaceae; genus Oryza; species Oryza glaberrima. The sequence continues at coordinate 27,597,464 of NC_068331.1, read as the reverse complement.
CTAAAGATGCTACCACTAGTCTACGTCACACACGAGTATATCAGCATGGAACAACCAAACAAACAGATCAATTAACTTGATTCAGAATCAAATCCAAGCAAATCAGTTACTCGATTCAGAATCAAATTCAGATGCCCCTCTCTCAGTTAATCCACAAGGCTAATTAAGCCGCAGCATGAGTGAGTACTGTGCGAGTCACAGGACAGAAGACGACGAGAAGGAGCACGAGTACGAATACACGAGAAGGACAAGGGCTCGTAATGATCCGTCAGGTCTGCAGACTCTCAGTTGTCTCGCTGGGCACTGGGCGATCGATGTGAAATGCGTGTTCAATTTCTGATTCGGACAAGTGGCCGCACCGACAGATTCACAGGGTGTAGATAGCCTTCGCCCATGGCTGGCCTGGCCATCGTCGGTCGGATTTTTGGATCAGCACGAAGCTGATCGATCGAGCCAAAATTCACCAACAGAAACAGATCGCTGCTGCTACACAGTACAGAGTACCGGAACAAAGCTACAAGCCGTGATCTTCTCTTTCTCTGAAGAAAGATGGTGGCTGTGGGCTGTGGCTGCTTGCCTTATCCTTTCGAGCTGGTCAGGTCACGGTCTCACGGACCAGCCGTTTCAGGCTTTCAGCTACTAGGAGTGTCTGAATTTTCTGAATAAACAATTTTACAGTACTTAAGAATGTATCATAAGGTACTATTTTTTTTTATTGTAAATTTGGTATCTCATGTTACCTAAATACTGTGAGATACCATGAGGTACTAAAATTTACACTAAGATTTTAATATCTCATGATATCTTCTTAAGTACCGTATAATTACTCTTTCTAAATATTTAGTAGGTGCTAGTTGCGGTTTCAGTCGCCCACACCGCTTGGTTGTGGTGTTAAACTGGTAGGGACGTTAGCCCGTTTGTAGACGATCAGTACTCCGTGGTGTTAAACTGTTAAATTTGGAGTAGTAGTACAAATCTTCGGTACAATGCTTTAATGAATCATGATGAAAAGTCAAAGGATGAGCTTGCAGTTTTGCAAAATATTGTGACAACCTATTAGGATCAGGCTGTGTTCTAGAGAGTTTTTTTTATATGAGCACGGTTTCTGAAACATTAAATGATTTTTGTTATATAAAAACTTGTTACATAAAATTATTTTAGAAAATTAATTAATAATAGTTTACTTAATTAATCATGTGAGTTCTTTTCATTTTTTTGTGTTATTGAATCACCTCATCCAAAGTGTTGTCATGAACAAAAGCCTTAGTTCTTTTTAATTATTTATCAAACTGTTCAAACAGATTATTTACGCGGTGGTAAAATAAAATAAAATTTCTATAAAAAGAACTTTCTTCTACTTATATTGCTTAGACCACCTATTTTCGTTATTTGTTAAATATATTTACCACAAATATTAATTTATCCCTATAATCGAGTAGATAATCTGCTGCAACAATTCACTCAACAACTTATTTCAAACGAACATGAGTCCGTTGGTGAGTTTTGAGCTAAGTACAACAATCTCTTTGGCAATCTACACTAATGGACGATTTACCAGAAAAAATGGAGAGGAGAATGACTAAAGATGTCCCTATTTCTTGTTTTTTTTTCTTTATGCACCATTGTTTCTTGTTGGGATATAAGTTCGCTAAGTGTCATTATAGTTAGCTGTACCTACAGTGTGCGAGTAGTATGCAACCGACGTCCGGCTGTTTTGTCACCTCATCATGTCTCTTCGGGTGTCGTCTGATAGGGATTTGGGAGTGGGCATGCATGGTATCTGCAGTAACCAGTGACTTACGATTGATTGCTACACAAAAGCTCTATCACAACTTGTGACTCTTGCATGAGCATCAACACACATGATCAAACTAGTACATCTGCTCTTCCTTTTGTAAACTACTACTAGTAGTACTAGTAAAAATTATGTACTCCTACATTCCTTGAGCCCCTTTGTTTTAGATAATGACATTCCTTAGAACTTTTGGAAGCTTGGTTTGAACAGCAATTAAATCATGGACGGTTCAGGGAGTTAACAACTTCAACCCCAACATGTCGTGTATGCATTTTTTGTCGTGTATACATTTTTTTTCTTTTTGCCCCATTTCCGCTGATTGGAGTTGCGTTTAGTCGTCGTACTCTCTTCCTTTTTGGTTTTTCTGTTTTGTTTTTTCTCCCTCCCCTTGGCATAAACCGGTTTGGCTGATTGCGTTGTGTAAACAAACTCTCTTTTTTTCTAATATATTGATGTGCAATCTTTTAACGCGTTCGTGGAAAAAGTGTACAAATTTTTCAATGAGGGTTTGAAATCCAATTCCAGGAGGAAAAAATAACTCTGAACTAGTACTGATCTATGCATGATTGAGCTGGTTGTACGTAGTGCAATGATAGACTCAAGAACAGGATATACCCACATTGTCAAATTTATGAAGTTTAAACAGGGAGCCAAATAATTGGTTGTCCACGACGCTTTATTTATGGGTGGGGGTATATCCGTATATGCTAGCTAGTGTCATTCTGCCGCCTTCGTTGCACTCTGCATTGCGGGTGTGTTTAGTTCCACTTTGACTAAAATTAAAAGTTTATATGTGTAAGAAAATTTTGATGTGATGAAAAAGTTGAAAGTTTGAAGAAAAAGATTTGGAACTAAACAAGGGCTGCATCTCTTGTTCTCTTGCAAGACCCTAGCACTAGCTGTAGTGCTATACTGCCGTTGACAAGTCACGTAGAGATAAGAGCAAGTATAATAAAGGGTTGTAAGTCCGCTAAATGCTAAAGTAGAGGAGAAAAGAGAGGAGAAGCGGGCTGTAAACTTACAGTCGGCTTGGACGCAAGAACCAAAAAATTACATGAGAGAGACAAGTGGGCCATATATGAATTGTAAATAGCTAACTATTATATGCGTAGATTAAGAAAAGGCTACAAAGAACCAACAAGTTAGCTGTATTATTAATAAGTTAGCTGTATTATTAATCTTGCTCTAACTTAGTTTTCTTTTTTCTTTTTTCTTTTTTTTAAAAAAAGAACTCGACCAAAAGGAGACACATCCCGAAGACATTGCATTTAAGGTCGGGAACTTAGTTAAGCATTAATTTGGATCATAATTCAATAGAAATTTTATAGGTAAACGTGGGAAAAAATATGGGGTCTTTTGGATCGTAGGATTAACCTCGAATGGATTTACTCCCTCCGTCTTAACATAAACAATAAATATAGATTCATGGTATTAGGATATATCATATGTTATTTTATTTTACGTGAAAATTGTTATAGAATTTGGCTCCTTGCTAGTCCACGCTATTTCTTGCCGCACATGTAACATGTTTATTTGTACTGTGCAAGCTATAAGAGAAAAAACATCATAATTGCTATTACTAAATGATCCAAGGTCTTACATAGTAGCTGTATACCACACTCTCTTTAATTAATTAATCATTTGATGATTGCAAGATGGTCCTGAACCTAGTGGAAGATGAGATTACATGCAATCCATTCCAGATATGCTGCTACATTTCCAGATTTCACTTGCCTAACAGAGTCACAGGTTAAAATTCGCACTACAAATAAAACAGAGATACAGTAGCTGAGTTGGACTCATTGCAAATTCCAGCTTCAGTACATTCATCCAAATTAATTGCACAATTTCAGCACCAACATAATTGGCACACCTGAGTTCAGACAACTACCCTGGCCTAACCTGCATATGATTAGATATTAGAGGATCATCATCTAGCCTAATTAGCATTTGGGAATTGGGATTACTACTTTTGATGCATCAATGGCATTCTAAAGCGACTTTCTGATAACTGAGGGACCAGTCCCTCTCCTGCGGACAGCTGCTATACGTGCAAGACTAGTCCTCCTCTTGGATTGGATCACGCCTTAGATAGTCCTGGACATCATTAAGTTTGGTCAAGTATGAGAAAACTCGGTTGCTTCTTTTCTGAAAGAAGATAATTCAGTTGCTTGTCACTACTTGGGTTTCAGTTACTATCTAGATCTATCATGTATGCACTTCATCCTAGTTGGAAGGTGATGGAGATGCAAGCTATAAATCACACTATCTGTTTAACTATAAGCTTGGAGAACACATGTGATGGCACATGGCCTGAAACAACCCAAATTATGTCAATCATCTCGCAGAGATGAAAGGCATGGCCTTGAAAGTTGAAACCCATCCGAATTTAAAGGAGGCTTTAATAGCCACTGACGAGCAATAAGAATGCATTTTCTGAACTTTCAACTCGGCCTATGAACATCGAGCTGGATCCAACTCGATCGTAGCTTGCTGAGAGCTTAAATGTGTACTCTGTTCTGAACTCTGGACACTGTCTGTGTCCAGCTAAACCGTGGTGCGGCGCTCAAGAGGCTACGAACTCGGCAAAAGGCTTTGCTTTCGGGTAGTAGGGTTTAATGTTTGGGTGTTAGTGCCTTTGTGCTTTTTTGTGCAACTGATCCAGCTTTGATGTTGCCTGAAATCCTGCATTGTTTTCTGCTCTGCCGCTAGTAACCCCAATCACCACTCGAAATATCAAGGAACCCAATCATTATCCATTGTGCTTGTGCATGAACAATCCTGTCCGATCGCTCAACTCAAAAGTTCCCAGCTGGAAAATTTTATCATTGTCCTACCCTTTTCATGCTTTCGTCCGTGCTCATATGTACCGCGAGTGCAACAAACAAAATAGTTTAGCGCAGCTGAATTCCTGGAAATTTCCATACGAGAGCACAGCTGCGCTAAATAGCAATCTGCAATTGTAACAACCCTCCCTCCAGAACCGCGTAGCCTAGCCCAACCGATGAGCGGGTCCACTTACACACACCACTCCCCTTACACTTTCGTCATCGCTTCGTGTAAAAGGGTTAGCCCGGGAGTGATGTGGTTGGAAGGAAGAGGCCTTATAAGTCGGTTCCACTCGGCTAAACTAGTAAGATGGTACTAAACATGCGCACACAGCTCATATGGGCCACACAGGCCTAATTCTTATTGGGCCGGGATGTCACAGCAATCCCCTGACATAGGCTTGTCTGGCTGAGTGGCGCTGTGTTACAAAAACTCGTTTTCTTCTAATATATTGACATGTAATCATTTTATCAGTTCGCGGAAAAAAAAATCCCCGATCAACATTGGTAATAGGAGTTATAGTACTTACCGGATGCATCCACATCTTGCTACTGCGATTCGATAGCCGGTGAGACCACAAATCGTCCGCATTGACAACGGGAAGGCCTGTGACCGCGCAACGCGATCACCGATCAACACGCGGGCTCGTCGGCGCCGGTGCTGATGCTGATCGATCTTACGTCGCGTCGCGATTTAACTTTGGCATCAGAGTATCAGACATTGTCAATTTTTCTCTTGTCATCGCCTCAGCTCGACTGATGACCGGACGAGGCAACGTCGTCGTCGCGACCGTGCCACTGGTGGTGTAGCTAGCTAGCGCTTCTATTACGACGTCGTCGTGTGGTGCAACGAGAAATCCTGCCGCTATTCCGCACGATTCGCCTGGGATATCTATCCCTTTCGTTTGCCCATAATCGTTTGAGGAAAACGTGGATTTCCTTGTAGATTTGTAGTTTCTACTAGTGACAGGCTACGTGCAGCAGCGGGTTCCCAAATTCCCAATCCCGTAGCCTTCTTGGGCTTAGCTTAGGTGCAAAGTGGGGTACAGGAGAAGCCCAATCTTGTGCACAATTCTACCAGGGAAAAAGTACACCGAAGGTCCCTCAACTTGTTGTCGAGTTACAAAATCGTCCCCTAACCGTAAAACCGGATACAACGCATCCCAACTTACAAAACCAGTGTAGATTAGATCCCTCGGTGGTTTTGCACCCGGTTTTGTCCGACGTGGCGGCTGAACCAGCGTGGGACCCACGTGGGCCCCATATGTCAGGATGCCACGTCAGCAGGCTGGCCTCTCCCTTCCTCCTCTCTCTCTCTCTCTGACTCCTCTCTGGACTGGGCAGGGCGGCCGACGGTGGGGAGGAGGTCGCCGGGTGAGGAGTTCCGACGGTCGGCCGGCGATGCGGCGGCGGAGACACGGGAGAATGGGAGGGCGGCGGCAGAGCGAGGCGGCGTCGGCGGGTGAGCGCGGTGGCGGAGAGGCGGCGGCGGCGACGACGCCGTCGCGGCTCCCACTCCCTCTCCCACTCCTCCCCAAGCAGCGGCGGCGGCGGCGGCCACCGAGCAGCGGCGCGACGAGGGCATCGTTCGCCATGGCGGCGGCACCTGGGCTCAGCGGCGGCGAGGCGTTCCGGCTGTCGGCGGATGCGGGCGCGGGCGCGCTCAAGCTGCACAAGGACGACATCACCCTCTGGTCCGTCGACGGCGCCACCGTCGCCATCGTACGTCCTTCCTTCCTTGTTAATTCATTCCCTTCCTCGATCCTTGCCGATGGTTGTGTTCGTGGCTATGGTGCGTTTCGAATCTGATGCTGCTCGTGTGGATTTGGTAGGATTAGTGCGCGTGGCCACACATTTGGTGGGATTAGTCTTGTGTTTGACTTTCACTAATCCTCAATCTTTCTAGAAATATTTGCAAAATTGTTAAAGCAATAATCTCTAACTCTTAACTATCTGGGTATGACGACGAAGAAGATGACAGTTATTCATATTTCTCAGGTTAATGCTGCTAATGAACGAATGCTAGGAGGTGGAGGTGTTGATGGAGGTGATTGAATGCAGCTACTAGTGAGCTATCATTTATCTCATCACGGATTGACTATCTCATACTCCAGTACAATTCTCATTGTAGCTATACATCGAGCTGCTGGACCTGAACTCGTAGAGGCCTGCCCAGTCCAGAGACGCGGGGCTGGCAGATTCTCCTACGCCGACGAGCTTCTCAAGGCGTTCTGCGCTGCCTTTCCTTCCTCTTCATCGTCGTCGTCTCTGCCGACGCCTGCGCCGCCGCCGACGCAGCCGCAGCCAGAGCAGCAGAAACCGGTGGTGGTGGTGGTGTAGGAGAATCTGCCAGCCCCGACGACGGCCTCTCCGGCGAAGGCGAAGCTGGCGGCCGCGAGGCAGGTGCCAGGCGGCGTGCCTAGATCCAAGAGGAGGTGAGCTTTCTTCACTTTGCCTCCACGCTCACCCACGCCGTCGCCTTCGGCTTCCCGCGTCGCAGCCGCCGCCGACGCCGCCTCGCCCTGCCGCCGCCGTCCCATTCTCCCGTGTCTCCGCCACCGCATCGCCGGCGACCTCCTCCCCACCGTCGACCGGCCTGCCAAGTCCAGAGAGGAGTGAGAGAGAGAAAGAGAGAGAAGAGAGGAAAGGAGAGGAAGGGAGAGGCCAGCCTGCTGAAGTGGCATCCTGACATGTGGGTCCTACGTGGGTCCCACGCTGACTCAGCCGCCACGTCGGACAAAACCGGATGCAAAACCACCGAGGGACTTAATTTACACTGGTTTTATAAGTTGGGGATGAGTTGTATCCGGTATCGTGGTTAGGGACGATTTTGTAACTCGATGACAAGTTGAGGGACCTTCGGTGTACTTTTTCCTTCTACCAGGCCTTACTGTCCATCACAGAGCGATGTAGCCCACAGCCAAATATAAGGCTTTGGAGTTCGGAAGGGGGAACTGGACACACGGCCCATCCTCTTTTCCGCGGTGGACTGGTTTGCGGGCCAGACAAACAAAACAAATGTAGGAATAAGTCTATTTTGCTTCCCTCAACTCATGCCCGTGGTTGAATCGCACCCCTCAACTGCAAAACCGGGTATAACCCGTCCCTTAACTTTCAAAACTGTTGCAAATCAACTCTCTGGCGGTTTCGGAGGCGGTTTCATCCTACATGGTGGGTTGACTTGGTATTCATTCCACGTGGCATCGATGTGGTGCTTACGTGGCATTAAAATAAAAACAAACTTAAATAAAAATAAAAATAAAATAATTCTTGGACCCACGTGTCAGTTACCCAACTCCTCCCGCTTTATCATCGGCGGCGAGCAAGATGGAGAGAGCGGCGGAGCGGCGGGAGCAGAACGACGACGGGAGCACGGAGAGAGCAGAGGTGAGGAAGCCTTGCCATCACCGCCTCCCCTCCTGCACCCCTCCTCCTCTGCACAGGTGAATTGCTCCTATAGTTGCACACTCATATTGGATGCAAGGACGTCGAGGACACAAGGGGATCGGGAAGTCAAAGTGGCCAGGGTTTAAACTAGACTCAAGCTTAGTTCAGCAGCAAGGGTTTCCAACCCATCTTTTTCGTGTTCCGCGCGCACGCTTTTCAAACTACTAAATGTTGTTTTTTTGCAAAAAGTTTATATACGAAAGTTGCTTAAAAAAATATATTGATCCATTTTTGTAAACAAAAATTAGCAAATACTTAATTAATCACACGCTAATAGACCACTCCGTTTTCCGTGCGCTGGAGATATGTTCCCAACCGCCTGCAGCGAACACATCCTCACTCACTTTACAAGCATATGGTTCTCGGGGTATATTCGTACTTTTCACATATTCTATAGCGGATACATGTTCTTGTTATGTTCTACAGTAAAGACCACAACGTTTAAATATCATTTAGCAAATTTTATATTTCGAAATCATGGCTAATTGTCTCTGATAGGATCATAGGAGGCTGGCGTCATGGCGTGCATGCGCGTCTGTGGAATTCTGAGGTCCTAAGCTTTGGTGCGCAAAGTTGGACCCCTGATGAAAGATTGTCTTCGTACGAAAGTCCAGCCGCCGCCGGGTGCCCAGGGCGGTTGGTTCCATTCCATCAATCATTTTTCCAATCGTTCTAATTGCACTTCAATCCTAATCTTTGGGTCGAATTTGGCGTAATGGCGCGTGAACCGGTCCCCGTTGCATATGTACCATGTCATTGTAACAACAGATCGAAATGCCCAAAGAATATTTCTCACAATCTTTAAAGCCACTTTTGACAAACAAACTTATTATACATCCATCGTCGTCGACTTATTATCTTCCTCGTATCCTTTTCCCATCTCTCTACTACTTTTTACACGACAATAACACATACAGCAATAGATACAGAATAATTCTACAATAAAATAGTTTCAAGTGCCCCTTTTTTTTTCCTACTTGGCAGTGCACTCCGGCGGTAACCCCTGGGGGAACCGGTACGTGTCGGCGCAGTAATTGTAGATCATGTAGTCCCTCTGCACCTGCCGGAGCCGGTCCTGCGACGCGCTGTCCAGCTGCTGCTGGTACATCCACGGGCTCCCCGGGTTGGCGCACGCCGTGGCGTCCTGCGACGTGCACCCGCTCGCGGCGAGCCCGCGGTACGACGCCGTGAACGGCGCCCGCGACCAGTCCGTCCTCACGCGCCCCCCCTGCGTCGCCCACTCCTCCGCGTCCCACAGGCTCGCGTACACCCGCATCGCCTGCGCCCGCGGGAACGCCACCCCCGTCGTCGCCTCCGTGTTCCTGTACTCCCGTATCGGCGTCCCGTCCACGTAGAAACTGAACAAACAAAACAGATTAACAGAAGTTGATCCTTTTGTCATTTTAGCGATTACCACGATAAACGCGCGCACGCGCACACCACTATACACTCTAACACAAACCAACGATATATTTTCGATATCACTAAAATCTTATTAAAATCACATCTACACATGCATAATATTCGTGAGGAATTTTATAATCCTTGATAAAGTGTCTGGAGGTAATAAGATTTTATACTAGAAATTTTGGTAACTCAAGATAATTAGTAGTTAAATGTACTAAATTTTAAATTAAAAAATATGGTGCCTCCCAGTAATTTTCAAGTATGATAAAATTACTTAATATTCGTAAGCACCAGAATTTATATTCTAATGAGTTGAGTCATATAACCACGACTCTACTAATGTATAAGTGCATTGGTGTAAAAAAAGTTGAAAAGAACATAACCGTGATACGTACAGGATGTGGGAGGGGTTCCAGAGGACGGAGTAGGTGTGGAAGTCCTTGGTAGGGTCGAACCACATGCGGAACTGCTGCTCGCGGCCGCCTTTCCCCTGGCTGTACACGTTGGTGTGCACCGTGTACGGCTCGCCGCTCGCGTTCCCCAGGAACTCGAAGTCGATCTCGTCGTGCTGCGACCCCTGCGACGACAGCTGCTTCCACGCAACACCCAATCACCATTAGCTCTTACACGCAGGCATATGCATATGTACTCGATTGGCGATGATCGATGCGATGCGTACGTAGAAGGTGGCGACGGTGCCGGCGGAGTTGCCGGGGACGAGCTTGATCTGCATGTCGAAGCGGCCGTACAGGTACTGGTTCTTGGACTGGAAGCCGGAGCCGGACGACCTGTCCAGCGACAGCGTCAGGAGCTGGCCGTTGCCGAGGATCTTGCCGCGGCCGTCGCCCCAAGTGATGTCCACGTCCTGGTAGAAGTTGCCGGCGGCGCCGCCGGCGAGCAGCAGCACGGAGCACACAATCGCCGCCACCAACGGCGGCGTTCTCCCGGGATTGGAAGAAGAAGCCATCGTGTGTGTGTGTGTGTAACACTGTTGGATTGGATTCGGTTTTTGATCGATCGATCAGATGGTTTTCGTGCAGTGGTGGTGAAAGATCGTTGTGCGAGCTGCGGTTTTTATAGGCCACTGGAGTGGAAGGGTAGCCTTTCGGTCGGATGGTTGGACCAGAGACGAGAAGAGGGTGTAATGTAACGTACATGAGCTGGATCCATTGAGCGGCTTGACGATGTGGACGTACACACGGGTCAGAATCGCACGGCTTGGTTTTAGCCAGTTTGCTTCTTTTTGGGCCTTAGTTTTGCTCGGTTTAGTGTTGTGATATGATTGGTGTGCGTCACGCGCATGCAGGAGAAGGGGTTCCTGGCTCGGAACGGAATTCTGTGTAGTAGCGGTGGAGCCAAAAATTTTCTAAGCCTAGCGCTCGAGTAGGGTTCAATTAATAGGATATTGGTTTTCTAGAAAAATATGTAATGGTTTAAAAGGATTTAAGCATATTTATGGAGGTAAGCCGGGCTCAAGTCTAAGCTGCCTTAGTCTTGCCTCTGCCCTGCTATGCTGTTGTGCAGTAATATATATGTATTAGGTGCAAGCGTTTACAATCCCAACAAAAATCAGTCTAGTTTACACGAAAATTGGATTTTCTGGACTACCACGATAGCACAAAGCACTCGTTTTTTCTTTAGTCAAGTTAAAAAAAATCAAACTAAAATTTGATTTTTTGACAAAAAAAAACTTCTTCGATTTCCATTGGTTTTTATTGATTTACCAATATATTTTTTTATAACCTAAGATACCGCTCGGGATTGTGAACCCTGTGTGCAATTGACATGTGGGCAGAGGTTGTATGTCCGGCTGGCTCACTGCACCGAAATACCGAATGATCGGCAACCTCTCGTCACCTATTCTGATCCCAAGCTGAGGAGTCGTGGAGTGACACTCAAATGCATGCATTGATCACTGATAAGTACGCACAGATTGCAGCTGTACTAACGAAACATGAATGAAGAGATATGATGCACGCAAAAACAAACGGGTGCGGATTTAAAAACGATGTGACCGAACCGAACTAATAAGAGCATGATGGTGATTAGGATTAGTTTGTTTAGATGTCCTATTCATTAGCTAGCTTGTTATGGAAATTTATGCTACTGCTTGCTTGCCAATTACACGCTGATTAAATGAACATATATGGATTAAGCTTTTTTTTTTAACAATCCTTAGAAAGGTACTACTCAGCAAGAGATTCTGATCTGCAGTTGTAGGAGCAATTCTTTTAACTGATAGCCTCATCGGATGGCTATATGCACAAAATACGCCAAATAGCATATTAGCGAAAAACTATAATGTGTGATTAAAACATTTACATTTATGTTCTTAGCGACTTAAACGATTATGTTGTAAAAGAAATTATGATAAAAAAAAACTCAAAAACTACTTTAAAATTAAACTAAAAATTTAAATTTTAGTATTGGCATATGCTGATTGGGCCAAAAGATGAAACACAACCAACACACGCAGAAAGGGAATCAGGTAAAGCCAAGTCGACACCTTAACGAACGATCTGTTGGCCGTTTTCCCTCGCATAGCTAGGTTTTGACCAGTTTTGATTCCCCGTGGATAAAAAGATCACCATAGGCGACCACGCATCATACACCGTCTGCAGCTTGACAAAAATGGGAGCACGGGAGATGCGCTCTGAATTTCTCATTTCTCAAATCAAAGCGACAGCTTAACCGACTCTGTCTAAACCCCTAGGATTGAAGTATTAGATCAGGCTGTCAATAATTATCGTAGCATCAATCGAACTCGGAAATACATGCATCGACGGACTGATCATTTATGCCTACGTACTGCAAAATTAAATGGCACTCCGTGAACAAGGCGAATTCAGACTTTCAGAGAAATGTAACGCTGATCGTGCTAATATAAGCTTCAGAATCCCAAATGCACACCGCTCGTCCAATAATCAATCCAACAAGCATATACCCTATAATGCTCTCTTCTAGAGCTAGCCTAGACAAGTGCTCCATTCCATGACCATGTAGATGTAGCTAGCCTTATCTGCTCAACAACACCCATCCCATTCAATTGTCCACCGTCTTTAGCTCTTGTTAAACCTATCTTTTTCAGATAGATCAAAAGGGGAGCTACGCATGCAAGAATCATGTTGCGACAGTAATGGTCGCCATGGCCTTCGATTCCTATATCATAATATCATTTCTATGGATCAAGTGGTGTCGCCAATTTCTAGGATGATAATGGGTCGGCTGGTAAAGTTGGGAATCATGCTATACATCAGACTATCAGAGTGTTCAGCTAGCCGCACTGATGAGCTGTAGGCTGTTCTTTTTCTTCCAGCCACCAACTGATATATTGTACTACGTATATTAATTTGTAGCTAGTCAGCCACAATGCATGAGCATTCAGTGGACTAACCACATTGGGTTCTCTATGATTAGTGCTAATGCATTGGTGATCACTTTGTGTTGCTTGCCTGGTGGTCCTCTGAGGGACACGTGTGTCACCTTTTCGTTTTTCTTTGAAACGTAGGTTTCCAAGTGATAGAACATTATAGATTAGCTTTGATAATGGTGGCAACAAAATTAATCGATCACTATCGCTCAAGAGCTCAGTTGGTGGGAGATTCGGTGCGCATTGGCACGAACCAACTAGGTTTAATTTGGCTCTATGGAACTCATATTAAAATGCACTTCATTTTCTTAACGAAAAGTAACATATCCCTCCATTTTCTTTGTAGAAAAGTCACAGTCACTGATGAAGACTGCATATATGTATTGTAGTGGATCAGCGCAACAGGGTAAATATATGCATGGTGCATATGATTTCAAACATTAATATTGGAAGAATGGACGTATATAGTATGAAAATCATCATAGATTTGTTTCAGAGTACGTACTTATAATTCAAATATCATACTTCAATGGGTACAACAAAGAAACCACTGAAAAAATATTTTTCTAAAATATAAGTCACTACAAAAGTAAATGGTATTTCTTCCGTTTTCAAATATTTGTTCACGTTAACTATTACTATTCCAACTTTGGCCATTTAATAACTCTTAAAAGACTAGTCCATGATAAATGAAAGTTTCATGGTTATGTTTAATGTGTGTAATACATAGTATGTTATTTTCTTATATATCTATAATTTTTCCACATAAAAGGCAAATCAGAGTTTGCAAATGAACAATGTCTTACGCCAGTCTTTTTTTTGAAGGAGTGATGTCAGGTAATTAAAAAATGGAGAGAATAGTAACATACTTTTTTTTTATAAGAACAAATAATTAACGTCAAAAGCGTCATACGTTTAAAACCGTAGTAGTAAACATCATTCTCAAGCTGTCGCCATTTTTTTTGTCATCTTTTACAGCCTTGGTGCTGGCACGCGCTTCTTATGAATTGAGATCCAATGCAGTTGTAATAACGACTGCAACTTTAGCAGTGATAGCATATTATGACCGTTGGATCGATGCAGCCAACAGCTTGGATTTACTCTGCCACCCCCTGCACAGTATACGCTACAGTAGAAAATTGCTACAGTGATTCGTGAACAATATTTTCTAATGATCTGAGCCGCTGGTTTTTGATCCATCAGCTACCTTGCAACTGCTAAAGTTGCAGTGATAGTAACAACTGCACTGGATCTCAATCCGCTTCCTATATATCTTCCCAGTTGAAACAAACACGACTTCTCATCATGCTCTAGCAAAGATATCAACCTCCACTGCGGGCACTAAGCTTATGCAGCAGTGGAGTCATAAACCTACCCACACTTATTGAAGCCACAAACTGCAAACTTTACACTACTAGTATATACTAGTAGTAATATAAGTATACAAACAATGTATATATATAATTTTTTTCAGACACGTAGCTCCTTTACATATTCGCATAAAAAAAACGCCTTTCGAATTCGAGCAATCTAAGCGTGACTATTATATACTTCAACCACCGGTATATACATGTTTCAAGCCATACGAAAAGGAAGCTGAAAAAGGAGTAGCCGACGGCGTCTGGTCCAGTGTATGTCGGGGAAATCGACCTGCAATCTGCACTTCTGCAGAACAAATAAACGGCTACCACGACATGGAGTCATGGATGACCTGCCGGTCATGCTCGCTGCAATTCTAAAGCATATCTGATGCACGTAGAGTAGATAACTATAGCTATATAAAGATTGTATTTAGTAGCAATTAATCAGACCGTGCACCAACTGAGCTTGGCTAGCTAGCTTGCCAGCCGGACGTCGAGTTCGTCAGACTTGGAGCCACATCCAACGTCCATACATTATTCCATCCTCCTCCTCCTACTACTACCACAACACAAATCATTAAAATCTCTTACTCCTAGCTTCATTGTTTCGTTTATTTGTAGAATAAGGGAAACGACCATATTTCCAAACCAAAAAAATAAATTTTAAGGGAATTTGTAAACGAAAACTAATTTATGAATAAAATTTTTATATACGTGTTCTTAGCAATTTAAAAGTTTATACTAAAAATAAACTTCGATAAAAAAAACTCTAAAATCAGCTTTAAATTTAAGGTTAAAAATTTAAATTTTGACTTACAAGTATAAGTATAAACGAAAAGATAAAACCCGAATACTGCTGCATGACAAATCGTCTAGGCCTGTCAAGAGAAGGACGTACACCTTGTAGCAATATGGAGCCGAGTTGGAAGCAGCTGTCTGACTAGACTCTCTGCTCTTCTGCTGATCTCAAACAGCAGTAGCACATCTCATGCAGTAGCTCGTGGTCTCCATGAAGGGATATTTGCGGGGATTTCGGGTCCTCTGCTGGATGTTGATGCCTGAAAGGGAGGTGGAAGAAGAACCGTGAGGACTTCAATTTTCGGAAGGGTGATGAACTAGCTAGCTGATCGAAGATAAGGTCCAGTTTTTCGGAGGGTCGCATCCATTGATTATTGCTGGTGAAATGTCGTTGCGGCGGCTAAGTTAGAGGGGAGCACTGGGAGGACAGGCGAGCACGGTGCACTGTGGACACACAAAGCAGAACAATTCCTTCCTTTAATTTGAGATTTTGGACGTGAACAACTAAAGTAGTAGGAATAGTGTTCTCTCTGCGTAACAGTAAGAAATGTTTGGTGCATATTAAAAAACTTAAAATTGCACATCGCACTGGAAACCCCTCGTTTTGTTCATGGATGAATTCACCTGAGGTTTTCTTCACAGGAGCTAGACATCTCGAATATATATGTAAAAAAAGTCTGTGAGTTATACAGATATTAATAGCAGGTCCAGTCCCCATGTACGCTTCAGTCCATTCCACCAATTATTGGGCTTAATACTTTGGCAGATAGGCCCATACCCACCAAGCATAAAGGCCCAGCACTAATACTTCGCCATTACGGCCCAAACATCCAATTTGCAGAGTTCTATAGCTCGTCGTCTTACAATAATAAAAGCCGGGGACGATCACGAGACGAATAGATCTTTAGAAAAAAAAATCAAACAAGAAGTCCATTTACATCGTCGTAGCCAACAAAGAAAGAAAAAAACAGATTCTGGAACGAGTTGAGACTTTCCACATTACCCTGCACAACTCAACCCAAACCTAAAAGATCAAGAAGAGACGATTATTCATTCAGTTCCCCTCACTGCAAAACACAAGTACGAGCCTACAGATCGCTGGACGACGGATGGAATCATCATGGAGTCGACGTCGCGTACGACGCCTCACGTTCTACCGATGGGGATGATGCACTCGGCGGGGAAACGGTGCGGGAATCGCTTCCGGTCGGCGCAGTAGTCGTAGGCCATGTAGTTCATCCGCACCCAGTTGAGCGTCATCCAGCTCCACCAGTCCATCCTCCGCCTCATCCACCCGCCGCCGCCGCCGGCGCACCGGGAGGCGCCGGCGCCGGCGGCGTCCCAGACGCAGGCGTTGGAGACGTTGTAGCGGCGGTACGTGGCGACGAACGGCGCGCGCGACCAGTCCGTCTTGACGCGGCCGCCCTGCGTCGCCCACTCCTCCGCGTTCCAGATGCTGGCGAACACGTGCACCGGCTGCCGCGTCGGGAATGGCACCCCGTACGCCTCGTTGTTCTTGAACACCCTGATCGGCGTCCCGTCGATGTACAGTCTGCCCCACCAACATTTTTTTTTACAGATTTGTTACACACAGGTTTGTCTCTCTGAATTTGACGAGGAGACCGAGCCAAACGACATATTTATAAACGAAAAATAATTTATAAATAAAACTTTTATGTAAATGTTATTAGCGATTTAAAAACAAAGTCTGAAAAATAAACTATCATTAAAAAGATCTACAAATCAAATCCAAATTTAATGTTAAAAATTTAAATTTTGACTGATAAGCATGAATATAAGCACAGAAAAAAGAAAAGATACTCCTAAAAGATAAAATTTAAATTTTTCAGAGCTTACATGATGTTGTGTGGGTTCCAGAGGATGGAGTAGGTGTGGAAGTCGGCGGTGGGGTCGAACCAGAGCACGAACTGCTGCTCACGCTCGCCCTTGCCGTCGCTGAAGATGTTGGTGTGCAGCAGGTACGGCTCGCCGCTCACGTTGCCCAGGAACTCGAAGTCCACCTCGTCGTGCCGCGCGCCGCCGCTGCAGATCTGCGCCCGTTGGTTTGGTTGATTAATTTAATTAATTAGTTGCCAATGCGAGCAGAAAAAACCATCAGATATGTCGACGTGTGCACCATGACTAGCTATCCAGGTATTTCGATAGCCAGGTATATGCCTTCAGGCGAATTAGTCTGAATCTTTTTGGATAAACTTAGAAATGTTAATCGTGGACACCATGACACCATGACTAAAACTGCCTACTACTGAAAATTGAAGATGTTCAGCCTGGTTACCGGCCGGTAGTAATACGTGTAATATGCAGAAATTGATTTATTTTACTGCTAAAAGTGATGATACAAATATTCTGTTCCAGGAAAGGTAGCAAATGTAATACCAACATTGCTTGGTGAAAGTGATGTAATTTTCACCGAAACAAAAATAAAAATGTTATCATTTTTCTATCTCTAGGGCATGAACCGACCAAGGGTGTACCTGATCTACATACTGCTACTTAAATGCAGAGGCCAATTGAATTCACTTACTGCCAACATTTATGCTGCTGCAAGTACAAAATTCACCCCAATCACCGCTCAACCATCCCATCTGCTAATCGAGGACCAAACTTGTTAATCTGGGATGACAATCTTCTTCTTATTATTTTCTGGCCCATAAAGTAAAGCTCATCCCAAGAATGACAAGTGTCAACTCGTGGAATTCCCCTGGTGTTCCTCTGTCGTCTACTACTAACAATCCGAGCTACTTTAACGGGATGAACAATTCTTAGGATTTCACACAAACTAGGGGGGAAAAATCGAACAAATTAAGCCAAGATCGATCAGAAGACTGCCCCAACTTACATAGAAGGAAGTGATGGTCCCTGCAGACTCTCCCCTGACGAGCTTGATCTCGAGATCGAACCTCCCAAACAAGAACCGCTCCTTGGACTGCAGCCGCGCCCCCGTCTGCTCGTCCAGCGTCAGCTCCACCATCCGCCCGCCGTCCCGGAACCTCGCATTGCCCTTCCCCCACACGGCGTCGAAGTCCCGGTGGAAATTGTGGTAGCCATGCCCCGCCGCCACCGCCGCCGTCACTGCCGCAGCTACGACGGCGACGAGAGCCGCCGGCCACCTCAACCGGAGAGAGGCGCCACCACGCATGTCCGCGCACAATGCAAACGCATGCACAAGGCACAGTGACAGAGCTCCACCGATCCGCGAAATGCGGCGTATCGATCTGACGAGCTGCAAGAGGAGATCAGATGGTAGAGACTAGAAATGAAACTGGAGGAAATGGACTAGTGTCCTGCGAAGAAGACAGAGAAAGAGAGGAGAGAGGTGAAGTGAAAGAGGATGTCCAATTTAAGGGCACGTAGGGGTGGCACTTTCGCCAGATGCCAGAACGAGCCGGCATGCACGTCGGTTGCTGCGGCAGGTAGCCCTGAGCCCCCCAGCCATGCGGCGTCCACTGAAATCGCATCGTACGAGACACAAACCACCCATGAAAAAACTCAAAAAGGAATCCGACGAGCAGCAGGACGTGTCACAGAGTCGACGGCGCCAGGGGAGATCGAGCGGTGAGACGTAGTAGAGAGTAGTGTGGGCGTATGGGTCGCGTGTCGGGTTGGCAGTACGACGTGTGAGCAGGATAAATTAGCTCGACCACGGTGTTGCTGCAATAAAAACCGGCGGGACGGGACGGCAAACGGCATGCATGGCATGAGTGCGCGGCACGAACGGAGCGGAGGCTGGTCTGGTGGTCTGCTTTGATTTCATCTCGGCTGGCCGCGGCCGGTGCGGGCGGTGGACGACACCGTGGACTGGTCTCGCGCGCGGCCGCGGGGTGGTGGTTGGTTTCCAAACTTTGAATGCGAGCGATCATCCCGTCGGGCCGTGCGGTACACGCGAGCATGCCTCTCCGCTGCATGGGCGTAGGACGCTTACCTTCGTGTAGCGAAGTTAGTACAATGCAATGGCTTCACATGCGCTGCGAACAGGGGCGCGGGCAGTGTGATATTCCAATTCTCGTCTCTTGTTGTGACTTGGTCGCCGGTGAAGCTCTGGTAGCGTTTTTACTGTGGCAAGTTATGGTTGATGCTGTCTGTTGCATGTCACCCTGTAGGTTGAGGAAATTAGGACCTGTACTGCGGTGGGATTCGGTGGATAATCTGGTGATGGCGTGA
The DNA here is from genome assembly GCF_000147395.1 of Oryza glaberrima. Lineage (NCBI taxonomy): Eukaryota > Viridiplantae > Streptophyta > Magnoliopsida > Poales > Poaceae > Oryza > Oryza glaberrima. Next base: position 27,578,276 of record NC_068331.1, on the reverse strand, counting down.
TGCTAATGGAACAAGCGACATGATTACACGACCCGCTCGATGCAAATTAACAGTCTTCTCTCTTTCTTTAGTCAGGGCACAAGAAATCAGATCGTGTCCCATTTTTTTCTCTTGGAATCGAATTGGGAGACAGATATCTGTTTGTGTCTTGAACTCTTGATGATACTACTACTGAGTATCTATCTAGTGAGGCATGGGATGGATGACGTCACCGTGAAGGGTGGGCGTGTTACGGCCCACCGGACTTGTGTATTGCCTGTTGGGCCTCACTGGGGCCTGGTAGGTATTTCTCCTACAAGGTAAAAAAAATCATAACTATCGATCAAGTCGAAATTAGGCAGGTGAAGTGGGCCGTATTCCAAAATTTTCAATGTGGTTACTGGTGGGCCGGATAAAGGCTGATGAAGTTACAAATGAGGGTTGGCAAGCTGAAGGGAAAAGTATGCCGAAGGTCCTTAAACTTGTCACCGAGTTACACAATCGTCCCCCAACCACAAAACCGAATACAATACATCCCCCAACATACAAAACCAGTGCAAACTAGGTCTCTCGGCAGTTTTGACTTCGGTTTTGTTCGACGTGACCGCTAACTTAGCGTGGGACCCACGTGGGCCGACACGTCAGGGTGACCACGTCATTATCATCTCTTTCCTCTCTCTCTCTCTCTCTCTCCCAGTTGTCGGCGACGAGAGGTGCCCATTTCCTCCACCAGCTAGCGCATCGCCGACCGCCACGTAGGACAAAACCGGGGGCAAAATCACCGGAGGACCTATAGTGAACGGTTTTTGTAAATTGATAGATGTCATATATCTAATTTTGTGGTTGGGGGATGATTTTGTAACTCAATGACAAGTTGAGAGACCTTTGGTGTACCTTTTCCGCAAGCTGAATACAAGTTCTCATTTCCCGGGCTTCATTCGGCCTGACAATTGGACCTTAGCCCTTAAGTTGGGCTTATTTACGACCAACTAAGTTAAAATCGAAGGAAAATGATACATGTACAGAAATGTGTTTAGAAACATTTTACAAAAACTGATGTGGCATTTGTTATATATTGTATCTTGTTTTTTCGTAACTATCCACTGATTAAATCCAAGTTTGTAAGAGTTTAGTAAAGTTCTTTTTAAGTACGTATAGCATTACTCATAATCGAATCACAACCTGTGATTAAAAAAATAATTTCTAATTCCAAATTGGTTCTATTGCATCATGTGGTGACAGTTTGACAGAAGATGATCAGAACTACGCTGCAAAGAGTGGCACGAGAAGCAGTTTGTGCAAACAAGCGGTTGGGTGCGAATCAAAAATTTTAAGCAAAACATGGCTGGTTGATCAAACCGAGTGCGAGCATTAGTTTTGTTTAATCCAAGCAGATCTTATCGTTTTCAATATAAAATGGTTCGACGTTTTCGTTAGCAGTGTTGCTGCAGCTGCAGATGCGAATGTTGGTCCCTCGGTTAAATTAATCAAAACCGGATAAGCTCGATCTCCCCCCACGCAAGGCTCCAGTTTTACAGGGTGTCCATTGTCGAAGGTGGCCAGTCTGGCTGGCACGCCCAGTACTAGTACAGGTTTATTTCAGCTGCTGAGCACACGGAAAACATGGCCAAAACCCACAAAGGGATCCATCTTCTGGCTAAAAGCAGCTCACTCAAATTTATCAAACTTGGTACGTACATCGACCCCGTGTTACAAAAAGATATCAAAGAATGCGATATGCATACTACATTTACATCTCCGTGGCAACAAAACACATTCATTATTCGCCATCTGACGTGCTCTGCTCATCATTTTTTTCATCGATGACGGATCATGCATGCGTAGCGTACGTTATGATCACCTTCTCGTGTCGATCTCAACGGAGCTTGCACTCGGCGGGGGTGCCCTGGGGGAACCGCTTGGCGTCAGTGCAGTAGTTGTAGATCATGAACTTCCTCTGCACCCACCTCATGCGGCGGTAGCTCATGTCGCTGAGCTCCTGGTTCCACCACCCGCCGGCGCCGCCCCTCCTGCCGCCGGCCGGCGCCGCGACGGTCTCCATTGTGCCGACGGGGCAGCGCTGCGCGCCGTTCGACCAGACGCAGGCGTCGGCGTTGAAGTCGCGGAAGGAGGCGACGAAGGGGGCCTTGCTCCAGTCCGCCTTGACGCGGCCGCCCTGCGTCGCCCAGTCGTCCGCGTTCCACAGGCTCGCGTACACCCGCATCGGCTGGCTCTTGGGGAACGCCACGCCACGGGCCTCGTGGTTCTTGAAGTCCCTGATCGGTGTCCCGTCCACCGCGAATCTGCACGCACCACCAACACGTTGTTTTAGCCAAAACCCATCGAGTATCAACCATGCGTCTCTGTCTCGCGTAACAACAAGAGGGGTTCACGTGCCAATGTGGAAGTAAAGTAGGGGACTCACATGACGTGCTGTGGGTTCCAGATGATGGAGTAGGTGTGGAAGGACTGGGTGGGGTCGAACCAGAGGCGGAACTGCTGCTCGCGCTGCCCCTGCCCCTGCGTGAACACGTTGGTGTGCAGCGTGTACGGCTCGCCGGTCACGTTCCCCAGGAACTCGAAGTCGATCTCGTCGTGGGTCGAACCCTGCGACGACAACTGCAGCCACAAGCACAGAAGATCACACAAACCATCAGCTTCATTACTCCACTTTAGTTCCGTTTTTTTGCCGAATTTGGTAGATGAATAAATGATGAAGTGATGAGACCGTTTGGGGAGGAAGATAAGCTTACGTAGAAGGTGGTGACGGTGCCGGCGGAGTTGCCGGGGACGAGCTTGATCTGCATGTCGATCTTGCCGAAGAGGTACTCGCTCTTGGACTGGAACCCAGAGCCGGAGCTCCTGTCAAGCGTGAGGTCGAGCCCACGGCCACCATCGACGATCTTGCCGCGGCCCTGCCCCCACGACACCTCCGCGTCCTGGAAGAAGTTGCCTCCATGCGCCATGGCCACCAGGCAGGCCATCGCCACAATGCCAAGCGCCACCGTCCTCATCGCGCGATCACAACACACAAGAACCCAAAGATCTAGCAAGCGAGTCGAAGCGTGAGGACAATGAGAGCTACTGGGATCAGTGTGGATTGGTCACTGGAATGGGATGGGGAAGCACTTGCCTATGAGCCGGTATTTATACTTGGGCGTGGCCGGGGCAGCTAGCAATAGCAGAGCTGCGGGCAGACAGGTGGTATCCGACGGGCAAATGCCGGCTGGGGTGGCGCGTCGCGTACACGGTTAAAGAAGTAAATGCGGCACGGAGCGCGTCGCTGCAGAGCGCCGGATAGATTTGGGGCGGGGGCGATGCATGGCTGGACGCACGCTGGATCCAGCCGCCGCGTGCCTACGCCGGGGTGTGGGGGCCAGAGACGCGGGGGACTTTACTTGACCACACCACACCCATCCCCGCGGCGGCATCCGCGAAAGCGGTAACCCGTAAACCGGGCAGGTGATGCCTGCCGATGGACGGATGGATGCGAGTACGTGGTAAAGTGTGCAGCTTTTGTGGCGCTTTTGCTCGGCTTTGCTCGCGGATCGTACGTCACACGGGGCCGCGGCCAGCCTCGGCTTTACAGTTCATGGCCTGCAGTGCAGTTCGGTTCGCGCGGAAGCAGCAGATCGTGATCCGGACGGACGAGCCAACACGACGGCATTGCCGCCATGTGCGCGAAGGCCTGCGATTCGGGGAAGGTTCGCCTGGTTTGCCCCATGGGCGAAGGAAGTGGCCCGGCCATTCCATCCAGGGCATCGACGGTCGATGCACATCGTTCGTACGTACTGTACGATGAGCGAGTGATTTAATTGCGGTCACAAATCGGTCTCGAGGACGACTGTTGCTGCTGGTGAGAGTGTAATTGCGCCCTTGATGTGTCTGTTGGGAGTTTGTGTTTTGTGACAGCGGATTACACGCTGTGATTTACTGGAGTAGTGGTAAGTTTTCAATACCTGAAAGGTTACGTTTTGATTGATCGAGTTCGGGATTAGTAAGGACGACGTCCGTAGATGAATCGTAGCTGGGCTCTTTAGTACTCCGACATGATGCCGTTAGGTACGGGCATGTTGATTACGACACCTCTGGCCAAATGATGAACAGAGTCGCCATTGGACTTGTCTAGGAGGGAGACAATTGATTCTCTGGCCAAATTCTTTCGTCACTCAACCCTAAAGATGGATAACTATTTTTTTAACACCTAAAATGATTACACGTTAATATATTAGCTAAAGCTGGATATAGACCTAACCCCGCTATATGTAACTTGCGCTGTGAAGCATACAGCTTATACTATTACTGATCTACGTGGCATGTGAAGAACGATAAAACTTGGTGGCGCACTGTGAATAGCCCTAGATTGATGTGAAGTGGCTAAGGCTCGCGAGCTAGACTAGTGGGCTACAACTTTCTTGGCTCATGATCGCTTGTTATGTCTAACGAGCGTTACCTCGGGTTAGTAAAAAATGTAATGAGTCAAGTCAAACCGAGTTGAGCAAGTTAACGAGCTACAGAGTTATTTTTATCTAGCCGACTCAATTCTAATGGAGGTAAAACATTGTAACCCTTAGAAAACAGCATCATGATCTAAGTAGGTAAGGCCTTAAGAGCATCCCCAGTAGCTTATCCAAATTTGATTCTCAGTATGCTCATATGGCATCCAAAAAAAGATTCATTCTTCATATCTTTTTCACTCCAATAGATCATTTATATTTCATACTCCATATCACATCCTCCTATCTTTTACTAATATCTTTCAACTAAGCATATATTTGTATTATTTTCTAAGGGCTTTATTTTGAACAACTAAATTTTAATAGTGTTATTTTATCACGGTAATCTAAATGGTTAGATTTTAACGGACATATTTCTAATAGATAATTTAGTGCATTAAATTGCTACTTTCTCTAAAATTACTCAGACTATGTTTCTCTTTTTTCTCTACCCATAGCCTGCCTTTTGCCCATTCCAATATATTCCAACCTTTTCTATTCCTCCTTTTCTCTCTGCTCTGTTCTACACTCTTCTCCATTCTACCCAGGAAGCAGGCGTGGAGGCAAGGTGGCCTGCGAGCGCAGAGGTACGGCGGCCTGTCGGTGTAGAGGCACGGCGGCCTGCGGACGTGGAGGCCGGTGGGCGCGGAGGCAACTGGAGCTAGCAGGATCGATGATGGCGGCCGACGGGCGTGGAAGGGCGGACGAAGATAGCAGCGAGGGGCGGAGGCAGTCGGCGGGCGCGCGCAGGGCCGACGGCCACAACCGGCCGGCATGGAGGGTTGGAGGGATGCATGCTGCCGCTGGCGGGGTTCTCCTTCTAGATCTGGTATGTCTCTCCCTCACCCTCCCTCCATGGCTACACACTCCCTCTACACCATCCACCGTACAGAAAAATACACATCCGACCGGCGACGATGACAACATAGGGGAGGTTAATCCAAAACTCCTGATAGGGGTGGGAGCTGCGGCCACTGTGATATAGCTTAAGGAGAGAGAAATGCTATATTTTGGCTTCCTCTCTCCATTTTGGCGCATGCTCTATTTTTGAAGGGCTAGATGGCGTATCCACTGGAGCCCCATTTTTTACTCCCGTGCACTGTATCTCGGACAGGGTATCGGATAGAGGATCTCCTCGGATGCTCTGAGCCTGTTCCCAACCCAATGATTAGAATGATGTCCATAGCATTAAATAAGATGCCACCTAGAATGAAAAATGATGTGGCAAATGAATAAATGAGGAAAGAGAAGGAAACCATGTTTTGCATGAGAGATGGTTTCTACACAACATCCAAGATATCATGTGTGATAAGGAGCATTAAATTTAAGTATGGAATAATAATATTTGCATTGAAAGAGTAGTGGCTAGTACTAGTTTCTTGATGATGTGGAGTTTATAGAAACCATGTCTAGTGTTTTGGGTTGGGAATGGTATAAGGGGGTGTAAGAGTCGAAGACCCCCGTTGTCCGTACGACCATCCGAAAATGCAAGACTCCCAAGTCAAGTCCTTTACCACGCATAGCATGCAAGACTTGTCTGTCACACGACGTGCCACGATGGAGCCCACATGGCATATACTGCTTCTTTTGCTGGAGATCTCGTACTATACAATACACCTGGTTCCAGAAACTTCACAAGAAATCTAGCTGGCCATGGCATAAGCAAACATTCAGCAACTGCATCCAATAAAATCCAAATAAATACTTCCACAGTGGCAGCACTGAAGAACACCTCGGCATCCACTACTCAGAGACAAGCAAGCAAGCATAAGCATTATTCTATGTACTGCCATAGTGCCACCACACCACAACATTCAAATTCGCCCATGCCTCTCCAGTAAAAAGACGGAGAAGCAGAAATGATCATCATGCCACATATCCTCGCAAACAACAGCTGTCCGCTTTGTCCATTTCAGCAGCATGCATACTGGTGCCAGCCAACGAGCCAGCAGCAGACCGACGCAAACGGGTACGTGCTGTGGCGAGGAAGCAGGGTGGGCCCTCGACGCAAACGGCATGGGCCGTGCATGGTTTATGGTTTATCATGCCCTCATTGAACGATTCAAATCATTGCTGTTCCAAGGGGCACGTACGACGCAGACGCGCACAATAATTCCCGTGTCCCCGACCGACGCGCCCATGCACGCATCGGGGTCGACGACTCCGGCGGTGCGCATTTGTGGCTTCTACTGCAATATTGCCGATCCATCGATCGGTAGTCGGTAGAGCAGCTCTGCCATAAACTTGGACTTAATTGGTTACTTAGCCAAAAGCCCAAAGGAGAATTTGCAGCTAGCTGGGTAGATCTGATACAGTGAACACAACGCATTGCAACTGAGGGGTGTTTAAATCCAGGATTGTAAAGTTTTGGCGTGTCACATCGGATATTATATAGGGTATCGTATGTGGTGTTCGAGCACTAATAAAAAACTAATTACAGTATCTGTTAATAAACCGCAAGACGAATTTATTAAGCCTAGTTAATCCGTCATTAGCACATGTTTGCTGTAGCACCACATTGTTAAATCATGGACCAATTAGGCTTACAAGATTCGTCTCGCAAATTAATCGCAATCTGTGCAATTAGTTATTTTTTAGCCTATATTTAATACTTTATATATATGTTGAAACATTCGATGGGATAGGATTAGAGGTTAACATCTATTGTTATTGGTAAAAAAAAAAGAACCATAGATTAAATTGTTGGAGTACTAAGAAGAGGTTAACATATATTATTATTGGTAAAAAAAGAACCACAGATTAAATTGTTGGAGTACTAAGAAGAGGTTAACATATTATTATTGGTAAAAAAGAAAGGGTTAATTGGATCCATGCCACTGTAAATATGACAAATCAAATCGGGTAGATGCCACTCCAATCTTCTAAAATTAAAACCATACCACTCCATCACGATTTCCGTCTTCTCCGTCACATTTTTCGCCGTCTCCGTCTTGTCTTCGTCTCGGCGCCTGAGGAGGAGGGCATGGCGGCACGCCGCCCTCACCGGTGCCGAGCTCCATGAGGGAGACGGTAAGCCGGGCTTCCTCTCTTCGTTGAGGTGGTTGCGCTGAGAGCAGACGATCAGGGCGATGGCGCAAGGCGGCTGAAACGCGCGGTGGCAGCGGAGAGAGAAGGAAATCGTTGGGAGAAGCGGCCAGGGCATGGCGAGCTCGGGCTAAGGTTGGGAAAGGAAGAGGAGACCCATGAATTTCGTTTTTGCAATCAATTTAAGAAGAAGAGCAACTGGGAGGTCGTATTCGAACGGGAGGCGGAGGCACTGCGTACAGGCACGGCCGCACGGGACTTCATCTAGAGGTTGAAGACGATGTGCTGTAGCGGAGGCGCAACGCACGGGCACTGCCGCGCCGGTGAAGCCCTTCCCCATCCGCCGTCGTTCCCCATCCGCCGCCGTGCTCTCCTCCTCCGGCGCCGGTTTGTCCGTCAAGACGAAGACGAAGATGACAAGAAGATAACACGGAGACGGCTGAATGTGACGGAGAGGACGGAAATTGTGATGGAGTGGTATTGTTCTAATTTTAGAAAATTAGAGTGGCATCTACCCAATTTCATGAATAGTAATGTCATTTTTCTGATTTGCCATATTTGTAGTGGCATGGATCCAATTAACCTAAAAAGAAAATGGTGTGATAAACCTGTGTTTGAAAGAATTCGAACTCAGACCAATGCATTGCTCTGGCAGATCCCAGCTAGTCAAGCACTCGAGCTAGCAGCCGTTCTCAATGGAACCACAGATTAGCAATTTAGCATTGCCAGGCTGCCAGCGAAGTTGGGAAGTTGGGAACGAAACTTCCCTTACGGAAAACGGAGCGGTCCATTAGCGCGTGATTAATTAAATTTTTGCTATTTTTTTAAAAAAATGGATCGATATTATTTTTTTAAGCAACTTTCATATAGAAACTTTTTACTAAAAACACATCATTTATTAGTTTGAAAAGCGTGTATGCGGAAAACGAGAGAGAAGGTTTCGTAACATGGGATTGCAAACAAAACTGTTTGCTTCACATTTCTACTAGTTTTCTAACTACACTGCTAACTGCTTCACTGTACCCATTTTGCCATTGAGTCAGAGTACTCGCCTGTACTGTACGATGTAGTTACATACCAATACGGAGTAGTGCGATTTTCAGACCAACCGTGCATGGGATACTCTTGCGTTTTCGGCTTCACATCAGTTACAGTACACGCGACGGTCGGGCCCTACGTTGTAAAGCCACCTGATCAATGCCAATTGAAACGTTTTAACGCTCCCCAAGCACGGGAGTTCGGTGACTATTTAAGGTTTTGTTAGCTTGTCGAATTGAATGCATGGATGCGTACATACTTTTACATACCCACTTGTTTCACTTTCACCTTTCCTCCGCACGAGCGACCTAACAATTTTAACTGATTTATACCAGCACAAGCTAAGGTAGCGGGAGACTAGTGCAACCACGCTACAGACCTACTCCCTATGTCTAAAAAAAGATAAACCCTAGGTTTCCATGTCCAACGTTTGACTGTCCGTCTTATATGAATTTTTTTTATAATTAGTATTTTCATTATTGTTAGATGATAAAACATGATTAATACTTTATGCGTGACTTATCTTTTTAATTATTTTTATAATTTTTTCAAATAAGACGGACGGTCAAACGTTGGACACGGAAATCTAGAGTTTGTCTTTTCTTTTTTTTAGATGGAGGGAGTATAGTACAGGTCGAGGAAACGATGCACTTTTAACTTACTGTAATAAAAAAGAAAAGAAAACTACTAACTCCAGCTGCAGCCTGCAGAAACATGCCGTGCCCAGAGAGGTGTTCTCTCCGTCTCAGACAACAAGCAAGCAACTAATCAAAGCCGCCGGATCTTCCGATTCTATTTCAACTTGAAAGAGCAAAAACAATCAAGTTCTCCGGGGGATTGCATTCGGTGTTTGGGCTCTAACCCTTTGGTCTGTGAAATTGTGAGTCCATGGGCTATGGCAATCTTACTCTTGGACTTGAACAAGACAGACAGCTATGGGCTTTGCGGTAAGGAAATAAAAGCCCAACCCAATAGTCTAACACGGATACGATCTTTTGGTTTGGAATAAGTTCATCAGAGGTCCCTTCATTTTACGCCGAATCCAATTTTCGTCCTCGAACCCAAAAACCAGATACAACTGGTCCCTGAACTGTTAAAACCGGTGTAAATGAGGTCCCTCGACATTTTTGAAGATGGTTTTAATTGACTGGCGCCTACATAGCTGATTTGACTAGGTCTCCGTCCTACGTGGCATTGACGTAGCGCTTACGTGACAATTATATCACGAAAAAATAATAAAAACCATAGCCCCACATGTCAGCTGCACACAAAAAAAAATTAAAAATAGTGGGGCCCACGTGGCCCCACATGTCAGCCTCACTCCTCCCTTCTCTCTTCTTCATCCTCACTCTCTCTTCTTCCCTCTTCCTCCCCTCTCTCTCTTCTCTCTTCCCGAGCAGCGGACGAGCGGGTGGGCAGCAGAGCAGGTGAGCGCGGCGAGCAGTCCGAGCTCCGGCGGCAGTGGCTCGGCGTGCGCCGCGTCGGGGATGAGGAAGTCGGCGACGGGGGAAGGAGGCAAGCCTCGACCAGAGAGAGGAGGCCTGCGGTGGGGTGGTGGGCGCCGCGGCGGGGGCCGGGGTGGCAGGGGTGGTCGGCGCGGCGGCGGGTGTGGACGTCTTCTTGGAGGAGACCGACGGCGTGGTGGGGGGGAGATTTCAGGCTCGTAGAAGCAGTCGCCTCGCTGCCGCCGATCGACCGCGACCTTCCCGTCCGCACTCGCCGCGATGGCCGCCGCCTGAAAGCCCGACCCCGCGTCGCCGCCAGAGGCGCCGTTGGCGAAGAAGGGGGTTTTCATGCGCCGCATCTTCCCGTTCCTCCTCGCATGATTCGGCAAACACTCAATGTTCTCACTTTTCGGAGCCTTTGCTTCCAAGCGAAATTGCCCGAATCAATGGCTACAAATACCCGGCCTATGCACGCGTGCATTCTCCATTCAAGCTGCAGATTAATCAAACATCAACAGTTTCTTCAGTTGAAGAAAAGGAAAGGAGGAAAATTCAGACTTGGAGACGAAACTGGTCGTGGGCATCGTCCTCCTACTGCTGTGCGGCGCCGCGTGACAGTTATAGGCTTGCCGGGTGGTCGTCGTCAAGCCGAAGCGAGATCACACGGCAAAGATGGCGTAGACGACGAGGCCGGCGAGGATCGATCCCCATCGGCAAGACACGGAGCAACCCCCGTGCCTGGATCGACCTTCCTACCTCCCGTGTGGTAGCCATGACAGGGCGGATGCGACGCCATTGCCACTGCGGCGAAAGGTGAGGGGTGCCGCTGCAGCGGGGCGGCGGGCGGCGGTGCGGTGGTGGCTGCTCTCGCTCGCCGTGACGGACGCCACTATCACCGCCGCCGCAACGCTGCTCGCCGTCGCCCTCCATGTCTCCTCCTCCTCCGCCTCCGGCCCCGCTTCCTCCTCCGGCGTGCCCTACCACCACTCCAAGGTAATGCGTGCTGCATTAATGTGCCCTTCTCTGTGCCACGGCCGCTTAGATTGAAATCTCGGGGTGTGCTACTAACTAACGGGTTGCCTCCTCCTCCTCGTCGCCGATGCTGCAGCAGCCGCGGAAGGTCGAGGAGCTGCGGTGGGAGCGCCGCTGCAACTCGCTTCGCGCCCAGCCGGCTGCTGGAGGCGACCGCCGCAACATGGCCCCACCTTTTTTATTATTTTATGTGTAATTGACACGTGGGTCCCACAATTTTCTATTATTTTGGGATCAATTGCCACGTAAGCGCTACGTCAATACCACGTAGCACAGAGACCTAGTCAAACCAGCTATGTAGGCGCCACGTCATCCAAAACCAGGCACAATACTGCCGAGGGATCTCGTCTGCATGGTTTTGGTAAGTTGGGGGATGCGTGTATCCGGTTTTGTGGACTGAGGACGAAAATCGAACTGGACGACAAATTAAGGGACCTAAAGTGAACTTATTCCTTTTGGTTTCAATAAGAAGAATTCATGTGGGCCGGCAGAATACCCAGAATATGGCCCTGTTATCTATTTTGGGCTCGATGCTTTGGGCCGGAAAAATAACACAATAAGATTATAAGGAGCATAGACATGCGGCTTTTGCCCGTACCTTGCACACAGACTCACAGAGAGTATACGGAACAACATTTTCGATATAAAAGGCGTCATGCTGTGAAATTGAACCCTTTTTTTTTTAGAAAATGGATTAAAACAGTGAAATTGAACTGTTGAATGATGTTTACCAATACACCGGAAATCCCTACATTATTGTATGAGCTACTGAATCGGAGCAAGCCGACGAAAAGGCTGAATTAAACAGTGCCGTTTTGGGTACAAGAACAGCGTCGGCAGATGAATGGCACGCTAGCTCTTGTCAGCTCCATTGATGTGATACCTTCCATTCTTAACAGTACCGTCATTCAGGCGCCCCAACTGGCTGCCAGAGCTAACAGTGCACTCCCTCCTTCCTAAAAAAAAAAATCCTGGTTTTTGTGTCCAATGTTTGACCGTCCATGTTATTTAAAAAGAATATGAAAAAAAATTAAAAAGATAAGTCACGCATAAAGTATTAATCATTTTTTATTATCTAACCACAATGAAAATTCTAATTATAAAAAAATTTCATATAAGATGGACAGTCAAACGTTGACACGGAAATCCAGGGTTTACCTTTTTTTGGACGGAGGGAGTAACACGATAAATCAATCCTCGTTTCGATCGTGTCATGTCATATTCCTCCGATACACGCGTCAATCGTCACGCGTGCGTGCGCTTACAACGATCAATCAGCACGTGCATGCCATCGTACTCCCATGTACAGAGTAGGATAGGGTATATGATATATTCTAGTACGATGAATATAAATCTAAATTTATAGTATTATGTTGTGTTATATTTGGTGTTAGGTTGATTTTTTATGAGACGGAGGGAGTAGACGTAGACGACAAGCCGCTCGCTCGATCCACCACTGTAACGCCATGAACACCTACGCAATCCACTGCAGAGATCAGGTCCAGATTTGAGGGCGCGTCAGATGACGCTATTCCTCGCCCTGTGTTAGCTGCTGCTGCGCGCGGGCTCGATCTCCTCCTCCCGCGCGCTCGTGCAGATCGACGACGCACGGTGCAGTCGTGAATAGAAGCTCGCGCAGGCGGCTCAAACAGCCTTATGTCGCCTGCAGCGCACGGCCTGTCGCGCGTTGCCGCGGGGGACCGGCTGAAAAAAGCGTAAAAATCCCCGGCGCCGCGCGGGAGATGGGCCGAAAATCGCCTGCAAAATTGTTGCGCTGCAGCGACGCCAACTATTGCTCAACATTGCTACTAGGACGCAGGCGCACGGCGACACCGGTGAATTGTACAGAGCGATTCGAGGGGCGAGCGTACGTACATGCGGGCGTGCGTAGAAGTTTCAAGGGGCGTACATGTATACGAACGTCGTCGTATCGGTTGGCTTGGCATGGCAGGTCGACAGGTTTGCAGCCTCTATGGGCCATGGTGATGCGTCGATGGCTTCACCGGGAGCAAGTTGCCATGGCGCAGCTATCATTGGAGTGTACTTGCACAGTGCCGCCGCGTCCAGATCCACGGAGATGCAACGTGGGCGATGTCCCGAGCAGTAGCATATAAATTCGTACTGTTCTTCTTATTTCCTCTCTCAGTTTTAACGCAGGTTCACCTGTACAGTACGAATGGCCATGGAAGCTGTACTACGCGGTAACAGTAAAAGCATTTCACAGTGAGCAATTCGCTGATGTGCGTTTCGGAGTTTCAGATTCTGAAATTATGAATGGGGCGGGCAAGTATATGGTGGATGCTGTAGTATTAATCGAACTCGATCTGGAGCAGTGTACTGTACTTACGTAGATAATGAACTTGGATTAATTTACGCCATAAAATTCCACAGAAATAACTCGCGAATGAAGTACTGGTCCTGCTGCCTGCTGATGAGCCTGAATGCCGCACGGGCAACCTCCGGAAAATTAAAAATTTTCAGGAGCAAACATTCAAATTTCGCTGAGATCACTAGCCAGAGCCTCACGTGTCCCGAACTTGGATGATCCAGTCCAGAGCCCCCACCTCTTTCCGTGCTGCCTCGCAAAGCATCGACGTGCCACCTACCCCATCCGGAACAGTAATTCCTCACTGCCATGTGGGACCCACGCCGTGTCATGACAGCCATGTCAGCGACTGAACTGGTAATCACCTCGCGTGTGCGTCTGTGCGCTCATCATTTTTTTTTTCCTCCTCCTCCCACGAGCATTCATTCCCTCGCAACGCGCGCACGAATTTTATTTTTATTTGAAAAATTCCCGATATTGCCCTTGAGCTGTCAGCATTAGTAGGCTATTTAATGACGGACAAAACAGTAATCTCGCGTCCTAACGTTCTTAAATGCGCATTACTAGCTCGAAACAGGGGTCTCTGCTCCCCAGCCCATGCTGCTCCCTTTGCCCTTTTCTTTCGGGAAAAAAGGGAAAAAAAATACTCCATTCATCTACTGACACATGGGCCCACATCCCCACAACTAAACTGTCAGTGGCTCAGTGCCACCCGTAGTGTACTGCCACTCCGCGACAACCCGCACGGCGTCGAACTGGTTATCCTCACCGGCGGAGCAGCGCAGCGGCGAGTGGCCCCACCCTTCTCCCGCTGCCACTGCCACTGGGCCCCACCGCCCGGAAGATCCGGTCACCACCGCAGAGCGCTAGTCTCCACCGCTATTATTACCCCCTACCGCTTGGTTACAAATCACACTCGTGGTTGTCTCGTGTAGTGGAGGTGGAGGAGTACATCTAAAATCCCTCGTCTTGTTGCTGCTGAGCTTGCCGCCGATGGAGCCGTCGCGGCGGCTGCTGCTGTCCGACTACGACGGCGCGATCGTGTCGCCGCTGCCGTCGCCGCCGCCGTCGTCGGCCACGTCGTTCAGGCCGGGCGTCGCGGTGGTCGTGGGCATCCTGACGAGCGTGTTCTCCATCACGTTCCTGCTGCTGCTGTACGCGAAGCACTGCAAGCGGAGCGCCGCGGAGTCGTCGGGCCCGTACGGGAGCGGCGGCGCGTTCGGGTCGTCCGGTGGGGGCGGGGCGGGCGAGCGGCGGAACTCCGGCGTCGACCGCGCCGTGGTGGAGTCGCTGCCGGTGTTCCGGTTCGGCGCGCTCCGTGGGCAGAAGGCTGGGCTCGAGTGCGCGGTGTGCCTCGGCCGGTTCGAGCCGACGGAGGCGCTCCGGCTGCTGCCGAAATGCCGCCATGGGTTCCACGTCGAGTGCGTGGATACGTGGCTGGACGCGCACTCGACGTGCCCGCTGTGCCGCTCCCGCGTCGACCCCGAGGACGTCCTGCTCCTCCCGGAGCCGCCAAAGCCGTCCACCACGGGGCCCCCTGATCCGCCGGAGACGAAGGTGGCGGCGGCGGCGGCGGCGGCTGCTACGACCAAGGACAAGGAGGCGAGCTTAGCTCCTGCTGCTCCTGCTCCGTCTCCAGCGTTTAGAGGCTTCTTCTCCGGCCGGCACTCGACGGGGTCGGTACGGGCGCCAGGGAGGGTTGGCCCTGCCTCACGCCGGTCGGCCGATCTCGTCGGAGGCGACGGCGGCGCGGTGGTGGGATGCTTCGAGGCCGCCAAGGTTCGCAAGGACAGGGTGCTGTTGATGGAGCCGGCGGCCGCGGTGGCGGAGCCTGACCCGGAAGCCTATGACCGGCGGTTCGGGCACCGCATCCTGGTGAGCACCGCCGGTGGCTGCGAGGACGAGACGGCACCGGCGGCGAAGCAGCGGTGGAGCGAGGTGCGACCATCCGATCTGATGTTCGTCCGGTCGGAGATGCTGGTGACGGAGGCCGGCCGGTACTCCTGCTCCGCCGCCGTCCACTCCGGCAACGGCAGGAGCGTAATCAGCGCGAGGAGCCTATCGGAGCTCGCCGGCGTGAGCCGGCTCCCTCCCATCCGCGCCGGCGGCGAGCCACGAGCCGGCGCGCGTCGGTGGCCGGGCTCGAGCTGGTGGGCCCGGGGCCCGCTTTGCAGCCCGGAAAAAGGCTCCCAATTTTTTCTCTCCCCATACTGCCCCCGCCACTTCCACGTAACCAAGGCACCCTATGCCCGAACCCGTGGCTCACGTGATGGGCACCATGGTAATTACACGCAGCTGGGGCACAAGACTGCAAGATGAGTCCATGCCATGCCCGCCTCGGGAGCCGCGCCGCTAGAGAGAGATAAGATGGTGGTGGTGATGGTATGTTGCTTTCCGCGGGGATCTCGAGGCAAAGGTGCTGGTTTCTTCCTGAATTCGGGCGGCCTGGATCGATCGGCTACGGCCCGCATATGGCGCCGGCGAAGGCGTCGTAGCCCAATGCGCCGTGGATCTTCTGCGGCGCCGTGCGCTGACAAGGGCTTTTGGCGCGTCGCGTCGGCCGGGTCGGGGGACGAGGGAACCAGGCAACCAGCCCATGCTACACAAGAGAGAAAAAGAAAAAAAAAGCTGGTCGTATGCGTGTAAAATTCTTGTCTGTGTAAGAGGAAAAGCGCTGCAACTTTTTGGTGTAACCTGTTGCAAAGCATCTCCCGGGCAATGGCTCAGGTGGTGTTTGGTTGGAGGGACTAAAGTGGGGCTAAACTTTAGTCCCTAATTTCCAAACACCCCCTCAATTAGTAAAGCAGCTAAAGCCCATCTCGCATTTCTCATCTACTATCTTCTTGGTTTTTTTGTTGCGTCGTGTTGCTAGACTCGGTTCCGTTTTGCATTCTAGCGTAGTGGCAGTAGTACTATCAGTGGCACATGTGGGAGGAGCAATCGGCGGCCGCACACTTGCCTCGTACTTGCCCGTCATGTTGCGGCATTGAAAGCAACACCGTCGTGGCCTCGTGCTCTCCTGGCCCGTATGCTTGTCCCCAACCTACCACTACTCCCACGCCTCAACGGCTAGGTTACCACGCGTCCATTTCTTCTTGTTTGCTCTCTCATCACTCGAGCTCACTCCACTGTAAAAAGAAAGTTTCTACCAACATTATCATTGGTGCCGTAGGTAAACCCGTGTTCATTTCGCTTCGTGTGTTTACTCGAGTGTTTTTTCATCCATCCCGTTTATTTGGCCGTGACGAAATCGGTTTCCTGACATGGCTGAATGCTCCCTGATTCCATCGTACTCGGCTGGTTTTTCGTGCCGTTTTTTTAAGTACGTTTCTCGGGCAGGCGAGCACACAGCGGCACAGCGGTGCGTCTGCAACGGAGGTGTATGGGCGTGGCAGTCGCCTTCTCTTTTTGTCACTACTAGGCGGGCGATGGCCGCTGTACCTCGCATGCGAGCGCGAGCAAAACACGGCAGCAGCGATCTGATTCGCATCAGCACCGCGCCCTGTGATCACGGCCCGTGAGCACATAGAAGTGAACCAGAATTTTGCACGTACTACTGCTACTCGTGTTCTCCATCTGAAAAATTGATGAAGTGTGTTGGTAACGTACGAAAAAAACATTGGTCATGATTCGGCACAGTTCGTCTCCTCGTGACATCCAGTGATGATCACTGGATCGATACGGTATCCGGTGCCAGAGGATGCACTTTTTGTATGGTGTGCACGAAGCAGAAGCATTCAAGTACTAGTATCTCTCTCTTTTTTTTCTGGGGTGGTAGACAGGGAACGCTGCGTTCACTGCCTCAGAGGTTGTTGTACAGCCGACATGTTTCTCGTGACGAACAATCAATGGCTCTCCGACTGGATGAGTTCTCTCTCGCTTTTTTATTCACCCTGCCTCGGATGAAAGCAGCGTACTACCCGTTGCCACTGTCAAGGACACTCCTCCTCATAATCCTTTGTGGTTAAACAACTTACTAGTGGCTGTTACTGACATTTGCCGTTTTCACCTGAATTTAAAACGGGCAAAGCATTCCCTGACACCCTATGTACTACAGTATATCTGCCTAATCTTCAGAGTTCAGCTAGAGACCATCACATCACGTGCACTGTTCCTTTCAACGATCGGCTGCTGCTACTACCCGATGGTGAACATGCACGTCTCCCGTCGTCAATCTGGCGATGTGATAGTTGTAAGGGTTTCTCTGATAGAGACTTGGAGGACCACCGACGACGATGTTCTCAGCCGATCAAGCTTGCTAGGAGGACCGGATGGTAGCAATAGTAGTACTACTACTCGTAGTAGCTATAACTAAGCTAGCTATGGACTGAAATCATGCATGCAAGCCGTCTGTTTCTATATGTAACGTTGTGCTGTGAAACTGTTTGCACGGTTCAATGATTGATGAGATGGGAGAGAACTATACTAGTGGCTGCTGATTAGTTTCACTGTTGAGCCATCGTGCAACATTGCATCAAACTGCAGTGCCAAGAAAGACGCCAGCTCAACTAGCGAGCTGGAGTAGGACTAGCTAGCTATAGCAATTACGGCATTGACCATCCAATCGTGACTCAACCTACTAACAACTGATTCCGTTCAATAATGGTGCCATGTTGGATAGCGGTGTGATGCTGACAAGATAGCTTCTGGATAATGATAATCCCGCTTCCTTTTTCCTAGTTAGAGATAGTGACTTGGATAATCAATCCAGCGTAAACCATTTGTATTTTTCCGGAACACAAAGCTGCCAGTTTCTAGGGTTGCGCATGTGTGCTGTGGTATGTGGAGCCAAAGCTAATGACAGGGGACCAGCAAGGGCATCAGATTAGCAGTTAGCTTTTGGGCCATGGAGAAGGGATAGAACTGGGCCTGAAGGCCTGATCTGTCAAGAGATGTGAAAGAGAAGGAATGGACAGAAGGCCCCGTCCGGTACAGCCCATAGAAACGTTCAATTGGAGTTCTCTTTGCGGGCCTTACATGGGACACGAATTGACAGAAGCCCATATGGAGATAGCGGACGTCCCACACGCTTGGTGTCACGACGAGAGGAACCTGCATGTGCGTCTCGGTGCGGGCGTCGCCTGGTGGCGTAGCTATCCATGACCGCGCACACGGTCCACGCGGAAAATCCTGCGTACGTTTCCGTCGTACCGGTGATAACCACGGACACCGCTCGCGATATAACCTCTCCAAACTTTTCATCACCAACACCAAGTTGCCGATGTGCTTATCTGGTCCTGGTGTTTTCTGGGGTAAGAGCTAGCAACCGAATCTTGTATTTCCCCCACAGATCCACGGCAACTGTCAGCAACATTGCTGCGAGTACTTGATACTGTATCAGTGTATTGCATCTATTGTTGGTGATCACTGTGTAGATCGACAAGGGTCCAAACCGACCACGGCGATAAGCCATGCGTCGTCTGGGACTTTCCCTTCACCACGACACGAGTCCAAGCTTCGCTGCCCTTGCTTGCAACCAGCGGCCGCCACCGAATGGCACCGTTCACGCGTGCTCCAAAAGCCGCCCACCTCAGTTGGAGCCGGGAAAAGTTGGCAAAAAGCCAATAAAAAAGACGATGCGCATTGCCCGGATTCCCACTTCGATCCCCCCTCACCTTCGTCTTCCTCTCGACCTCTCCGCTGTCTCTCCGATGGGCTCAGCTTCAGGTGAGCGAGTACACCTCGTCGTCTCTTGTGCGTCAGCTTCGTGTTCCAGTGTACGTGCTGACGACATGTGCGTGTGATCAACGATCGAATTTGAAGAGCATGATGTCAGGGAGCACCTGCTGGACGTGGACGGCGTCGGGGAAGAAGGGGCGGCGGCGGCGGCGGGGCCGAAGATACGGGTGCGGGGGCTGACGCGGCGGTCGGAGGCGAGCGGCGAGGAGATCCTGCGGGGCGTCGACCTGGACGTGCCGCGCGGGGTGGTCGTCGGCGTCATCGGCCCCAGCGGCAGCGGCAAGTCCACGCTGCTCCGCGCGCTCAACCGCCTCTGGGAGCCCGCGCCGGGCGCCGTGCTCCTCGACGGCGTCGACATCTGCGGCATCGACGTCCTCGCGCTCCGCCGCAAGGTCGGCATGCTCTTCCAGCTCCCCGCCATGTTCGACGGTAAGTACGTACGCCCGCCGCCGTCCACACACACTGCACATACGCACGGTGATCCGATCCTGGAAGAAACTGTACATGGATTCCATGAATGCGGTACCTTTTCCAAATTTAAATGTTCTTCTCTGCAAAAAGATGCTTTTCCTTCAAAAATAAACAAGAACTTGATTTGAGATTACCAAGATCCTGTCCAAAAAAAAAAAAAACAGTAACGAGTAAGTTTTAGACGATCAACAGACAACTAGGTTTGGCATTTTTCCTATGAATAATTAACTATTCGCCACTCTTACGATTGATTAGCCTAGTTGTGTCAATAATAAGTTATAATAAGGGGGAAATAATGATAAAATGTACCAATGTCGCAGTCAAAACCTAACAAATGAAAGCCGAGTTATAGCATTTGATAAACAGATAAAACCAAGTTGAGCACTTTTTTGCCCTCGTCTTGTTTCCTAGAAATGGGTGATAAGTTTTTTTCTAGCTAAGAAACCGCATCAATTTTCAACTTGCAGTGAACTTTTACACTAGAGGACGGGTACTTTTAGTTGAAAGAGTTTTTACGCTAAGGCCAAATACATGAGAGCTTTTGCTAGTTGTAACTTCTTCTAGACTTTATAGCTTCCTTAAATAGTTCAGATTCTAACCTAAATTCTGATAATTGATACTCCTCTGTTTGCCAGAATATTTCAACCTAGGATGGGATGACTGGGAATCTGAACATTCGTATTTCTAGTATGGGATTAGATCCATCTTAGTTTGTTACATTCTGAGACGGAGGTAGTAGATACAAAATATTTTTAAAAAATACTAGAAACTAGAAGTTGTGAAACTTAACTTTTCCAAATTCTTATCTACTCGCTACTCATCAACTGATTATTAAACAAGATCTAAAGCTAGTGCAATGTACTTGATAAAATGGATGCTTAATTTGTCTACCAACGTAAGTGGAATCTTGCTTCAAATATTTTTTTTTTCTTAGAAGATGTCACTGCTTGCTAACGTCAGTTGAGTGGGACATGCATGTCAATTGGTACGCCTCTACCAACGTGGCGATGAGTAACCTACAGTAACTAGAATCTTCCAAGCTCGTGGCTGACGTTTCAATGCGACAGGGGGACTTATTCTAAGCAAAATAACAGAGGGCGTTCAATATATTATCTAGAAAAAAAAAGTAAAAAACGGTCAAATTTCATATGATTCATGACAAAAAGAAGTTTTAAAAAGTCAAATTTCATAAGACTCCGTGGGATTGTTTAGGGGAGCTTAAATTCTAAGAAGCAACAGGTAACGATTCGGCTGGTGAGAATATGTAGAAATTTGGAAAAACCTAGCTTCTGCTCTAGTTTATTTTTTCATTCTACAACTACAGCTTATTTTAATTTGAAGATAAAAACTATTTCGAAGAGTATTTTTATTGTGGGAGAAACTACAACTACCCGAAGCTCCCTAAGGTTGTGTTTGAAGGTGCATTTTGGAAACACTTCCTCTATAGCACACACAACAAAATGACTCATTGGCACCTAATTAATTAAGTATTAACTAAAGAAATTGAATAATAAATTAAAGCAATTTTCCAAAGCAACCTTTCCATAGATTTTTTTTTTTACAAAAAACATATCGTTTCGCAGTTTAGGAAACGTGCATGTAAAAAAGAGAGTAAAAATTGGAACAGCTTAAAAATTGTAGTTAAGAACACACCCTTAATATGCCAGGTTTTCCAAAGCTATAATTTTAAATTTTTTATTCCAAGTTAAAATTGATTCAACAGATCCGATCTACTCTGGCACACTCCATTTCCCCATTGAGTCCTATTTTTCTCATTTGAGGCACATGGCTCAAGTATATATCCCCCCAGATGCAAAAGCTCAATGCACCAAACACAGATTTGACAGGAGTATTTGATATTTCTCATGCAAAAAAACTGAAGTGGTCTGACACTTGTGCCAGGAACCGTGGCTGACAACGTGCGATACGGGCCACAGCTGCAGGGCAAGAAGCTGACGGACGCCGAGGTGCAGAGCCTACTGAGCCTCGCCGACCTGGACCCTGCTCTCTGCTCCAAGCCCGCCTCCGAGCTCTCCGTCGGCCAGGCGCAGCGCGTCGCATTGGCTCGCACCCTCGCCAACGATCCGGAGGCATGTTGGATTATTCAGCCTTTTCGCTGATTGCAACGCGACGCATCTTGGTGTTTCGGATTCAGGATCGGATTCTGATGTTGGAGTGTGTGTGCAGGTGCTTCTGCTGGATGAGCCGACGAGCGCGTTGGATCCCATCTCGACGCAGAACATCGAGGAGGCGATCGTGCGGCTGAAGAAGACGAGGGGGCTCACCACGGTGATGGTGTCGCACAGCGTGAAGCAGATCCAGCGGATCGCCGACCTGGTCTGCCTCCTCGTCGCCGGCGAGGTCGTCGAGGTGCTCCCGCCGTCGGAGCTGTCCGAGGCCAAGCACCCCATGGCACGGCGCTTCCTCGAGCTCAGCTGAAGACTGGCACGACGATCTCCTCCTCCTCTGTATGACGCTTCTTCCGTTTGTGTGATTCGGATGTGTACCTGTAATCTTGAGAAGTTGAGATTATGCCTGTATACTATGTCGGAAATTTTGTGGTGAGATGATCTCAACCCTACTGGCCATAAAATGCATTTTGGTAAATATTCTTTTATCTAAACCCTAGTGGCCTCCGAGGCTCCGACATTGTATTTTTGCCTGTAATATTGGTACACTACTAAAGTGAAATTTGGTACTCCCTCCGTCCCAAATTATAAGGGATTTTAAGTTTTTGTTTGCAACGTTTGACCACTTGTCTTATTAAAAAAAAATAAATTATTATTTATTTTATTTGTGACTTATTTTATTATCCACAGTACTTTAAGCATAACTTTTCGTTTTTTATATTTGCAAAAAAATTTTGAATAAGACGAGTGGTCAAACGCTGTAAAAACTCAAAATCTCTTATATTGTAGGACGGAGGGAGTACGATACAATGGTACTTCCTTTCATTTCAAAATATAATAATCTCTAGGTTATTTAACAGAGACTACACTCACTTTGAGTGTTTGGATGTAATAATTGGTTGTAGTTTGTTGAGGATGATGTTCTATTCCATTATTAAAAAAAAATTAACTAAGAGTAAACCTAACAAGAAAAATACTTTGTTATCGGAATGGTTAGAGGTAAGATCAGAAAAAGAATTAAATGAAAGGTGATTGATGAGATCAATAGTATTGGAAGTTATTATATTTTTGGTATTTCAACTAGTGTTTATATTTTGGAGCAGAGAGGGTAGATGATATCATCATTTCTTTAGTTATTTTCAATAAATATTCAAATTTCATGTATGAAATGAGGGCATGTACTATAAAGAAATCCATATCCATGAACATGTAAAAAACGTACAAAATGGATTGCATGTCATCAATAATTGTTTACAAGCATAGATCTCAAAACTCAGCAATGTAGCACAAGTTGACAACCACACCAGTCTCAGCTCTCAAGAACACACAGCTATTTCCCTTTTTAGTTACATACAACTAAGCCTAGTAAACAACACTAGATCGAATGATCAACAAACAAACAAATCGACAATAACATTTCCATTTGTTTCAGTTATCAGAAGAATCAATCAACGATCAATGCAACAAAGAGAACAAGAAACCGAAACATCACACCACAAAGCACACCTCGCAGTTCAATTCAAACCACTCAATACGTGCATCACCGCTGAAGCTTTCCCTCCAAAAAAAAAGAAAAAAAATCCAAATCAAAATCAGCTCGATTTTCCCGGGCTGGGGGTGTCCATGACCGTCTCGAACGCCCCAACCAGCGCCTTCACCTTGCTCTTCCTCT
The DNA here is from genome assembly GCF_000147395.1 of Oryza glaberrima. Classification (NCBI taxonomy): domain Eukaryota; kingdom Viridiplantae; phylum Streptophyta; class Magnoliopsida; order Poales; family Poaceae; genus Oryza; species Oryza glaberrima. Next base: position 27,554,964 of record NC_068331.1, on the reverse strand, counting down.
TCATCATCAGCGTCCTCTTGGTCTCCTCGATCACGTCGTTGCTCCGCGCCACGTCCTTCTTCCTCGGCTGCTCCCCCTCCGGCCGCCTCTCCATCGCCGTCTTCACCTTGCTCCCCTTGAACGCCACCTTCTTCGTCTTCCCCGTCTCCGTCGACGTGCCCTCCTCGTTGATAGCTTCTTCGTTCAACGGCGTTGCGGGGTCTGACGAGCTCGCTTGCTCCGTCTCCACGTCGTCGCGATCTTCTTCTTCCTCCACCGGCGTTGCGGGCTCCGACGAGTTCGCTTGCTCCGTCTCCACGTCGTCGCGATCTTCTTCCTCCAGCGGCGTTGCTGGCTCTGACGAGATGCTCGGCTCGACAGCCATTTTTACAACCTCGGAGAGTTCCTCTTGTTCTTCAGCAACCACGGGTTCTTCCACCTTTTGGTCTTCAGAGATTGCATCCATTTCTTTTGGATCTTCAGAGATCACGCTTGTTTCAGAGTTCTCCATTCTCTCTTCTGGTTTTGGCGTCTCTTCTTGTTGGCTCTCATCGGTCTTGATCTCCTCCTCGACGGCCATCTCTTCAACCGTGGTGGATTCTGGTTCATCTGGCTCATTCTGCGTTGCAGATTCGATCGCCGCTTCTTCGACAATGGCGTCGGATGCCGGCTCATCCTCTGAACTCCTCTGAAACTCTGTTTCCGACTCTGCAATGGCACCGGTTTGCGTCTGCGTCTCTTCCGGCTCCGGCGCATCGGTCTTCACGGCGGCGGCATCCTCCTCGACGGCGATGGCTTCCTCCGCTGCTTCCGTGCTAACCTGCTCGTCTTGAACTTTCTCCTCCACTGCCGCGACGACTTCTTGCGGCGTCTCATCCGGTTGTTTTTCTTGCTCTGCTTCGGTCTCCGCAGCCGCTGCTTCTTCTTGCACGGCGACGGCGGCAGGTGACGGCTCGGCGGGCGCTTCAGGTGGTTGCTGGTGGTGCTCCTCCGTGAGCTGGGCTCTCGAAGTCACCGCCTCTTCTTGCACCGCGGCGGCGGCAGGTGACGGCTCGGCCGGCGGCGCTTCAGTGGGTTGCTGGTGGTGCTCCTCCGTGGGCTGGGCTCTCGTCGGCCCGGGCGAAGCACCGGCCACCGCCTTTCCAGCCGCCGAGGTCGCCGGTGTGGCGGCCTTCTTGCGGACGGCCGAGGTCGACGCCGGAGTGGCCGCGTCCTTGGCGGCGGCCGAGGTCGCCGCCGGGGTGGCCGCCTCCTTGTCTTTCTTGGCAGCGCGCGACTTGCTGCTGCTGCCTCTTGTAAAGGCATTGGACGCCTTCTGCATCAGCTGCCTCGGCGACACCGCGGACCATCGCGACGTCGACGCCGCCGCCGCCTTGGCCTTGTCTTTGGGCGTGATCGGCCGCGACGTCGCTACAGCGGGGGCCTTGTCCTTGGGCGTGATCGGCCGCGACGAAGCTGCAGACGCAGACGGGGCCTTGTCCGCGGACCTCCTCGGCGTGGTGCCGGTGCCCTTGGAGGAGGGAGACGACGACAACAACGACGACGACGACGGCGACGACGAAGACGAGCTGTGCAGGGACGAGCTCACGGTGGGGCGGAGGAAGGACGGCACCGGCTTGTCGGACGACGAGGCGGCGGTGAAGGAGGAGCGGCGGGTGGTGTCGGAGCTTCGCGGGCTCGACGGAGGCCTCCCGCTTGTGCTTTTCGGCCGCGCGCTGTCTCGCGACCGCGGCGACGGCCGTGTCGCCATGGGCGGCTGCTTAAGCTTCTGCTGCGAGACACAGCAGGGAGACTTGTCAGAGCATTGATCCTTCAGTTTCAGGAGCTTTCATGCTTAAGCCATGCTTTTGGAATTTATGAGCTGGTGCTAATTTTGTTTTGAATCTTCTGTGGTTGACCTCGAAGATTTAGATGTTGTTTGGCACTTTGGCAACATGTTCACCACTGATTTAATGTCCCTAGCTAGACATGCAAAGGTTAAACTGCATGTTTATGCCTTCTTTTTGTGAACCAGTTTCCTGGGCATATTCAGGATTTTGTAATTGTTTGACCTGACAAAACACTCCTTGCACGTTCTGGAGCCATTCGCTTTCTAATTTGATTCCACCTTTTTATTATCTTTTTTTTTGGCCTTGTTGATTACTATTTATGCTGCAAAACTTTTTCACCTGTCAATACCTTTGCACTCCTACTCCTAGAACTTTTTGTTTATACAAGAAAAATAAGGTTGGGATGTTTCTCTGTTTGTTTGATAATTGGATGGCATGTAAAGGACAAAACTAATAGTAGTACTCAAGATATAAACCAAAATCACTTAATTAGTTCATGTTTCTGCAGATATATCATGATCGTCTTTTAATTGATCATTACAGCAACAAGAGTTTTCACGAACACAAAGGCAAGCGAATTTCTTGAGGAAAGGACATGGACGAACAGACAGCATACCTAGAACCCAGTGATATCAATTCATCGCCGCTTGACCGCCATCAACCATGAACACATGAACACACGAAAGCTTTCCATGTCTTCAAACTAAGAGGAGGAGAGAAGATTGATACCTTTTTCTAAGCTTGAAACGGCCAAGAATGGCGTTTGGGAGAGAGAAGGGGATACAAGGCAACACGATGAGAGAAAGCCGGGCAATAGAAGGGCCTCATGTTCTCAGACAGACCTTGTCAAATGGTTGCAACTGTGAGGCCATAGTTGACACCTGGTGACACATCCAACCTCTTGCCGTTTCTCTCCCATCACCTATTTTTAAACAGCCATATCTGCAAAGTCTGCACACGGACTGCTTCTTCTTCACAGAGAAAGAAAAGGTTTAACCAATGCTTTTTCAACGCTTATCATTCAGAAATCTTCAAAGAGCATGACACCAAGAGGAACGTATCGTTTGAGTACCTGTATTTTTTTTGTAGGAAGTACTACCTGTATGTTTTTTTTCTTATGATCAGTTGATCACACTTTTCCAAATCAGTTTTTGTAAAGAGTTTGTCAGAATTTTTTTTTGTGCGTGTATCATTTTCATTTCTCATGGTTAACAGTTGACAGAGACAAACAGACAGTTTGATAGTAACAAAAAGGAATAAGTCCATTTGGCCTCCCTCATCTCTTGTGCTTGTGTGAATAACATCCCCAACCAGAAAACCGGGTATAACGCCTCCTTCATCTCTGAAACCAGAGCAAATCACCTCCCTCAGTGGTTTTGCTGGCGGTTTCGTCCGACGTGGCGTTGTTGACCCGGTTGACAAGCTGACTCAGTGTGGTGGGACCCACATGTCATTCTCACACAGAAAATAATAAAAAAAATGGTGGGACCCACATTTTCCCTTCTTCTCATTTTCTTCTCCTCTCGATTCTTCTCTCTGCTCTTCCTGTCGATGCTGAGACAGAGCCGGCGCTGGGCGGCGATGGGCGTGGCGACAGCGGCCGGTGCGGCGACCGAGAAGGGCGGCGAGGCAGAGGCGGAGGCGGCGCCCGTGCGGGCCGACTGGCCGCGCGCGGGGTGGCGCTCGGGCCGATGGTGGGGACTGAGGAGGCGATGGTGGCGGCGAGGCAGAGGCGGTTGGCGCCCAAAGGCGGCCACGACACAACGACGACGGCCTGATGAAGACGGCTAGTCAAAGGAGCGCGCGAGGAGGCGACGCCCCGGAGGAAGAAGAAACCGGTGGCAACGGCGGTTTCGGCGGAGGCGGAGGCGGAGGCGGTGCCTGTGCGGGCCTACTGGCCGCGCGCGGGGCGGTGCTCGGGCCGATGGTGGGGACTGGGAGGCGATGGTGGCGGCGGTGAATGGTAAGTGAAATGGGGAGGATGATGGGTTTGGGGATTTTTTGTGGGGGATTTTATTGCAGTGGCTTCGAAGAGAAGGAAGGATGGGTGCACAGTGGTGATGGCAGAGGCGACGCAGCGGCGTGGGCGCGGCTCACGAGGGTGCGAGGTGGTGCACCGGGTGTAGTGGCGTTGGCAAGGTGGACAGCTGCGGTGGCGTCGTGGAGTCCAGATCCGGTTGGCAAAGAGAGGAGGAGGAGGAGGAGGAGATGGTGGGGCAACTGCTTGCTGTGGGGAGTCGTCGATTAGCGTCGGGGTTGCCTCCTCCGCCGCCGCTCCGACCACGGCGATGGCGGCCTCCCCAAACGGAGCCTCGGTAGTGGCGGGCACGGCCGCAGCCGCGAAGGGGTCGAGCACGTGCAGCGACCGCGGCCGCCGCAGCCAGGTCCACCTCCCGCGCCGATTCCTCTTCCGCCCACAACCACCGGAGCCGTGCCTCCGCCGCTGCCCTTGTCCTCTCGTCGCTGGCGTCCGTAGTTGCCCATCTCCACCATCCGAGCCGGCCACCGAGTTCCCCGTCCCTCACTCGTTCTTCATCCGTTTCCCGTTACTCCTACCTCGCCGCCGTTCGTCGGCTCGCCGTCGTGCGTCGCCGGCCATCGATCTCCCCGGTGGTCAACTGCTGTCGGTCCAAGATGACATCGCTGCCACACTGACATGTGAGTCCCACCATGCTGAGTCAGCTTGTCAACCGGGTCAACAACGCCACGTCGGACGAAACCACCAGCAAAACCACCGAGGGAGGTGATTTGCTCTGGTTTTCAGAGATGAAGGAGGCATTATACCCGGTTTTCCGGTTGGGGATGTTAACACAAGCGCAAGAGATGAGGGAGGCAAAATGGACTTATTCCTAACAAAAAAAAATAAGGCATGAGGGAGTTAAAAAAAAAAAAGAAGGCATGGGCTGTATGGGCCAGCCCGAAAAGCTCAGCGGGCAGACAAAAAGCTATAACGGGCCACGTGGGCCGGCTGGATGCAACGCCACCTTTGTCCTGCATGGCCCAGATGGCTACGATGTGAAACCAATGTGGTCGCAGATCGCGGAATAAGTTCACTTTGACTCCCTTCGAGTGATGGAATCTGATTCTTTTCTTAGAACCGGTGCAATTTGACTCCCTCAACGGTATTAGAGGATGGTTTCGCTGACGTGGCACCTACGTGACGATATTGATTTTATCGTTGTACCACGTAGTGCTGACGTGGCACTTATGTGTCATATTAGATTCAGTGAGGCCCATCGAGCCTGGTGCCCCTCCTCCCCCACAGCCCGCCACGTCTCGCCGCCGAAGAGTCGCCGACGCGTCTGACTCTCTCATCAAGTCCAACGGCCATGGTGATTGGTGAACCGGCGAACGGCGATGGTACAAGGACATATTGAGTATTTTCTCGAGTGCCTTGTACTAACCCTCAATGACCTGAACATCGGAAAAATTACACAGCCCAACGAAAATTTTTTCGCACGAGTACTGGAATCATCAGGTCATCAGGAACGACGTGGATACGTGATCTCAAGTCTCAAAGTCGCACGATAATTGCAAAGCCTCGCCGTACCAACACCAGCCGCCAGCTGCGCGACGATTCATCACCCGTATACAGTTTCTTCCTTCCTGGACTCAAACTCAAACTCAATCATGCCCTGGACCTGGAGAGCGTACTACCCGGAAGCCACGCACGCCACCTGTATTGTCGTACAGCTCCAACTCCAGGTCTCCAAGACTCCAAGTCGCCAATCAGCGTGCGTACGTTTGACCTAATCTTCGAGCTGGCACTGCATCGCAAGGCTGATTCTTCAGCGAGCGAGCGAGCGGGACGTACGACGCGCGAGCCACCCGTACCGAACGGCGAGTGCCCCGTCAATTCTCAATTCTGCCCGCATGCCCCACCGCCACATACGCTGTATTCGGCTTTTCCCCCACGCGTCGCGTGTGCGCGCGCGCTGCGTAGCAGCCGCCTGCCTCTGCGTGGAGTGGACGCGGCCGCGGCCGGTGGGCGCGCGCGCCTAACGCTACACACCGCCTCTGAATTCCTCGTGCGAACACACGGTTCCCCCCCCCCCTCCCCCCCCCCCCCCCCCCCCCAACACGATTCGCGTACGTGCGTGCGTGAATAAACAGTCGTTGGCTCGTGCATGCATGATATGCACGGTGAAAGAATGGGAAAGCTTGTGACTCAGAATTAACAATCTGGCTCGTGTGTGAACCATTCTGCATTCTGCAATGTCCTTTACACGTTCGAGAGCTCACACCTGGCTGTCTGCCATCAACAGAAAATGCGGCAATCATTTGATGAAACCGGACGCATTGATCGATCTGCAGCTAAGCTACCAGCTGCATTGAATTATATAAAGCTTCACTTTCAAAATAAAAGCATTTTTTTGGGTTAGCACCAAGCTCAATCAGCTCCCAAGGCCCATCTGCCATTGAGCGAAGAGAAACAGTACTCCCTCCGTACTCGTAAAGGAAGTCGTTTTGGACAACGACAAGGTCTCCAAAACACAATTTTGACTTCTTATTTCTATAAAAATATTTATTAAAAAGTGATATATGTATACTTTTATGAAAGTATTTTTCAAGACAAATCTATTCATATAATTTTTATATTTTCAAACTCAACAACTTAAGAGTTATTTATGATTTATATTCCTAATGTTTGACTTAAACTTTGTTATAAACGACTTTCTTTACGAGTACGGAGGGAGGAGGTAGTGATCGATCGATCGGTTGGGCCAAATTTTAATGCATTTGTTAGTCTAAAAGCTGCCAATATCTAATTGGGCTTATGCTAACGGACGACAAGTAATGACATACTCATCACTCATCATCACGCCAATCCGGTGATATAATATTTGGATGAACGGCATCTGAACAGACCTCCAACCGTACCATTTTCTTTTGGCATTGATCAACGAACTTCTTTCTGTTAAAACCTAAACATGGTTGGATAAACAAGGTTGAAAATTCTATGGAATTTCTTGCAAATTGGGACTCAAGTTGTGTTGTGGAGGTTCCACAAAACTTTTCATGGCAGTGAAGGAAGCTGGGGGTCCAAATGCTAAAGCTGGTTGTTCCATTGTTGTCCTTGAGAAGCAATCATGGCGAAAGGAAGAAAAAGAAGTAAGCACTAGATGCTCACTTTCATCAAAGGAAGGCACAAGTGCACAACCAAAAGCTACAAAAAGGCACAGGATATGACAAAGATGGCGGCAAGGGAGCGGATAGCTTGACCCCAGCTGAGGATTGCAGAGTTAGAACAAAAGCTGAAGCAAATTTATGTCACCCAGATTCTTTCGTAGGAAGGATTGTTCAGCGCATATCAAGTAGTAATAACTTGTTCAAATTCTCATAAATAATTTTTACAGTCAAATTGAGCCGTTCGATCAACATGACGATAAAACACCTATATGATGTATACAGGATGATGCTACAAGCTGAAAAAAAAAAAAACTTACAACCACTTCTCTGAATCCTATACAAAACAGTTTTGGCATTATGATGTACCACTTGTTTTGGCCGGCCATTAGCTCTCTACTTTATCGTCAATTTTGTCTTAACAAAGAAGATCACACGCGTACCACAGGTAGCAATGGATCTTTCTGTTTGGCAACTATTACAAAGCGGGTGCACTTTGCTTACTCCTGTTTCTTTACTTTGCCTGTTATTTTTTGGGAAGGAGAGAGCACGCCTGAATTGCTGATTTGGCCCAACATTTGTCCCTGACTGCCACTAATTTGCATGATCTACCTACCCCATATTTGGTTTCATTTTTATGTCGTCTCATTTACAGCTCTCATACCAACTCACAAATGCCTTGATCAACTTGACTCCTGTTCCTGTTGATGTCATCTCATTGCCTTCGCTGCTGATTTGCTTTGAACTAGAAGAATATGTGTTAGGCAGTCATTCCAACAGTTGAAAAGTTCAAATCGAGATGTTGCCAATATTTAAGAACCGGTTTGCAGTTTGCAGTTGGTACTTCGTAGTACTAATTTTTTTCTGTTTCAGAGTCAGAAAAATGGAAGAAAAAAGGAGAGAAAAGAGTTAAGTACTCTACATCACCAGATCAGCAGTTGTCCATCAATTGAGCACACACCCCTGAAGTTGAAAATTCCAAGTGAGAAAGAAACCAGCATTGGTACCATATGAAACACTATTATTTATTCTGACAAGCATAGTTTACCATGCATGGACAAATAGATTCTTAAGGAAACATTAAGGGGGAGATTAGGATCTGTGCAACAGTGCAAGTTATCTGTTTCACTTGAGAGAGAAGTAGCAACTCATCTCGTGTTAACTCCTACCTAATTGCCTTTCCACCCAAGATTAACAGGAGATATATTCCCATTCCCTGCATCTCCAATGAACAGTACGATGGATTAGACACAATCAACTACTACTCGGAATTACACAAATGTTCCTGAACAAAAGTAGTAGTATTATATTTCACACCCTCGCTTAGTACCCATTTCTTGTGGTTTAAAAGTCACTGTAGTTCAACTGCTACTCCCCATAGGATTGCTTATGTTATGTAAAAAGAGACCATACTATGTTTAAGTGAGAAAGCTGTAAGCTAAGTCGGGTTACATGGCTAATTCTTATTTCACTGGCCTTAATATATAATAATCTAGCATTAGATAAAACACGAAAATCTATTCAAATTCATCGTACTGAAATATGTACGGATGTGTCCTATTTAGTTCTAGCTCTAAGCTATATCCAAATTATTTTATGACGGAGAGTACTAATATAAGGTGAGTTCCAAACGGTAGACATCCTTTTCTTGCTATCTCTCTCAACAATTTCTTAAGGACCAATACATGCTCTGCTCGAAATTGATTCTTGGATAATGATGGACAGACATGCAAGGCCCTCCAAAACAGCGAAAATGACGGATAAATATGAAAGCTAAAACCAAATTGGCTCTAAAAAATTATCTCACTTTCCCCTCTAATCCTGTTGGGATTAGGAGTTTGGAAGGATTAAAAAAAAATGCAGAAAGCTCCTTCTAGCTTCTGCTGCTTTGTTGTCTTCAGATGGAAACCCGCGGCGTGAGAAAGCGGCAGCTGCGCCGAACCTTCCACGGCGGCGGGGGGCGTTTAACACGTGGCGCCGACGTGGACGAGTCCCACGCCGCGCACGAATCTTGACGCGGCGCCAACGGCCGGATCTGCCTTCGTGGGGGGGGTGGACACGTGCGGGCGATCAGCGCCACGTGTGAAGATGGGGCTCCGTTACGTGGTAAACGGGTCGGGTCACGGTGGGTAGGGACCCGTTAACGGCACGGAGGCTGAAATAAATCACTTGGGATCTGACCAAATCGTCGTCTCCATTTCCGCCTCGCGAGGAAGAAGAGAGAGAGAGGGCAAAGGTCGTCGCCGCCGCCGCCGCCGCCTTCGCCTCCGTTTGGTCTCGTCGCCTTCCGGACCACCCGCACTAGCCCTTCTCCCTCCTCGCGCGCGCACGCGCCACACGGCCGACGACGACGAGCAGGTTTGGAGGGCCGACACCGACGCGGCCGGCCTCCTTACGGGTCCCGTCGTCTCTGCGGCGGCTGCGCCGATATCCATCTCGCGAGCAGAGCAGGAGTAGGGAGCAGGAGCAGGGGAGGGGGGCGCCGTCGTCGGGCTGAGTCCCGGTGAGCATCCGCATCCTCTCTCTCTCTCATTCATCTCTCCGTGACTCTGTCCCACCACCCACTTTTGTCTTGAATTTTTGCTTGCGTGCGTTAACCCTAGCTGCTTCGCTTCTAGATCTGGGAGAAGTTTTTTTCTCTTAATTTCAGAGCCTTAACCTTAATACAAGTAACAGTTTGTTTCCCCCAAAAAAATTTTTGGGGTTCAACTGAATTGAACCTCCATTTTATGGTGTTATGATCAGCTAAATTCCGAGTCATAATATGGCAATCGATGCTGCTATACAATTTTTGGTCAGTATAACTGTGTCATTCTGTGATAATTTTAATTGGCTGGATGATATAAGTCGCAAGGCAATTGGCACTTTTTTTCACTGTTCCTCACTGTGGGAAACAAAAATAATATTATTATAACAAGTATACGCGTCACTTTTTTTTCCCTTTTTGATAAGCTAAAAAAGAAAGAAAGAAATGAAATTGTGGAGACAGACCTTGTAGCAATAGCAATGCAATGCAATTTTAGAAATTCAGAAGAGGGAATGTAACTATGGCTCTCATGCATGGAGTGGAGTAAAATGTTGACAATAACTAACAGTAGGTGTGAAGGTGATATAACCTTCTTCACATTTTCTCACCTCAACTGTATCACTTCTAGATACGCTGCTTTCATGTATGTCTAGGTTTCCATTCTTATTATTTTGCGGAAACATTAGTTCTGTGGTGTTGTTGGTTTCCTAACCTTTAAAAACTTGTGGTTGCAGAACTTTAGCACAAGTTGTACTAGAGAAGATATACATCTCCTTGTGCTGTACTCTGTTTTGGTATGGAGGAAGATTCTGGTAGATCAATATCAACAACTGGTTTTCTTAGAAGAGGCTCTAGTGTCTCCTTAAAAGATCAAGGCAATGAGGAGAGGCCAAACAAGACAAAACTCAACCCACTGAATGCCAGGTGGGCTGACAGTAAGGAGAAGCCAAGATATTTACGTGAGCCATTTCGTTCATCAGGCACTAAGGCTGCATGTCCAAGCTCTTCAAAAGCTCCCGTCAGAAAATATTTCGAGGAAAAACAAGGACGGACATTTTTAGGAGAGGCAGATAATGCAGAAAGTAGTAGCAGAAGAACTGAGGCCAACCGTCTGCAGTGTAGCAAGAAAGCTGTTGTTGAGGAGGATGTGCATCCATATGGTCAGCAGGATGAGCCAGAAGATTTGTTGTCCACATCAACTACTGAAGATCAGCCTGCAGAACTTGATCCTGAACTATTAGATTCTTCTGTTTCTTCAGGGGTGTCTGCACATGCAATTGGTTCTGTAGTCAGAAATGCTGCTTTGAGATCTAAATCACGTCAGCAGAAGGGTAAAGAAGAATTGTGTCAGATTAGACCTCAAACTGCTTCTGCTTTTGTTAATCGGTCCACTATACCTCGAAATTCTACCAATGGTGTGAAATCATCAAATGCTGCTGGCCCTGGGGTACAGAGACGTACTCTAAAAAACCTTGGCTGCACATCAATATCTGATGTTTTGCCTTCTGGCTGTTCTTCATCTAATTCTGTTCATAATAAGAGGGCTGAGGTTATGAGAAACAGGGCATTTGACGGAGAGAGTTCTTCTAGACCAAGGGGCTTAAATGGACACTCTAGTTTAGGCCATTCACCTGCCATGTATTCTGGTATCACTGGTCCTAGAGTCAGAACTGCTGAACAATCAGCTTCTCAGCAAACACGGACTAGTAGCAGAAGTATTCAGGAGTCTGCAGATTCTTCAAGGATTAGGCGACCTTCTACTCAGCATGCCAGAGTAAGGGTGCCAAATGAAAGGGAGGATAGCGTGTTTGCTCTTCGTGAAACTCTTGCAAGGGCTCGCCAACCAGAATGGGCTCATTTCTCCTTGGGTGAAGCTGCCCCACGGAGATCGATGAGGCCTTTTTCTATGGAATTACCACATGAGATATACTCATCTAGTCGTCAAGGCTCAAGTAATCAGACAGCAAGGAGCAGATCAAGTTACCGCCCTGACGAAAGCCCTCCACAAATGTTTCATGGTTTGCTGGTGGAGAGAGAGAACTACAGGCATATAAACATGGAAGGCATTGCTGAGGTTGTTTTCCAGAAACTTGTAACATACTTGTCTGAGTTGTCATACTGTGCCTACATTTTGTTTGGGATGAAATTTACTAAATATCATATATTTGCAATATACTGTATTCTATTGGCTGCTACAGTTTCTTGATATTTGGTGTGATTCCTGTTTTCAGGTGTTGCTAGCATTGGACAGGATTGAACAAGATGATGAATTGACTTATGAGGTTAGTTCTTTGACTTGATTCCCTTTTTTCAATTTTATTGCTAACATGGTACTGAAATGTGCTCTGGCCTTCTGGATGAAAATATTGGCAGCAATTGCTGGTGCTAGAAACTAACTTGTTTCTTAGCGGCCTTGGCCTGCATGACCAGCACAGAGATATGAGAATGGATATTGACAACATGTCTTATGAGGTATTGCTTTCACCATGTTGATTCTTCCTCAAAGGTTCAATTAGAATATCTCTTTCCTTAACAAAGAAGTGTCATCGGCTCATCTGATTCTGACATCAGAAGGTTATGTATTTTCTTCTGCTTTTCATTTGCTCAGGAACTATTAGCACTAGAGGAGCGAATCGGTTCTGTCAGCACTGCCCTATCTGATGAGCAGCTTGTGAAGTGTCTCAAGCGAAATGTGTATAAGTTACCAAATTCAGATCTTGAAGCGAACAGAGCTGTACTAGATGACGCCAAGTGCAGCATATGTCAGGTATTACTCAGAGATTGTCATCTCTGTTGCACACGATGTTAATTAATATAATTCATGATTACTTAGGGTGCACAATAAAGCAAAGGAAAATAGGAGTATTATGTTGAGGAAAATTATGTTTAGCTTCATGTTTTCTCAGCTCTACAATTTTTCTTATTTTGTTTTCTATATGTCCCGTTCATTAGCCATTTTAATGCACATGCTGTACTTATTTTACGTTAGACAACTATTTCCTTGTGTTGCTTATGCTTCTAATTGGCACTGTTTGATATTAACGTTATGCTACAGGAGGAATACATTGAGGGCGAAGAAGTTGGTAGGATGCAGTGTGAGCATCAATACCATGTGTCCTGCATTCATGAATGGCTTAGACAGAAGAACTGGTGTCCAATATGCAAAACTTCAGCAATACCTTCAGAGATGGACAAGGGGGGCACATGAATATAGGTTGTTCAAGCTCGTAAATATTATAAATTTATAATGAAACAGTGTTAGACATGCTAGACACTGACTCAATTCACTCAAATTTGTGAATATGATAGATTGCTTTCTTCTTGGAAACTCCTGTACATTTTTGTTTCGGTATCCGGTCCAAGTTACACATCACCTACCATCAGATAATGAGACCAGAGGACCCTTGGGAAAAATTCCTGCTTGATTGGACTTATGGTTACAATAATTAAAATTCTGCTCGATTGGAGTGTTAGTAAAAATTCATTCACTTTGGCCCCCAACCACATATTAGATTTGCAATTACTGATTTGGTGTCCAGTGTTTCAGGTGCTTTGTAACCTGGTTTGAGTTTGGAGTGTTCGTAAGGTGTTATCTGTTGGGTTGGTACTCGGATGTGTACTCTTCCTTGGGTATCAATGTAATAAGGCAAAGCTTTTGCCTTTGTCTCAAAAAAAGGATTTGCAATTTCCTTGATCTTAATGAAATTTGGTCAGCACCCTATCGCCGACCCGGCAAAAAAGATTTGCAATTACTGATGACCTCTGAAATATGAAACATGGATAATTTCTTGCTATTTATTTCATCATTGACATCACTGAAGGACAGAACATGTTTTTATAGGCCTGTATTATCACTCTTACTCATACATATTTTGAGACGGAGGAAGTATCAACCTGGAACATACCAGTGAAACGAGGTGATGGTGATAGGGTGTGAAATTTTAATTGCCAGGACATTAAGACTACGTTGTTATGCTATGATTTTAGGCAAATAATTCCAAAGTGGAGCCTTCTGCATTTCAGGTCCAGCCTTCTGAAAGTTTAAAGCTTTTCTTGATACTTTTTGAAACCGCAGTCTCCAAAAAATCCTGAGGTAGCTTTACTGCAATAAGAGGGTTATTCATCCCAACTTGTAAGGCCCATGAGTGCCTTTCTAATTGCAGCCCACAATGGCACAACCAATCCTCTCATCTTTTGTAGATTAAGCATGGATAACAGTTCTCTGGGTTCATTAAATTTAAACATGATGCAGCTTTTCTCTCTTCTTTCAATTGATGCCTACTTTTATTCCATATATCTGTTAAATCTCTGGTTTTCAATGCTGCACCATATTACTACATAGCTATTCCTTCATATTTCTTGGTAGACCAGCGTGAATAAATGCAAGAATAGAGGGGGTGCTCGTCTTATCATTTCAAGAGGTTTTGTTCCGGATGTACTTTCTCTTTTTTTAATGCCACTACTATTATGATCCCATATTTTTTTAAGGCACCTATGCCCATATCACAATAACAAAATAAATGGATACTATTCAACTCGGTCATATAATTCAGCGATCAGAATCTTTTCTTGACAAGGAACAGTGTGAGAAACCGGCAGGTTTATTATCACTTTATGGCAGATATGCAGCTATTCAGATTGGCCGTATCTACACAATCATGTTGCCATTCAATATGAACTCTGCAATGCAGTGTTTTTGCATGATCTATTTTTAAGACCTTGGTACGAAATCTGACACCATTAATTTCGTAATTAGCCACCATCACATGGGAGGATTCCCAATGTTTTATGCTATTCTGTGCAGAGGTTGTCAACATTGTTTTTCTTGCATTTGTGCGTAGATTTGTAGGACATAAAGCACTGTTCTTTCCTTATCTAGACCCATGCCATTAGATTTCTGCTTCATGTGACCATGGGATGCACATTGTTGTCACATTGTGAAGCAATCTATGTTTGGTCTTGTACTTAATTACTAGTAATGCTCCCACGAGAGCTTAACATAGTAGTATGTTACCTTTTGAGATCAGTAGTTAGGAACAAACTTAACAAGTATTCCCTCCCTCCGTACTAAAATATAATAACTTTTAACCCTCATAATTTGTTATAAAATATAACAACTTTTCCACCAACATTCTTTTCCCAACCAATCACAACCCTTCACCATTCACTTTTCACACCTATCTCTACTATTCATCCAATCACAACCCTCCACCATTCACTTCTATATACTTTCTTAATAACTATATCTAACCCCTAAAACTTCTTATATTCTGGGACAGAGGGAGTATATACAATGGTTTGCTTGTAGCATTTATGCAGACAGAGTGACACATCATCAGACTGGTTGGCCATGCATGCCATCTGTTGCAGCAGCAACGTTTTGTGTTCTTTGAGATGCTTTAGGGCCCCAAAAAGGTACAAATGGACACGAGAAGCACCTTTTTCTGTTGCACCAAATCATCTATTCATTAGGCCATGGGCATGATTTGCACAGGACAAGATGCTTTCCTATGAGTTTGGCATTGCTAGATGAAGGGACAACAATTGAGAATGAAAATAGGAGGTTGGTAGCAATTTTTGGGAGCTTTCGTACATGTCGTTAGCACTGTCTCTTCAACAGTTTTACCAAAGTAAAAAATGTTGTTAATCTCTTGTGCTTCTGAAAGTATGGAAAGAGGTTTCACCATGTGACAATTTCTTGTTTATCTTACCAAGTGAAAACTAGTCCCAACTTTTTTTTTCTTCAGTTAAGTTAGTTGGTAAAGCAAGCAGTTTAGTGCTTATGAGTTGTGACAGCTGATTTCCCTTCAGAAAGCGATGGCATGTTTGCTCCAAACTAAGACATTATGATGGCAATCCAAAAGGAGTTGTACGTGACAATGGATTGGATATACTGTAGAGTGTAGACCTAGAAAGAAAAGCAGTGGTGTGTGGAAGGCATAAGGAATTGTGTTCTAGAGTCACGTTTTTATCACCATTATTTTTCTTGTTTGCTTATTATTGACTTGTGGTTCCCTATTTCACTCTAGATAGCCAAGGGACCAAACTGAGAACTAGTTTGTGACCTCTATACAGTACTCCCTCCATTTTAAAAAGAACAAATACTGCTTAAAATTTGATAGCTTTTTCAAATTCATAGCCAAAAAAATATTTTTTTAGGGGACAGAGATGGATGCTGTATGCATCTATGGGTCAGTTACAAAATTATGCAACAAAAGCATTGTCGAACTTCAGGAAGGAAAGCTGTTTAGGTTGGGCACACAACTGCCCCCCATGAATGACATGGCCAAGAATTCAAGCTGATGTGGAAGTTTGAGATATTAAGTCTAACAGAAATTAAACGCTGGTTTGCTAAATTTTCCAGCCAGCTAGTACATACTTCTATTGCTGTGGTCAATTTAATTTGAAGGTCTGGACCATGCTGAATCTTTCTGTTAAAGGAGGCTAGTCATGGAAACGGCATGTTCATCGCTTTGTCAAGAAAATAGCCGGGCGAGAAGTACAATGTACTTATGAACAAGAATGTGACGTGTATTGACAACAATTTGAGAGTAACTTTCAGTCTTCAGTGTTCATCCCATATCAAACTTAATTACGTCCATGCTTATCTATTTTTGTTTGAAGAAAAACAACTTGATATTTTGGACATAATGATTTGAATATCTGACAAATCAAATTCAGTGCTCATACAGGTGAATATGTAACAACACTCCATCACGGAGTTCAGTTAACTACCAGTGCAAACCCAGGTTCTGAATTCAGAAACATTGAATTAGTTTGCTTACAGGTATCACATCAGTAGGTTAGGAAACTGCAAAGTCGGATCTTTTGATGAAAGAAGAGACCTGTCGACGGTACCAAACCAACGCATGAAGTTATGCTATGCAAAAGTATGTGCTTGGTTGAAATTTGAGTACTTGACCTACAAAAGCAGTGGTTTATGGCGAACTTGCTTTTGTAGTGTCATACAGTCACATCCCAGTCACCAATTTCTTGCGCATGGGTTTATGAGATTATGCACTCCTTTTCAATTGTTTTTGCAGAATGCAGATAACAGTAAAGAGGGCCGCTGATTAACACCCTATACATGCACCCAGAAAAATAAAATGAGTACTATAGATATAGATAGCTTGATCAAACTATCACAAAACTACATATTTAAGACGATAGTGTATCTTAAATTATAGTTTTTACACCAAAATCATTCTAAAATTTAAGGTAGAGTATCGCAAAACTAAGGATTTAAAAATTAAATTATCACAAAACTATTTTAGAGTTTAAATCCCTAGCACTATTATCATGCTCGAATTCATACCATTGTAGTTATGTGATTACATTTGTGGTAAATTTGTAGTTGTATGATAACTTGATTATAAAATTTGTTGTTTTGTGATACTCCATCTTAAATATATAGTTTTGTGATGCATTTCATGTTAAATTTATAGTTTTATGATATACTATCTTAAATATATAGTTTTGCAATAGTTTATTTGTAGTATGTAGTTTCATGAAATTTATTCGAATAAAAATATAAGAAAATCTCCTGTATGAATTGGGCTAGGCATGATGCATGGTGTGTGTGCTCGTCGTGTAATGGTAAAAAATGGTAGGCTTCATTACAAATTTTAGTTTCTTCTAACATTTTAGGTTTGCCTGGTTATGCATGTCTGAAAATGTCACATGGTTTCTGGAGGGCATTCACAGCTCACATGCTGGCTGAATTTATGAGAGAACCTGGACCATGCATGCATACTGAATCCTCTGTCATCACTCATCAGCCTGTAGCCAATGTGATGAGAGTTCAATGTATGTAGTACAAAATTCAACCCCATCTTCCTTTTTTTGTGACTGACTTGCAAATTTCAAAAAGGAATGGCATATGTATGGGATATACTTGATTAACTGGACCAGCTGTAAACATTTACATCATTGTAAGTGTACCTTCTATCATATCACATGGGTAGGGGCCCTGAAAATATATCCTAATTAATGTATGACACTTTTTATGATTATAAGAATCAAGAAAAGAATTGGCGGGAACAAATACAACAACTGTGCGTGGTGGACTTGTGAACATGGACAGTGAGAATCGAAGATCATCATGGAGAAGAAGAGGAAGAAGAAGAAGAGAGACACAGAGAAGAATTCACCAATTTACCCTCTCTACCACCCAAATGTGAGCTATACTGCTCTACGCTATTAGTTGACCTTGGTGCAGACTCGCCGGATCTCGGCGTCGGAGCCGGCGGCCGTCTTGACGCCGACGCGGCCGAGCTTGGTGATGGCGGCGACGAAGGCGTCGAAGAAGGCGGTCTGGTTGGCGGCGAAGTAGTTGACGGTGGCGCGCGAGCGGCGGTCGGCGAAGAGCACCTGGTCGGAGGCGAGGAGGCCCTTGAGCTGCTGCAGCGTCTGGAAGTAGCCATTGTCGAACTTGTTGGGCGAGACGGCGTCGAGCATGGCGACGGTGGTCGGGCTGTAGCTGAGCGGGCACGTCTGCCTCATCTGCCGCAGGAACGCCAGGTTCATCGGCGGGCTGTACTGCGGCGCCGCCCCCTTGAACTGGTACAGCCGCCGCACGAACTTGTCGCAGTGCGTCACCCCTATCGTGTGCCCTCCTGCACCACATTCGTTACGACTGATAAGCTAACAAGCAGACGATGAAAACAGATTCACCCAAAAGTTCATTTGAATTTTATAAATTAGTTTTAGAATTTGATTTTATAAAAAGGAATTTATGTTAGTACGTTTTTAGAGTGATTTTACAATTTTTAAGAAGATATAGCTCAAGATACTCTGAGATACCATATATTCTATTCTATTGTAACATTTAACACCGAGAATACCCAATTTTATAGCGAATACCATATATTCTATTCTATTGTAACATTTAACACCGAAAATACCCAATTTTATAGCGATTTAGAGTGATTTTATAGTTCTTAAGAAGATACTCCCTCCGTCCCATAATATAGCAATCTAGTACCGAACGAGACACTTCATAGTATAACAAATCCAGATATGTTTTCTGTTCAGATTCGTTGTACTATAAAGTGTCCCATCCGGTTTTAGGTTGTTATAATTTCTAGTGTAGAATTTGGCACTCAGAATACAAAATTTTGGTACTGTAAAATTTGTCATGTTTTTGATACCTGAGAGGGCGATCATGTCGGTCTGGGTGAGGCCGTTGGTGGCGAAGAGCTTGTTGAGCTGGTCGAGGTCGAAGGCGGCGCCGGGGAGGCTGTGCTTCACCACGGCGCGCGTCCCGACCTTGCCGTCAAGCCGCCCCAGCTCCACCTGGTAGTAGGGTCCTCCTGCCTGCAACAACGACAACCACCACCACTGTGATTACCACCACACATCATACAACTTTTGCCTTTGCCTTGCAGTGAAATCCAAGCAATTTTACTGCTACTACAGCACGCCGTTCTTGCCATCAACTGCAACTACTCACGAGTGTGTGTGTGTGTGCGCGAGCAGAATTTTCGGCATGGCCCAATAATAATTGGCAGATTTCCGTAGCTCTACGAGTCCACAGCCTGCCTGTCGACTGTCGAGAGCGTGGCTGGTTTGGTAGGTACGTGTTGAACGCCGGCGTCTCTGCTTCTGTATCGCCGTACCGTACGTACGCGCGCGGCTCATTTAAGCGCCCCAACCCATACCGCGTAGGAGTAGTAGTAGATTTGAACGGTGTGTTTAGTTCACGCTAAAATTAGAGATTTGATTGAAATTAAAATAAAGTGACGAAAAAGTTAGAAGTTTGTGTGTAGAAAAGTTTTAATGGAATAGAAAAGTTGGAAGTTTGAAAAAAAACTTTAGAACTAAACTCGGCCTATACTTGTTTTTCACGCTGGAGAAAAAAGAATGGATGGATCCAATTGGAGAAGAAGAAAGACCAAAGCAACGACATCGCAGTAACTCTCGCTGACGAGACGACGACCACTATGCAGTGGTGGTTACATGGACACCCTGCTCTGAATTAATAGGACAGCTGAATTCGGACATGCTAGGGGGGACCACCTCCCTCGGCCTCGCGAATTTTAGCGCCAAATCCCAATTTTTCCGATTCCATTCGCTTAGGTGAATGAATTCTCTGCTTGGCTTTGGCTTGCTTCTGTGGAGTATTTTGGGCTTCTGTTTAGTGTAGCAAAGCACCGGACCGATCGATGTAACGAAGCGCACAGCGAGAGGCGCATAATTGCCGCACAGCTAAGAGCGTGGACTCGTGCCGAGACGGGAACACGCTGCGGCGCCGTGCGGGGCGGCATGGCATGTCACCCTCATCATCGCTGTCGCGCGCGCACGGTGAAAAAACGGCAAAAACTACGGGCGAAAGCGAAGTTTTCTCTCAAGCGAGCGCACTCGGAGCGGCACGCGCGCGCACGCCGAGAGAGAGAGAGAGGGGATGGTGTGGGTGTGTTTACCTGGGAGACGACGTCGCGGGCGGCGAGGGCGAGGATGTCGGCGCAGGAGACCTTGTTGGCGCACTGGGCGTCGGCGTCGACGGCGGCCTTGGCGCGGGTGATGAGGTCCAGCGCGTCCGGCGACAGCGTCGTGTCCGCGCCCGCGCTGTGCTCGTCGTCCGGCCCCGCGATCAGCACCGACGCGTCGCACCCCTGCACACGCACGAGCACGACACGGCACGATCAGCAACACGAAGAACACGGAGTCGATGGCATCAAGTTCTCGGGCTGGTCTGTCACTACTGTACCCTGACGAAGCAGTCGTGGAAGAAGAGGCGGAGCGTCCCAGGCGCGGCGTTGAAGGTCTCCTTGAGCTTCTGCGTGACGGCGCCGCGGACGAGCGTCTCCACGTTGGGGCACGTCGACGCGTAGTAGCTCTGGCTCAGCTGCGCCGCCGCGCAGGACGCCGTCGCTAGCAACACGGCGACCACCACCACCACCACGCTCTGGCTCTGACGCCGCGGCCCCGACCTCCTCCTCTGCCCCATTTTGCTTAGCTACCTATAGGCAAGCACCAGCTAAGCTCGCTCGCTCGTTTCCCTCTCGCTGCTGCTGCTGCCTATCCTCCCAGCCTTAATTACTCTCTCTCTCTCTCTCTCTCTCTCTCTCTCTCTCTCCTTGCCAACGCTAAAGCTCGGTGCTTTAAGTGAGGAGAGAAGCGGCTGCTTATATAGAGGAGATGAGACGAGACGAGCTCGATCGCGGCTGGACTCACCGGGGAAGAAGAGATGGAGCGTGTAACTACTACGGCTGCTGGCTGCGGCTGCTGCTACCGGTCGCGATTGCAAGCGATGATGGGGACAAGGGGAGAATATTAGGCCCGGCCCCGGCATGGGCCTCCTCCTTGGGACACGAAACGAAACCCCAAACCCAAGCGCCAACTAGCAACGAGCTGGAGGACGTGCACTGCTGCTATAGCTTACCTCCTCTACTCTCCCAGGCAGCCAGGCTCACCTCACTGGCTCACTCACTCTTGCGGTCTTGCCATGCCCGATGCCGCCGGCTGCCTTTCCAGAGAGAAACAGAGAAAGTGAAGCAACTGCTTGAATCAATGCGAATGTAGTACACCATGTACAATCTCTCTCTCTCTTAGCCGCACAGAAAAGTGATTAGTATACGATTAATTAAGCATTTATTATTAAAAAAATTAAAATTTTATTTTATTTTATTTTCAAAGTACTAATTTTTTATATAGAAAAATTTCACACTAAACACACGGTCTAATCGAGAAAGCAGCCAAACC
Source organism: Oryza glaberrima (assembly GCF_000147395.1). NCBI lineage: Eukaryota > Viridiplantae > Streptophyta > Magnoliopsida > Poales > Poaceae > Oryza > Oryza glaberrima. The sequence goes on along the minus strand of NC_068331.1, from coordinate 27,533,799 downwards.
AACCCCACTTTATAACAGACCCAAAGCTATTTGTTAAGATCATTTCTTAATTAAAATGTTTAATTTATCCCTATATTTAAGTAGATAATCCGAGATAATATCAATTATTATAGTAGATTATTTGTTTCGCATTCTAAAAAGTATGTTTCTTATAACTATTGTACTCCTTCTTTATGCCATTTGTCCTAACTTTTTTTATTAAGTCCATTTCTTAAGAGTGGATCATTTATTTCATTTTACGCGTTCATCAAACCTTGGTCACTGTTTTCGGCAGCCTGAGTACTTTTGCACTGGAGACGACCAACGTGGTCACACTATATCTAGCTGTGTACTACAACCGTGGCAATGTGTTCTTTCAAAAAATAAAACAACCGTGGCAATGTGGCATTCAGCTGCTTATTGATTATGCAGTCCGTTAGGAAGTACTACCTCCGTCCTAAAATAAGTGCAGCCGTGGATATCCGTGCCCAACATTTGACCATTCGTTTTATTTGAAATTTTGTGAAAAATTTAAAAATATTTAGTCACACATAAAGTATTATTCATGTTTTATCATCTAATAGCAATAAAAATACTAATCATAAAAAAATTTCAAATAAGACGAACAGTCAAACATTAAATGTGAATAGTGTAAAACTACACTTATTTTGTGACGGAGGGAATACCGAAATGGTATCAGGAGGACACAAGGAGAAGATCACCGAATTATAGTAGAAATCAGGCACGAGCTTGTCCGGCCGATCAACCCATGTGGCTTCCATAGTTCCATCAGCCTAACTGTTGTGTCATATCATATCAACAACGATACAAAAAGGTTCCTGTCTAGATATGCTCCGTGGGGCCCATGGAAAAGTGACTCAAAGAAGAAGAAGAAGAAGAAGAAGAAGAAGAAGAGATGGTACTCGTGGCGAAGGAAGGATCGACGGGGAGAAAGCGGCAGCAGCAGGAGAGCCAAAAAGGGCGCGTCTTTCCTTCTTTTTTTTTTTCTTCCTTTTTTCTGTCTGAGCATATATTCTTGAGAGATTATACTGGTTTAGTTTAATGACCCCACTATCAGACTACCCGTTATAGTGCAAGAGACATCTTTGCTTTTTCAGAGTCTTTCGGATGCAGAAAGAGACTAGTTTAAAGCGCTCCGCTTCTTGACTTCTTTCAGTAAGGACATCCTTGTTGGCACTCAAATGTTCTAGAGATAATCTTCTGGACGAAGAAATGTGCATAGAACTATTACATTCAGGGTGCCTAGTTATACCCATTAAACTAGCTACTAGTAGTACTAGTACATTCTTAAAGAAAATGTTCTACTACTAATTACTCCTTGCTGCTAGTACTATCCTGGACTTGATGACTGAATATTCACAGGCCGTGTTACTACAGATCGAGCTTAGTAGTACTCCCAAGTTAATTACTGGACATATTCAGATTTGCCGTAACTACCGTGCCAGTTTTGTACAGAGATGTCATCGACGTAAAAGGACCGGAGATCATTCCCTCACATGCCTCCTCCAAAAGTTCTGAATTTGTCTGTGCATGAGCAAAAAAGCAAGAGTTACTACCTCACTTTCGTTGCACCTTCACATGCTGCCTCCATCAAGTTACTCGTGTCCGATTTCATGAACTCAACAACCCGAGTTACATACTCGTGCACAACATCACGAGCAGTTATTAATGCGAGTGCTTGTGATCACTCGGAAGAAGTGGCCGGTGCGTCTCTCGGATGGAGCCAAGTAACTGTGACCTGTGAAATTCAGGTCACATCCATATGATTTCAGAACCACTGAAATCCCATTGGCACGATACGTTTTGTGGTTGCAGCTTAAAGAGCGGCTAGCTTTCGTGCTTTGAATTGAAAGTTCGAATTACATGAGTGGACCGATTGATTAGGTTATCTTTCGAGCTCTGTTATTACTCTAAGTTATAACTGGAGTACTGTAGTAAGGAAGACACTGTAGTTAGTTAATACTAGTATAGTAATAGTACTGAATTTTGGTATAGAACATTATATTGGGTTGGTACATGTGCTTGTGTACATGTTTGTATAACTTTCCATGCCTACCTATTGGATGCATTCATGGACAAAGAAAACTGCTTTCAGTGTCTAGATTAACATATCTCAAACTTCATATGCACGGAAGAGGATGCATGTGGCACAAAGCAATGCAAATTCGGTACAGATTGCTCAGGGATATGCCTCTTCTAGCCAACCAAGTAATTCTAGTTTATTTCCGTTTTGAGTACCTGACCATACCTGATCAGCTAGGAATGTGCTACACAAAAAAAAAGTGTTTGCACAAAAGAAACAAAGTTTTGCTTTGTCAGGTACGTGCAAAGGAGAATGATTGAAAGGGCAGATGAATTCTGATATGAGTGAATTCTGAGACCGGTCAGTAGGAAGCAATAATAATTGTACACAATCCTGTGCTTGAACGGTAACTGCTTTGGAAAAGCTTGACAGTTGCAGCGCAAAGCACAACACTTTATCGTGCTTACAGAACAAAAAGAAATGATTAATCGAGTGTTTCTGAGTAGATTTAAGCCCGGGTAGGAAGCAGTATGGAGGGATTATCTTAGGGGTTTGTGCTAACAAAGCAAGATAATAATCAGCACAAACGTAACTTGGACGGCAAAGTCAGGTAAGCCATGATTAATTAACAAAGGGTTAATGATGATTACAAGTTCTTTGGACGCCGCTCCTTCCACTGAGTGACAGACAACGGCTTCGGAGCGGGTAGTGACTCGTCTCCCTCCACTTGTTATTTTCCATCACTTGTATAAGTAAAAGAACACTGAAATGCCGGTAGTCTCAGCTTGTTCTTCACTCCCATCCATTCAACAGGTTACATGAATGAATATACAACAAACATTAAGTACTGAAAAAACAGATTTAATAAATCTGTCAGGCCATATGTGATGAATTAAGGGATGGAAACGGTCAGGAACTTTATCATTTCTAAAAAATGGTTCTCCATCTATTGAGAATCTTTTATATTTATCAATTTAACGACGATCTCAGTACATCGTTAATACAAACTAGAAAAGTCAAAATTTATGTATAATAAAAAATGTAAATGGTTGAAAACGGTGCTCCCTTCGTTTCACAATATAAGTCATTTTAGCATTTTCCATATTCATATTGATGTTAATGAATCTAGAAAGTACATTGTGAAACGAAGGAAGTACTATTTTTACGAAAACAATACTCGGTCTACCACGAATTTTCGTCACTATATTCATCATTTTCAGTAGTAACATGGATAAAGAGTACACTGGTACAAGAACAGGATCCTGTACACAATCGGCTTTGAGTACACAGTGGTAGTATTTCTTAGATGCAGATATCAACGCCGTATTAGCGTGTCACGGACAATTCTAGCCAAGGACCACGCAAAACGTTCTAGACTTCTAGTAAGGCGTGCACCTGCATTATGCCGGCATCCAGCCCCCATTCCACCCGGTTTTCCCCGTGAATCCACGCCGATATCGTTGGGCTGGCGCCTGCTGGCTTCGCAACCGTCTCGCCGCAGCCTCGGATTGACCAACGCGACGCATCACGCGCGCGAAGCAAGCAAGCACGCCTGCCTTCCAATCCGTCCCGATTTTGCACGACGATGAGGAGGTCGTTTTCGCGGCCACGACCACGTCGTTTTTGCACCGGATTCTCCCGTGCGCACGGGGCGAGGCGTACTGCCCTACTTGGGCGACCGATCGATCGAAATGGGGCACCACGACCACCGTTGTGGTGCGTGGCCGTATCTATCCGGCTTTCCCGGATGTTCCACCACTAACAGCGATCTTATCTCATCTTTCAGATTGTTTCGTCAAGCTAATCATCATGGTCGACGCATTCGTTGGATTATACGATCCTGTGATCCTACAAGGGTAGGTTTAAGTTAACCGTGGGGGTTGATTATTGCTGTCTCTTGTTGAGCCCGTGAACATTAGGTGGTGATAAAAACAGAGAGGAACAGACTACAGAGACAGGCCCAGCGCAATCTCGGACTCGCCCAATCATCGCCGATCCCGTCGTTACGCATCGTACTCGCACAAGTAAGCGACGCGAAGCCATTAAACTGGGAAGAAAAACTAGCCACACCCGTGAGCGAAGAAGATCAGATTAAATATAGACACCCAGCTGCGTCGTTGCAACGGGTGTGATTCGGCGCCAGTTAATCGCGCAGCAAGCAACTGATCAGTCACCCTAATCATCGGAGGAGCTCGTAGCCTTCTCGATCACTTGACGCGACGCTTGCCGCTCGCGATCTCGCATAGTGGCAACAGCTAAGCGTGGCAAGTGACGACGACGACGACGAGGCTAGCTAAAAGGGATTTAGGTCTTGTATCCATCCGTATCCTATCCTAGCTATATCATCATTCCGTCGTGATCCTGGGATTCGTGTACGGCACTTCTCCAACATACATAAATACATTATATGCATACTTTCTTGTATATTGCCCAATTTTTCTCTTCTTTTCTTTGGTCCCTCCCTGCCCTACATAATTCCACAGTATCCTCATCATCGATCGATCTCCTTAATTTGGAGTTTGATAGATAGAGTTAGGTTGCTTGACGGGTGGCAGAGTACTTCCCCTGCCTGAACAATGTGTAATTAGTGCAGAAAAGCAACGTACTACGCATATCCAATGGAATACAGTAAAGCGTGGTGTATATCTTCAAGGTTCAGCAAAGACGATAGGCACTAGTATATCTTTACTGATGCCCCCACATCCAGCGGCGCACGTCAAAGCTAGACATACATACATGCAAAGATGCAGTGGTACACTACACATACTGCAAAGACAACAAATTAAAGCAATAGATAGGATGGATGGGTACATGAATACGGTTGGTCTCGGTTTGCCGAATGCCAGGCTGGTCACATACATGCGAGAGGATGTGAGGTAGAGATGCCACATGGACAAAAGTACGTGCTCGCCTACAAAGCTATGTCCGGGGAGGTCATCTTTATCGGCTAGTCTAGCTAGCTACGCGAAGAAGAAGAATTTAGCCCGGAAAGTGACGGCCCACCGGCCGCTTCGATCGACCGGGCGCCGCGCCGATCGATCGACGGACGCATTCGGATGCAGTGCACAACTGCACACCACTTCATTTTTTTTTCTGTATGTGGCACGTACTGTTGTCTCCAAGCATGTACAGGACAGAGTTCACGTGCAGGTGAAGTGTAGACCTGGGCACCTGGCCGTAGAACACAAGAGGACAGAGAAGAGACAAACAGAGTTAGCTCCTCTGGAAGAAGCTACCTCTTAATCTAAGGGTGTGTTTAGTTCCACGTTAAAATTAGAAGTTTGAAAAAATTAAAACGATGTGACGAAAAAATTAAAAATTTACGTGTAGAAAAGTTCGATGTGATGTTTTTAGGGTTCAAACTTTGAATCTAAACACGGCCCAAGTCAATTTTGACGGCATCGTAAAATCGGTTTTGGCCGCGAGCCAGCCGTCCTGCAAAATCCGCCGCGTCCGCGCACGCCCGCGGCCGTCGGTTTTTCTGTCTGCCTGGTCCAGGAGAAAGCCTGTCTGGCTGGCTGGCTGGCTGCCTGAATGCGTTGATAGGGGAAGAGATGAGAACGAGATGGTGGTGGGCACTGGACAGGGTAGCGAGCCTGTACATCTGCATGCAGAGTAGTAGAGTATTTCTCAGCGTCTTCTCTACGTCCCTGGTCGCTACGTTACTAGTACGTTAATCAATCCGAGTTTTGGAATGTTTCGCACTTGCCAACCAAGTATGTCGGAATGTTGTGGTGGTAGTACACAGTAGTACACGGTGTGTGCTTGTCCTGTAGCTGTAGTCCGTGATGACAACTTAGTTCGACAGTACATTATTCATCCAAGTTTTCACCTACAGATTATAATAAACTTCTACTCTCAGTTAAAAGCCCTGGCAAATCAAGGCCAAGGACGGCAGAGCTTATCTAGTGGAGTACTAGTATATCCACTAGTTGGTGGCGACACGCATGACCCGATGCGACGCTGGGTGTGGATGACTGCTAGGTTGTGAGTTGTGACTGATCGACATCGATCATGATCCACTGTCATAAGCTTGCCTAGGACTGATCTTGGATAGATGAACTCCAACTTGAGATCATATTGAAGCTGTGCTGTGATTGTGAGATATATATGGGCCCAGTAGGCCTGCTGGGCTGTGCTCCACAAAACAGGCCAAGACAGAGATGTAGGTTGGGCTCCTGGCCGACTGACCTGATTAGACTAGCTCAATTAGCCGACACTGATGATGACATTTAGGGTTGGTTTGGTTTGTGGTCTAAATAGGCCTTACTAAATTTTGTCAGTGTTAAATTTTGGCACGTTTTGGTATGACTAATTTTGGTAAGGCAAAGTTGTGTTTGGATTGAAGCCAATATAGCCTAAGTTCACTATTGAAATGGCCTATTTTCTTAGGCATGTCAAAATTTGGCTTCAAACCAAATAGACACTAAACATTATTGAAATTGCTAAATATTGGTAAGCCTAATTTAGACCTCAAACCAAATCATCCCTTAGAGCCCTTCAATTCAGAGATGACGACGGAAGTACCAGCTAACTGAAAATTGTATATCTTGGAGATTAATTAGACAGACCCCAACCGATCGTTTTCAGGCTGCTTGATCGTATAACTGGCCTAAACACGATCGATTTCTTTTTTCGGATACGTAAGGAACATACTTTTTTCTATTAAAAGAAATAAAAGTTATTTACATGTAAAAGGAAAAACAGCATGAGACTGATACAGTCGATCATGCTGGGTGTGCTGTAGTTACGTACACGATTTGAGCAGTCAGTTAGTGAGACACCAGCGCTGAACTCGTTGCTAATTAAGCATTTCGGTATCTTAAGCTTCTATGTGTTTTTTTAAACAGAAGAGCAGAGCTCCTCCCCTTTCCATTAAGGAAAAGCACATGTTCAGTTCAGCATCTTAAGCTTCCATGTAGCAGTGGCATGCCGAATTTGGAATGGTTTTAGTGGCAACAGGCTAGCATGATAGGCAATTGTGCAAGGATTAGTTATAGCTGTGGAAGAGCTTAAACCTTTATAAACTCTCTCCCTGGCTTCTCTTCAACTATAAACACAATAGTAGTTTGAAAATCATTTGACAAGGTATCCAATTGCACGAGGCCATTTCAGGAAGGATTTAACTAACACTAGAGCCAGTTAAATCCAGACTATAACACGGTGCTTGTACTTTCTATTGACATATTTTTTTTAATCTTGTTTTATATATTGAGTTTGGATTTGATTTTTTTTGGTTGTAGAGATGTCGTTTACTCTGTGTTGTCAATTTTTCTCAAAACTCTTTATGCCTATTTGTATTGTATTTGAGGATTAACTGCGTGTCTGTTCGTAAAAACCGGAAATGTAAATTATTTCCATTATTAAAAAGTATATATATTTGAGGGATAAAGGTGCACGATGGGATATCATAGAGGGGTCAAAACCACTTCTAGGACCAACTGTGGCCTCCAACCAAATAATCTTCTATACCATAATAACAAAGAAATCCACAAAGTCAATAGTGAAATGGTAGAAAAAAGTCATGCATTAAATATGCAGAGACTTTTTCATTCCAACACTAGCTCATTCTAGTTAATAGATGGAGAATGACTCCTAACAACACTATAAATGTGGTCGTGTGCATCCCCTTGTTGTAGAGGCACCACAGGAGAAACGATCTTTAATACCGGTTATAACAACCGAGACTAGTAAATCAAGACTAAAGATGTGGAATGTGTGCATCCCCTTGTTGTAGAGGCACCACAGGAGAAACGATCTTTAATACCGGTTATAACAACCGAGACTAGTAAATCAAGACTAAAGATGTGGAATGCTAGGATTCGAACTCAAGATCTCTCAGCTCTCATACGCGTTAACATCCTATCTACTACACACATCTAACTTGGATGGAGATGCTTTCTTTTTAATTAACACTGGAGACATATTTAATACGGGTTGGTGTTACCAACCGGTACTAAATATGCATCTTTATTACCGGTTGGTAACATCAACCTGGACTAAAGATCCTCCAGCATTAGTCTCGGTTAGTGTTACCAACCGGTAGTAAATACACATTTTTAGTAAAAGATATTTTTAGAGACTTGAACTTTTAGAATCGGTACTAAAACACTAAAACATCTTTAGTACTTATTTTTAATCTTGCTAGGATATTTGTGTTTTGGGTTTAGGATAAAAAATCGCTTCTCTCTTGGTGAGGACGAGTTTTATTAAATCCATTATTACAAAAACAACACTAAATTAAAGTATACTATATCATATTGCAAATATGTCCACCTTTCATGGCTGTGCTGAGCCAACGAGGTAAGAGTGATTCAAGATGCATTTTACACAACATTCTTCAGAATGATTCAAGATGCATTTAACACAGCATTTTTCCGCGTTATTTCAAGCAGTACCATTACTGACAGTCTGACACTGCAAGTTGTGACATTGTGGCTGTGTTTAGATAAGTTTGGATCAAACTTCAGTCCTTTTTCATTATATCAACCTGTCATACACACATAACTTGTAATTTTTCAGTCACATCATCTTCAATTTCAACCAAAATCTAAACTTTGTGCTGAACTAAACACAGCATGTATCTACTTGTATATCATGCACGCATCACGACTCATTCCATGGCAATAATTAATGGAGGACTGGATGTTTCTCGTGGTCTAGCTAGTGACACTATATAATTAATTAGTGTAACAATAATTAGGTTGGATTAACCATGACAGATGATATTTTATATATACTGTCTCCATCTATAAATATAACAGATTTCGAGTTCGAATTTATCCATAGATATAACGAATTCTAACGTACCACTTTCATAATCCATCCAAAGCACAAGTTTACTCACAAAAAATTGCATCATAGGTGTAATCTTTGGAGAATGCAATACGTACGCTAGGGATTGAGATCCTCTGACATAACTTCCCTCTAACTTGGTGGATGATATGTAGGCCTAAGAGTGATGGGTCCACATGTTAGTCACAGTGAACAGTAACGTCAGAGGATCCCTCTCTGTACGCCAAATACCCGACGCTAACGAAATTATCGAGCGTCCACAGCCACTAGTTCCCCCTCTATCTCCCTACACACCTACTCTCTCACTCTCTCACACACACAAAACATGCTCCCTTCTCTAGTTCTCTCTATGCATATATACATGCATACTTCTTAACAAACTTCAAAACGACTTATTCAATATACAATCTAATTACGCTATTATATTCATTACAATTAAATTTTAAAACTATAGCTAATTATGTTATTTTTAATTTAAAAATTTAAAAAATAGCAAAATATCACATGATTATATTAGGATAAAATATATGTTTCAAGCGTTAAATTCAATGTTTCACCTTTCATGCGTGAGAAGAGAATGTTTCAACTAAAATTCGATCGTGTACGTTGCACATTTTAAGTTTTGTTTATCTATATATATTTTTGATATTTCAATTACTGGGACTCAGTTTCATTTCCTGGGTTGTCGGTGTTATAGTAAGTATTTTCAAAATATAGTATTTTTTTTAAAAAAAAAATGGTCAAGTGAGTTGAAATATTTGATCGAGTGAGATTTTCTTTGCAGGTGATGTAAACAACTTCTAGTTTTTTTTTTTGGGTAGAAGTAAACCCCTGATTTCGCCGTGATCTTTTCTAATCGAGTAAACTTCTAGAGCATCAAAGTAATTCTACCTCAACCATAAACTTGGCTAAATAACATAGCATTGCTTGTATTCATGATTCGTACAGCAGCGAGTTAGCCATGTGAGACATGGACAGAGATGTACCGTGCATGCGAGGATTCGAGGTCTCCAAGTTGATATGAACCCCCCTCGCGTGGTCATGGCTTTGCACGGTCAAGTAGTCGACGACGAGGAGAACACGAGGTCCACTACTGACGCAGTATTTTTAGATCGATTTGAGCGCTTTGATGAGTGAGCCGTGATGGACCGAAGTAATTAAGTAGGGGTCAAGTCGTCTTTGACAGGACGGCGACTTGGAGGTGGCCGGAGAGGGACGGGAAAGCGAGAGATGTCATGGCGGCGAGGAAAATGGAGGAGACGACGTCGATCTACAAGTGTTGGGGGACTTGGGGCGTCAATGGTTTTTGGGCACCGGCGGCGGCTAGGGGCTTCGGAAATTCGGTTTCTTTCAAGGAAAACTGACATACTCCCTCAGTTTCAAAATGTTTGACACCGTTAATTTTTTAGTATGTGTTTGACCATTCGTCTTATTCAAAAAATTTAAGTAATTATTTATTCTTTTCATATCATTTGATTTATTGTTAAATATACTTCCATGTACACATATAGTTTTACATATTTTACAAATTTTTTTTAATAAAACGAACGGTCAAACATGTGCTAAAAAGTCAACGGTGTTAAATATTTTGAAACGGATGGAGTATATGCAAACAACGAGAGAGAACGTTCCTCGACAATTTAGAATCCACTTTCTGTACTAGCCCATGGGCTTCTTTGCTATTAATGGGCCTGTAGTTTCTAAGGTCAAATCAAATTTATCGCTAGGAGTAAATTAATCTATCTAGTTTATCAACGTGTAACTGTATAAAGTCATGGATCGAGATTGAAACAAAGGAAAAAGAAAACACCTGCGCCATATACTTAGATGAGATTCACAAATGGAATTCAATAATTTTTTGATTCGTAATCTCAGTATGCTATCCGGGACTGAAGGGGTTGCATATCGGGGTTAAAGACGGTTTGTATAGCAGTGTGATCCTGTTATGATGTGGGAGTTTTTAGTAGTTTGTGTGTGCTTCTATTTCTTTAGACGTGTGTTTTGTTAAATTGGTGTAATAATTGGCTGTAGCTCTTTAATCAAAAGCCGGGATTATATTCCATTATCTAAAAAATCAGTTACGGACATCTATCACGTATGAATTATTGAATTGATCGAGATTAATTATTACAGTGACAGTCGTCGTGTTCATCGTCAACTAAGTACTGTAGTAAGAAGTCCATGAACCGAGCAAGATTGAATGTTTGCATGTACAAGTAGTAGTGCACCGTGCACGCACGTACGGTGCGAGTTAGCCGATCAATTCGGGAATCTGCAGTCGCGGCGTATCTCGCCGCCGGTGGCCGCCGTCTTGACGCCGACCCTCCCGAGCCTGGTCATGGCGGCGGCGAAGTCGCCGAAGAAGGCGCTCTGGCTCCACGCGTAGTAGTCGACGGTGCCGCGCGACCGCTGGTCGGCGTGCAGCGCCTGGTCGGAGCCGAGGAGCCCCCTGCCTTGCTGCAGGCCCCGGTAGTACGCGTTGTCGAACGCCGCCGGCGTCGCGCCGTCGAGGAACGCGAAGTTGTTGGGGTTGCCGCCGCAGGTGTTGCGCAGCTGCGCCGCGAAGCCCTGGTCCATGGCCGGGTCGGCGCCGATCCTGTACTGGAAGAACCTGCAGTCCGCCGCGCCGAACGTGTGCCCACCTGAATTCACGCGCAAGTGACGATGCGAATTCGCGACCGATCAGTCACACAGATTGGAGTAATCGCAAGCGACGTACGTGTGTGGAAAAGGTGTGCAGATTGATGAATTGTTGGGCAAGTGACAAGATCGATCGATCGATCGATCGGATCGTCAATGGATGTACAGCTATCGGGTGAAGTTTTTAGTCCACGATGACGACGATGAGTTGAGTTGATTAGACATTTTTGGAGTACCTGAGAGAGCGATCATGTCAGTCTGGGAGAGGCCGAGGCCGGCGAAGAAAGCGTTGAGCTGGTCCAGGTTGAAGTTGGCATGCGGCAGCACGACGCTGTCTCTGGTTGACACCCTGCCGTCGTATCTCCCCAGCTCCACCTGGTAGTTGGGCCCTCCGCTCTGCACCAACCAGCCAATGCATGCATCCATGCAGGATTAGTTACAGCGTTGAACGCGCGATCTCACGATCAATTTTTTTACCCATCATGCATGCATGCCCATGTGTGCAAATTTAATCTGCTATGCTAAAGTGAGTTTACCGTCCTAGAACTGAGGAAGCAACAGGAGGTATAATATTTTTTAATATAAAATTTGGTACTCCCTTAATACTCATAAAAAAAGTCGTTCCCTCCATACTCATAAAGAAAATCGTTTAGGACAATATTTAAGTCAAACCCTGGAAATATAAATCATGAATAACTCTTAAGTTGTTGAGTTTCAAAATGTAAAAATTATATGTATAGATTTGTCTTGAAAAATACTTTTATAAAAGTATACATATATCACTTTTCAATAAATATTTTTATAGAAATAAGAAGTCAAAATTGTGTTTTGGAGACCGTGTTGTTGTCCTAAACGACTTCCTTTACGAGTATGGAGGGAGTATCTCCCAATATCTTCAATATTATAAGATATATGAAAATTTGCAAATATATTCTACAGTTCTTAAAAGTACTAAAAGATAACAAAATTTTAGTGCAAATTTCCGTATATCTTAGTATTGTGAAGTGATATATTACATATTAACCTATCATGTTAATTTTTTAAAAAAATTTCCATAACTATTTAGATGACATGCAAGAAACGGGTGGACATCCACCCGAGTGCTTAAAACAGTTTCTCTAGTTTTTACTGTTTTTCCTCTTTTTTCAATGTATGAACTCTTATGCTTTTTAGTGAAAGCTGGGCGTAATGCCTTCATCTAAAAAAAACAGTAGAAAATAGAAAACATGGTATCTCCTTAAAAACTATAAAATCACTTAAATTTAAACTGAAAATTTTGGTATCTCCAAGTGCTGTAAAATTTCTTGCTATGCTAACCTGGTAGACGGATTCTCTTGCGGCGAGCGCCAATATGTCGGCGCAGGACACCTTGTAGCGGCACTGTGGATCGCTGTCGACGGCGGCCTTGGCGTTGAGCACCGTCGTGAACCCCTCCGGCTTCAGCGACTGGTTGTCTGAGTTCCGCCACTCGTCGTCGCCGTTCGAGTTCACGATCATGATGGACGCGTCACAACCCTGCAATCGAAATCACACACTGCAGTGATCACTGCTTACTTCTACTGATATGATATTCTGATCACCACATTGCTTGCATCGATCTATGGCGGTCGATCGATCATTATCTGTTGCAATCTCTAGATGTACCCGGACGGCGCAGTCGTGGAAGAAGAGCCTGAGCGTCGCCGGCGCGGAGATCGGTGACGCGGCCATGGACTGCTTGACGGAGCTCCGGACGATGGTCTCCAGGTTGGGGCAGATGGTGGAGTAGTAGTCCGTCCTCAGCTGGCCAACCACGGCGAGCGGCGACAGCAGCGCGGCCGACGTGACGGCGAGGAATGCCAACCCAGCAAGGCTCGCCGCCATTGATCGATCGATCGATCACTCTTCTTGCTTGCTTGCTCAGTGACGACTCTATCTGCTTCGTGCTAGCTAGCTAGCTGTTGCGTGAGTCTTCCAAAAGCTTGGCTGGCGATCAAGATAGGCAGCTAGCTAGATACAGTTTCTGTTTCGATTGATCAGGATGATGATCTGTGAAAGTGACGCGATGTTTGGCAATCGCATTTACATGGGTATATATAGTGTAGGGTGGCGTGAGGGTTGAGAATGTGCTGGGCTTCGATGGTCTTAAACTGTTTGGTTAATTTAAGCTGAAGCTGCACTTAGTACTACTGTATATACAGTAACCATGTGCTTTGTAATTAATTGGAGAGTCTGGTTAAAGTGATATGCAAGTAGCAGATTATGTCGGTGACTAATTCACAGCTCATTCTAACTTGCCAAAGCCGCATGGAGTACTGAAGCAATGCAAGCCACCGGCCGTTCTACAGATATGTACATTGTGGGCTTGTGGCGCTCTTATTACGGGCCGTTTCTTCGTCAGAAATCAGCTTTACAGTTACGTAGAGCTACTGATCATAGGCGTGTGTGAACTTCGGCCAGAAGCCCAGAACAAATGCTCTTGCGGCTAATTCTACTTGCCATTGTGCTGATCATTGGCTTGTCTGCCACAGCTTAAAAATTAAATTTTACTCCCTCCATTTTTATTTAGATGACATTGGTTAGTTCAAAAGTTTCATTTTAAACTAACCAACGTTAAATAAAAAAACAAATGTAGTAGAATTTAGGGCTCCTTTGAAACGTGTGATTAAAAAATAGAGAAAAACATAAAAAAAATATAGTATTTTGATAAGAATACAAGTGCAAATAAGAATATTTGAAAACACATAAAAAACAATGGAATGGTTATTCGATTAGACCTCATGAAAATTGAAAGGATCGGATGAGAGAGATAGACTACTCAAAGGGAATTTTTTCCAAAGGTTATATGTTTTGCTAACTTTTCAACAAAATGTCTATACGATCATCAATTTCATAAGAACTTAAAGGAAATGATAGGATTCAATTTTTTCTTTCAACCGCTAAAAAATATTCTTTGCTTCAAAGGTCTACATTGGAATTTTTTCCATTGGATTAAAATCCTCTAAATTTTCTATGTTTTCTACAAATGTAAAGGGGTCTTAGGCTTTTTTCTTGTGCTTTTGATTATGGATTTTTTTCCCCACCACAAATTAAATTGAACTATTTAGTAAAAAAAATTACTATGTTGCAACTTTATCTAAAATCTAAATATTTAAAACAACTAAACTATATAGTACACTTTTATTAGAAAACTACAATGCTATGAGCGTTTGACATGTGGGCCCAAAGTGCAACAATTTGAGTATTATATATATGTACACGTGGACCCAGACCTACAAGATGAATAAGTTGCGATTAATAATAAAATCTTCAACTATTGTTGCAGTTTCTCTGAAATGCCCAACTGATGTTACAGCAAACCTATAGTCTAGACGAGATAGTACTTCATAGTTACAACTCTCTAAAATTTACACTAAACTTGATTTTGGAAGCGGATTCTCAGATTCAAAATATGTTTTCTACTAAAATCCAGCAGCTAAATAGTTGCGTTTGTGGGTTTTGAATAATAATATAAATTGCATATTTCATATGTATCAAAATCTAAAATCACAACACTACAACAAAAACCTTATATAGAGGCACTTTTGTAGAGGCGTTTTACAAATTGCTTCTAAGATCAGAAGTTTTATAGTGTAGAGACACTTTATAGGGCCACTTTAAAAATTGACTAGAAAACTTTTACACTAGAGACATTTTCAGCTCAATTTATTAGATTTTATCTTGTAGAGGCATTCTTTCGGTATTGTAAAATGCGTCTGATATGTAAAGGCACTTTCTTCAGACATTTTAAACTATGTAGAGACACTTTTAGAATGATAATGTGTATTAAAAGACTAAATATAAGTAACTAAAGGCATAAACATATAAGTAATGACCTAGAGTTGAGTTGGTTAGTATATTGAAGATAAAAAAATGATTTGTCCAAGAGATCCTGATTTCAAGGCATGACAAAAGCAAAGAAACTATTTTATTCTCCTTTTTTGACTGGTTTCATATGTTTATGGTACAATTTAATGTCTCTAGAAAATACCTCTACCATCTTATAGACATTTTATAAAATGTCTCTTCGTTTGTAGAGATAATTCACCATAAGACACTTATGAGACATTTTTAAAAGGGTAATTAATGCCTCTACAATATTGTAAAGGCATTTGAAAAGTGTCTCTACAATACTAGAAAAATATCTTTACAAAGCATTTTTTTTAGTGCAACCAGCTTTTCTAGGAGCAGGATTATGAGAATCGAAAGCAAAACAAAACAAGGTCTCTTTTTTTTAAAAGAAAAACGAGGCGTTTCTTTCATTACTTTAGCCTTTTCTTTAAACCGCTAAGAATAAAAAGAAAGATTTGGAGGGAGAGATGTCACTCCAAATATTTTTTTTAGAAGAAATTGTGAGCTTATTAGGGATTGAACATAGGATCTCAGGGTTAAAACCACACACCCCTTATCACTGCACTATCAAATGCATCTAAGACCGCTAAGAATAAAATTATAGTAGTATTACTCTAAAATTATTTTTTGTTATGTATTTTATTTTCTACCATTTATAGCCATATATAGCCCATCAAAGAGGCACTTGGTGATTTTATTTGGTTTAGATCGAATCACATCGAACATTGATAATGAAATAGTACAGCCTAATAGGTGGTTGCCCATGATTTTTTTCTTGTGGCTTCAGTGGTGAATCTGAAGTCAGAACGATCTTTTGGATCGCACGGCTACATACGGCAGATAATTGATGTGCTATAGGGGAGATTGATATCAGAAAAAAAAAAGTTCTTCTCAATACTTTTATTTTTTTAATAACAAATTTACTTAGCTCGTGGCATTTTCATAGATCTAGATCACATAGCCTTGGAAAATAACTTTGGTCAAAATAGGCATGCATATGGCCTGGTTGCACACATCTTAAATGTAATTGGTTCTGTAACTAGGGGGAAACATGCAGCAACCAATGCCATGTTTCCTCGCATGTTGCATCTGCATATAAAACCATGCAAAATTGGCAACATGGTGTACGTGAATTTCACCATCATTTCATCACCATCCTATCAGACGTGCGCACACACTGGTACAAATATTTGGTAACGCTGGGAAAATTGTACCTTAATTTAATAATTTTAATCTCTCGTGTGTTCAAAAGTTATATAAAGTCTCAAAAAAATTGACAACCTCCATACAATATACACATATCAATCCACAAAATATCGATTATAAACTGAACTCACATGTCAAGAAATAAAAAAAGATAAATCCATCATTGAACAATACTATTCAAACCTAGGTTTATCTTCTTTTTTTTTCTTTTCTCATTGTGTAAATCAAGATAATTTGAACCTGACTTTTGTGGAGTGATACATGTAATTTTTTCTAAATTTTTTCTTAACTATTTTCATTAAATTTGATTGAGAAAATATGTACGAGGGATATTCCCGTCGAGGAATTATAATTTATTCCTAGTAACTCAGCATAGCTAGCTAGCTACCTTGTTTTCTCAGTGAACCCTTGACCATTTCGTCAGTAGTTTGTCACACAGCTGAAGCAAGCGTTTCGTTTCCTTATAATTTATAGAAAACGAGATCATCTGAACCGTGTTTCTTCGCCGAGACACCGGCGCACATGCACAAATAGGATGGTGAAGGCGTCAGATATCAAACAGATCGATCGATCCCTCGCCGAAAAATCACGTCACTGCGTGTGGGAATTTTCGCCGTGTTGGCCTGGCACTTAGCCAATGTCCATGCTCGCGTGCGTATGCACGTAGACGTTAGCTTATTATATTGCAAGTGAGCACTTGCAAAATTTGTGTTGCAACAAATGGCAGAGTTGACCTGACATAGATGCGGCATTATCTTAGTTTTTAACGCACCTGTTTCTAGATGCAGGTTACATGCACTTTGTTAAAACGAAGACTAGCTATAGGAGAATTTTTATAAGAAAGGGTAGGAGTTTTTTAAGGGACAAGCTAGGATGGTTAGTAGAATGGCGAAGAATAAAGTAATAATCCTCGCAGAGGAAAAGAGTAAAGTATTAATTAAGATGCACACCATTTGCATCCCAAAGAATTAATGAGTTTGTCCCATATGAGATGAACAGGAGCACGATTAGCAAGAATGGGGGTGACTCACTTATTAATGAAGTCTTCTGGCTAAAATACTTGCTCTGCATAGCTCGGGACAGCGGTACAACGACTTTGGGTGTGTTGGTGAGAAGAGAAAAAGACAAATTGAAAAGATATACAAAATGATGTGAGCTATTACAAAATGAGGTGAGCCATTAGCACATAATTAATTAAATATTAATTATCACACACTTAAAAAGTGGATTAATAAGAATCATTCCTATAGACCTATAGATTATTTTTTCAAACGCACTATTTAATAGTTTGGAAACAGTTTATTTAATAGTTTGGAAACAGTGCATGCAAAGCGAGAGACTTTCCAGCCCAATTGCCTTAGGCCCGTTTGAAACTGCAATTCAATTTAGCTTTTTGGCGATACATAAAACGATATAATTCATTGGCGTATAATTAATTAAGTACTAATTATTACAGATTTTAAAAATATTTTCAAGTAATTTTTAAAGAAACTTTTGTATAAAAAGATTTAGAAAAACACACGCGCGCGTATTTACGAAAAAACGAGGGTGTTGTAGTTTAGAGTTGAAGAAAATAATGTACGTGTGTTCACATGTCTCAGATGGAAACTTTTTCCCTCCGTACGGAAAATGGAGCAGTCCATTAGCACGTAATTAATTAAGTATTAGCTATTTTTTAAAAAAATGGATCAATTTGATTTTTTTAAGCAACTTTCGTATAGAAACTTTTTGTAAAAAATACTGTTTAGCAGTTTGAAAAACGTGTGCGCAGAAAATGAGAGAGAGGGGGGGTTGGGAACAAGAGGTTGCAAACACAGTCGTAGTTCTGCTCTGGGCCCTGTTTGGTTCCATGGGCTAATGTTTAGCCCTCACCTTTTAGCCTCAAATTAGCCCTCAAGAATCCAAACAGGTGGGCTAATTTTGAGCTAATGTGAATTAGCCCCCCTCAAAACATTAGCCCCTCCAAGAGGTGTTAATGGGGCTAATTTTGTGTGAGGACCATCAAAAAGCAGCTCTCTCTCTCTCTCTCCTTCTCTCTCCTCTTTTTCTACTCTCTCTCTCCACCTTTTAGCCTTTAATTAGCCCATAGATTCAAACATACCACCCTAGGCTAATGTTTAGCCTACCAATTCATGACTAAACATTAGCTCTCAACATTAGCCCTAGGCTAATCTTTCAACCAGGGCCCTGGTTTAGCTAGCATTCTATTGACATTCCATCACATTTGATACGGAGGTTATGAAGGAAGAAATACCACTATACTAGTAGTAGTAGCATGCAGGACAGCAGGGTCATGATCGAAAGCGCAAGTTCATAACGAACCTATGGATCTATGACCAAATCTAAACACTCGAACTTGGGGGGTTTTACTGTACTTGCCCGCGAGTGTGACCAGTACTGTACCATTAATTATTCTTCTCTTAATTGATTGGCAAATTTTCTGTACTTGCCCGCGAGTGTGACCAGTACTGTACCATTAATTATTCTTCTCTTAATTGATTGGCAAATTTTCTGTACTTTACTTTTAAAGATTGGTATTTGCAATGTATTAACTCAACTGTCACCTACCATTCACCGTGATGTACAAGAGGAATAAGTGCCAAGTTGTAGCAAAAATTAACACTAGTATATACACTAGGTGATCTAGCTCTTAATATTAACTCCAAAGTCGAAATAATAATAAAGACCATTGCCACAAGTACTTAATAGAAATTCTTGTCACAAAGAAACTTATCAACCGTTTGATGTAGTTTGTTGGAAGTCATAGAAAATCAAGACCCATTAGTAGTGTACGGTGTACGACATCATCGTTTGTAAACGTTTTGTAAGAAAAACAAATGTACATACAGCTTTCCTAACAAAAGAAACTCATGAACATACGCTACTCTACAAAATATACACAATACCAGTGAAAAGGCATGTAGCCTAATAGTTGCAGTGACCTAAGTAACACATTAAGGTCCTGAGTTCAAATCTCCATAAGAGCGAATTTCAGATTGGATTGTTTAAAAGCTAAGTTTCATGTTTGATAGGCTAGGTTTCTAAATTAAAATGGTTGCATATATCCGATTGGATATAGAGGCTGGGTAAAAAATAATTTTCTCTTTAAAAAAAATACACTATGATTGAACATAGAGACTGGGTAAAAAATACCCTTCCCTTAAAAAAAAATAATACACTCTACCGAACTTCCGTGTGTGCATGTCCTTAAATCCAACGAACAAATGCATCGCGTCACATTCATTAGAAACCGTCCGATCAAAGATGAACGGCTCAAATTAACTTGAGTGCACCTTAAAAGTTTCCAGTAAAAGTAAAAAAAAAATATATTATGGACGAGTTCAGTGCCCAGTGTGACGTCCTGGAGCTCACAGTTTTGCACCCATTTTGTGATGTGTTCGTCTTAATGTTGACACCTGCGTGTGGCGATATGTACCAGGTCAGGTCTACCCACAGATTGCGATTGAACTTATAGTTTTCAAAAAAAAAAAAAAAACTGCACTTATAAGCCCCTCGTCACCAAAGCAAATCATGGAGGTACACGTTACATAACGAGTATGCAATGGGTTTTCAAACTCTGTGCTAGTCAATCATGCATGGCTATATTCTTCAACGGAAGCTACTTCAATTTCTTTTGTGAAGGTACAATATAATGGAAGCTGCTTTCTGGAATGCAGAACAGAAGGGTGGAATTCAGAAATGCTGTTCCATCGATCCAAAGTTGAGAGAAACAAAATATCATCATTTTGTTTTTGTTACGGAATTACAGTAGTAGTATGATCAATATTCAGAGGGACAGATCTCACAAAAAAATTTCCAAAAAAAAAAGAATCCTACAAAAAAATAATGTTTGTACACCGAAGAAGTGTATCATACCCGGATCTCAGTTCATCAGAGACATTCAGATCCGTAGGAATGTTGATTCACAAAAAAACAAAAGAGATTAAGATCTGTAGGAATGTTCATCTGATCAGAGCTGGATTAGTATATGCAGAAATGCAGAGAGTATATATAATTGAGCAGAAAGCCAGGACCCACAGTTTTGCCCATCTCGAAATCAGGTTTTGAGCTTAGCTGTGCGTGATTAATCATGGCCATTAACTACCAGTTGCAGATTGACCAGTTAAACCTCAGTTAAACAAATGATCATTTGCATGATCACCTTCTGAGTCTACGCACAACGAGGCAAAACCCTAAACAAATGGATCAGAAGCTCTCAGAGCGAGGACGACACACGCCATCACTCTCCTATATAAACGCCACTCACCCATCGCTTGCAAAACCACCTCGAGCTCAAACACAATTTATTACATTTCAAGCTTGTTTAAGCTCAAGTAGTGAAGAGAAAAACATCGACAGGATGAGGAGCTTCCATTTCGTCGTCGTCCTCGCGCTGGCGGTGGCGATCTCGTCGCCATTGGCGGCGGCGCAGCTGAGTCAGAACTACTACGCCAGCATCTGCCCGAACCTCGAGAACATCGTGCGCGGGTCCGTGCAGAGGTCGATGCAGCAGTCGCCGATCGCGGCGCCGGCGACGCTGAGGCTCTTCTTCCACGACTGCGCCGTCCGCGGGTGCGACGCGTCGGTCATGATCATCAACCCGAACGGCGACGACGAGTGGAGGAACCCCGACGACCAGACGCTGAAGCCGGAGGGGTTCACGACGGTGATAGCCGCCAAGGCCGCCGTCGACAGCGACCCCCAGTGCCGGAACAGGGTGTCCTGCGCCGACATCTTGGCCCTCGCCACTAGAGACTCCGTCTTCCTGGTAACTCACACTCACTTATCTGTATCGAGTTGCATGCACCGACCAGTTTAACTCAAATATTTTAGCTCATAAGAGAAAACTGGCAATTTAGTTTATATTCGAACACGCACGAATGGCCATTGATGGGTTGGCTGCATGATGCAGAGTGGAGGGCCGAACTACGCGGTGGAGCTCGGCAGGTTCGACGGCAGGGTGTCGACCAGGAACAGCGTCAACCTGCCTCATGGCAACTTCAACCTCGACCAGCTCACCGGCTACTTCGGCAGCCTCGGCCTCAGCCCCACCGACATGGTCGCCCTCTCCGGTACGTTGCCATGGCAGCAGCTACGTGCACAGCAATGGCGGCGGCGGCGACGCGTGTGATGTGACAACGATGTCTTGTGGAATTTGTTTTTCAGGGGGTCACACCATCGGGGCGGCGTCCTGCAGCTTCTTCGGCTACAGGCTCGGCGGCGACCCGACCATGGACCCCAACTTCGCGGCGATGCTGCGCGGCAGCTGCGGCTCCAGCGGCTTCGCGTTCCTCGACGCCGCGACGCCGCTCCGGTTCGACAACGCCTTCTACCAGAACCTCCGCGCCGGCCGCGGCCTCCTCGGCTCCGACCAGACGCTCTACTCCGACCCGAGGTCCCGCGGCCTCGTCGACCGCTACGCCGCCAACCAGGGCGCCTTCTTCAACGACTTCGTCGCCGCCATGACCAAGCTCGGCAGGGTCGGCGTCAAGTCGCCGGCCACCGGCGGCGAGATCCGCCGCGACTGCAGGTTCCCCAACTGATGACATGGCGCACGATGCGATGCACACGTGCGACGTGACGTGATCTACCTCGAGGGGGATGCAGGCCTCTGCACTTGTGCAGGTTGCATGTTCTTGGAGGGCAATTGGGCGATAGATGGCAATCTTTCCTTTTGGATTTGGGGAAAAAAACAATCGGTAGTACATTATTGTGTGTTCAAAAATTTAAGTTGTTTTTGTCAACGATCCGAATAAGTTGTAATATACAACGATGTAAAAGTGATTTGTTCGATTAATTTGTGTTTGACTTGACTTGACGTGCAGTTTGCCACGATTTCGTCGTTGCTGTTTTGTTTCCATATTTTTGAATTCGTTAGTCCTGACACACTGACACGTACTGGGAAGGAATTCGTTAGTTGAATTCGTTGCCTCACTCAACTCATGTACATGGTTGAATGGCATCCCTTAACGGTAAAACAGGTTATAATCCGTCCTCCAACTCTTAAAACCATTCCAAATCGACTCCTCGGGTGGTTACAGAGGTGGTTTTGTCTCACGTGGTATATTTGACCTTGTTGATTGGCTGAATCAGCTTGCAGGACCCACATGTTAATGACAAAAATTAAAAAACGCTGGGCCCACTGTCACTGCCCACTGCCGTCGGACGCGTTCCCCACGCATCGCCTGCGCCGCCTTAACCGCATCGCCTTCGCCATGTTTCCCTCTTCCAATCCACCACCGATGTCGCCGGCTGATGCCCTCTCCTCCCCCAACGTCATCGCCGCCGCCACCGCAGTCGAGGATGAGGCCGCGGTAGCAGCGAGCAGCGCCAAGACCTTAGCGGTGCCCCTCAGCAGCAAGAGTCACCCCCCCCCCCCCCCCCGCCACCATGGCAACCCCAACCTAGGGATTGGCTTTGCCTCCTCCGATCACATGGTAGCACCGCCACCTCCTCCTTCACGCCGCGCCCCGCGTTTGCCCAAGCGGTGCCACGCGGGGGTCACCTCCTCGTCCCGCTCCTACCAGCCACCACCGGCGTCTCTCGTTGTGGCTCCGTGGAATCAGTTCAGCCACCTCCATCGCACGCGTCGCCCCCGCCATGCTGTGGGCCGTTACCGGCCATCCATTTGCGTTGCTGTATAAACGAAGGTGCGGAAGGAGGAGGGAAAAGCGCGGTGGGAGGAACATACAAGTCATAAATCAGAATACAATACAAGATATGCATGGTACTTCCTCCGTCCTCTAATATAAGGGATTTTAACATTTTGCTTGTACTGTTTGACCATTCGTCTTATTCAGAAAATTTGTGCAAATATAAAAAACGAAAAGTTATGCTTAAAGTACTTTGGGTAATCAAGTAAGTCACAAATAAAATAAATAATAATTTTAAATTATTTTAAATAAAACGAATGGTCAAACAGTGTAAGTAAAATGTTAAAATCCCTTGTATTCGAGGACGGAGAGAGTAACACATGAACTTACCAGTCAATCAACGTCTGCACTCTGCAGTCTGGACTTGCAAGTTGAAATAGTACTATCATATTGTACTACTGCTCATTGCCCAACTGATGAAAAAAATGCATAAATAAGTAACCGCTGATCTGACTTGCTTAACCGGTGCAAGCAGTCGTTCACCACCAAGAACTGGTTGTAATAGTAGCCGTCGTACTCCGCCTGCCGCTCGGATGTCCTGCTCCTGCACCGTGAGCCGCCCGGCACGGACCCACGGATCCAACACCGCCTTCACCTCCGGGTTGACGCCGCCGGCGTCATGGAAGACGAGACGTAGGGCTGGAGCTGCCACAATGCGACGAACAAATGTGAGGAAGGCGAGCGAGAGCACGAGAACGACTTGATGTTGACGCACGGGACTGACGAACACTCTGCCGCCCGCGTCTTTCATAGCTACTTATACCCTGCTGCGCGCCCGATAGACTCCCTTGTCGCCAGGCGCCGCCCAGCACACCAGTGGTGGAGCCAGAAAATTTCCACGTCTAAGACTAAGCTAATGAGATCTCAAATATTTTCATAAATTATATAGCATTTTTCAAGATTATAATGGGGATTATGGAGTTAGGCATAGGGCCCAAGCCCTAGCTGCCCCATGCCTGATTCCGCCCCTGAGCACGACGAACCATTAGGCAAGGCAGATCGGCGGGCAGAGAAGGCAAGGTATATATCAAGACTCAAGAGGACGCGAAGGATGTGGATGGTGATGATGGGAGAGGCGGAAGGGGACGGGAGCGAAAGGGTGATAAGAGTATGAGACCGTTGGTGTTGCGCGTGAACTAAAACCCATTGTTTTCATTTTTATCCTCATCCCTGACATGTGGGCCTCACAAGCTGACTCAGAATCAATTATGTCATGTGGGACAAAACTACCTTCAAAACCGTTCAGGAGTCGATTTGCAACGGTTTTGAGAGTTGGGGGATGGGTTATACCCGGTTTTACGGTTGAAGTATGTGATTCAACCAAGGACGTGAATTGAGGGATAGAAATTGACTTATTACTACTGGAAATATAATACGAACTGGGCCTAGTGCGCCAGAATCTGGATTCGAGTTACGGGCTGTGGCCTATGATTCGGCAGCTTTGGAAGCCCATCGCATC
Source organism: Oryza glaberrima (assembly GCF_000147395.1). NCBI lineage: Eukaryota > Viridiplantae > Streptophyta > Magnoliopsida > Poales > Poaceae > Oryza > Oryza glaberrima. The sequence continues at coordinate 27,509,153 of NC_068331.1, read as the reverse complement.
TCATACTGTTGTTGCTGTTAGTTTCAGAAAAAGAAATGTGACTCCCATACAAAATGAAATTTTGAGCAAATTCAAAATTTCGAAAAAAATAAAAAATAATCATGGACGTAGTGCTTGCTTTGCAGTGTACTATGGTGAAGATATTTATTGAAAAAGAGTAAGATAAATTCAAATTTGAGAGCAAAACTGAAAGTCAATTAGGAAATAGGAAAATGAAATAATGAAATGGGCCTAAGTTTGCACTGGTCATGCGGCCCTTTAAGGCCCATGTGGAGAAAATATCTCCTGGTATTCTCATCTCTCTAATTTTCTGTTATTATCCCTAAACTCTACACACATTTAATTATTTCTCCAATTTAATTTTTACATTTTTTTTCATTTTGTTCTTCTTTCGGCCAAACATCTCGCGGTTACCACGCAAATACTACAGTAATCATCCCAAACCGCGCGGTAACCGTGCCAAAAATTGTAATACCGCAGTTTTTTTTTAATTCAAATTTTTGAAACCGAAATTTACAATGTTTTTCACGGTTATTGCGTGGTTACCGCGGGGGGTCGGTAACCACCCCAAAAAACGGTAAGGGGAACCGTGGTACCACATCACCGTTTGTAAATGTTTTGAAAGAAAAAAAAAGTATATATAGCTTTCCTAATCCTAACAAAAGAAACTCATGAACATAGGCCACTCTACAAAATACACTCTACCGAACTTCCGTGTGTGCATGTCCTTAAATCCAACGAACAAGTACATCGCATCACATTCATTAAAACCGTCCGATCAAAGATGAACGGCTCAAATTAACTTGAGTACACCTAAAAAGTTTCCAGTAAAAGTAAAAAAAATACATCAGAGAAAAAAAATATGCTTCCTTTTGTTGCTCGAGGCATAGCATAGTACTGTATATTTGTACACATTTTGTATGGGAGTCACATTTCTTTTTCTGAAACTAACAGCAACAACAGTATGAGATGGGCTTCCAAAGCTGCCGAATAAATAGGCCACAGCCCGTAACTCGAATCCGATTTCTGGCCCACTAGGCCCAGTTCGTATTATATTTCCAGTACGTGTCAGTGTGTCAGGACTAACGAATTGAAAAGATGGAAACAAAACAGCGACGACGAAATCGATCGTGGCAAACTGCACGCCAAGTCAAGTCAAACACAAATTAATCAAACAAATCACTTTTACATCGTTGTATATTACAACTTATTCGGATCGTTGACAAAAACAACTTAAATTTTGAACACACAATAATGTACGACTACTACCGTTTCTTTTTTTTCCAAATCCAAAAGGAAAGATTGCCATCCATCGCCCAATTGCCCTCCAAGAACATGCACCCTGCACAAGTGCAGAGGCCTGCATCCCCCTCGAGGTAGATCTCGCACGTGTGCAACGCATCGTGTGCCATGTCATCAGTTGGGGAACCTGCAGTCGCGGCGGATCTCGCCGCCGGTGGCCGGCGACTTGACGCCGACCCTGCCGAGCTTGGTCATGGCGGCGACGAAGTCGTTGAAGAAGGCGCCCTGGTTGGCGGCGTAGCGGTCGACGAGGCCGCGGGACCTCGGGTCGGAGTAGAGCGTCTGGTCGGAGCCGAGGAGGCCGCGGCCGGCGCGGAGGTTCTGGTAGAAGGCGTTGTCGAACCGGAGCGGCGTCGCGGCGTCGAGGAACGCGAAGCCGCTGGAGCCGCAGCTGCCGCGCAGCATCGCCGCGAAGTTGGGGTCCATGGTCGGGTCGCCGCCGAGCCTGTAGCCGAAGAAGTTGCACGACGCCGCCCCGATGGTGTGACCCCCTGAAAAACAAATTCGACAAGACATCGTTGTCACATCACACGCGTCGCCGCCGCCGCCATTGCTGTGCATGTAGCTGCTGCCATGGCAACGTACCGGAGAGGGCGACCATGTCGGTGGGGCTGAGGCCGAGGCTGCCGAAGTAGCCGGTGAGCTGGTCGAGGTTGAAGTTGCCATGAGGCAGGTTGACGCTGTTCCTGGTCGACACCCTGCCGTCGAACCTGCCGAGCTCCACCGCGTAGTTCGGCCCTCCACTCTGCATCATGCAGCCAAGCCATCAATGGCCATTCTTTTTTCACGAACGCGCAAAAAGATTGCACGTCAATATATTGGAAGGAGAAGAGTTTTTTTTCTACACAACGTAATTGGTCAGACAGACCTATGTTAAAAGAAGAAAAAAAAAACAAAACAAAAACTGTAGCTAGGAAAAAGAAAAACTACTATGGCAGCTAAACGGAACTCCAATCAGCGGAAAGGAGGGCAGAACCACACTACACTACCAACAAGCCCCTCAAAATAGCAACATCAGCGGAAGAGCACATACGGCCCTCCGAGAGAATGAATTCCAGAATCATTCGTGCATGTTGGAATATAAAGTGAATTATTCGTTTTTTCTCATCAACTTAGGCTTTTAGATTGTAACTCGATACCGCGCAAAAATGGGCCGGTAAGGTAGGGTAGATACAGGCAAGTGAGTGTGAGTTACCAGGAAGACGGAGTCTCTGGTGGCGAGGGCCAAGATGTCGGCGCAGGACACCCTGTTCCGGCACTGGGGGTCGCTGTCGACGGCGGCCTTGGCGGCTATCACCGTCGTGAACCCCTCCGGCTTCAGCGTCTGGTCGTCGGGGTTCCTCCACTCGTCGTCGCCGTTCGGGTTGATGATCATGATCGACGCGTCGCACCCGCGGACGGCGCAGTCGTGGAAGAAGAGCCTCAGCGTCGCCGGCGCCGCGATCGGCGACTGCTGCATCGACCTCTGCACGGACCCGCGCACGATGTTCTCGAGGTTCGGGCAGATCTTGGCGTAGTAGTTCTTCCTCAGGTTCGCCGCCACCAATGGCGACGAGATCGCCATCGCCAGCGCGAGAACGACGAGGAAATGGAAGCTCCTCATCCTGTCGCTGTTTTTTTTTTTCCTTCACTACTTGAACTTAAACAAGCTTGAAATGTTATATAAACTGTATTTGAGCTCGAGGTGGTTTTGCAAGCGATGGGTGAGTGGCGTTTATATAGGAGAGTGATGGCGTGTGTCGTCCTCGCTCTGAGAGCTTCTGATCCATTTGTTTAGGGTTTTGCCTCGTTGTGCGTAGACTCAGAAGGTGATCATGCAAATGATCATTTGTTTAACTGAGGTTTAACTGGTCAATTTGGAACTGGTAGTTGATGGCCATGATTAATCACACACAGCTAAGCTCAAAACCTGATTTCGAGATGGGCAAAACTGTGGGTCCTGGCTTTCTGCTCTATTATCGTACTCTCTGCATTTCTGCATATACTAGTCCAGCTCTGATCAGATGAACATTCCTACAGATCTTTATCTCTTTTGTTTTTTGGGAATCAACATTCCTACAGATCTGAATGTCTCTGATGAACTGAGATCCGGGTATGATACACTTCTTCGGTGTACAAACATTATTCTTTTGTAGGATTCTTTTTTTTTTTTTGGAAATTTTTTTGTGAGATCTGTCCCTCTGAATATTGATCATAGTACTGTAATTCCGTAACAAAAACAAAATGATGATATTTTGTTTCTCTCAACTTTGGATCGATGGAACAGCATATCTGAATTCCATCGTTAAAACAAACATTTCTAAATTCCTCTGTTCTGCATTCCAGAAAGCAGCTTCCATTATATTGTACCTTCACAAAAGAAATTCAAGTAGCTTCCGTTGAAGAATATAGCCATGAGCCCATGATTGACTAGCACAGAGTTTGAAAACCCGTTGCATACTCGTTCTGTAACGTGTGCCTCCATGATTTGCTTTGGTGACGAGGGGGCTTATAACTGCAGTTTTTGTTTATTTTTTGAAAACTATAAGTTCAATCGCAATGTGTGGGTAGACCTGACCTGGTACATATCGCCACACGCAGGTCGGCAGGTGCCAACATTAAGACGAACACCGCACAAAATGGGTGCCAAACTGTGAGCTTAAGGACGTCACACTGGGCACCGAACTCGTCCATAATATATATAGTATCCTGCTGAATTTTTTTTGTTTTTTCAGCTGAATTCCTAGCCACTAGATCGCTCCATGATTCGTGCAACTATTACCGGGCCCGCAACTTGATTTGGGTTTGGATGAGGACGGATTTGGGTTTGATTCCCTGGCATCCCCGCCGGCGAATCTAGCCGTTTAGAGCCGAGGGATGTGAGCTACCGTCCATCTCGAGGACGAGGACGGAGGTGGAGCAAGGAGAGCGTAGCCAAGTGGTGGCATGAAGACGATGGGCTTCTTTTATGATTTCAAGCGCTTTTCTTTTGTGTGCGTGTTCTCTTCCGGGGTGGTCAGGGAGGCGGCTTATGTGGCCGTCGCTGATGAGAGTTCTACGGCAGTTGGCTTGGTGGATCAGGTAGTAAGCTTGGCGGCTTCCGTGGCGGCTGGTAAGGCATTCACACTGGTTCTTGCTGCGGGGGCAAGGTGCGTATAGATGGCCAAACGGGTGGCACGGCCCGGCGGCCCGACCAACACACCGGGTCATGCCGTGCCAGCCCACGGGCCGCACACACAATCTAGGCACGGCCCAACACGACTCGGGTCGTGCCGGGCTGGCCCGAAGGCATGATGGTCCATCGTGCTTTTCCACAGAATAAGTCTAATTTTCCTCCCTCCTCCTGGACCGTGACATATAACTAGCTAAAAAGTCTATATTTTCTCCCTCTTCTTTGGGCTGTGACATATAAATAGCTAATAAGTCTATTTTAGGTCCCTATTCTTTGGACAGTGATATTAATATGTCTATTTTTAGTCCCTATACTTTGTGTGCCAGACCTAGCCTACCGGCCTATCGTGCCGGGCCAGCCCAACGTGTCGGTGGAGAGGCCCAAGCACGGCCCGATGGTTGGGCTGGGCTATCACGGGCCCGACCCAAGTCGTGACGTGCCGTGCTTGGGTCGGGTCAAAATGTCGTGCCGTGGGCCGGGCCTTCGGGCCTCGGGCGTTATGGCCATCTATAAAGGTGCGGGGAAAAGTACACCGAAGGTCCCTCAACTTGTCGTCCGGATAAAAAATGTTCTCGAACCGCAAAACCAGATAGGCGAGGTCCTTCGGTGGTTTTGAACCCGGTTTTGGTCTATGTGGCGGCTGAGTCAGCGTGGGACCCATGTGGGCCCCACATGTCAGGTGTCCACGTCACCCTCTCTCTTTCCTATCTTCTCTCCCTTCCTCATCTCTCTCTCACTTCTCTTCAAAGCTCGCGGGGGCAAGGCGGGAGGGCGGCGCCGCAACGGCCGCCGGCGGAGGCGGCGTGCGAGCGCGGCGGCTTCTCCGCTTTCTTCGCCTCCTCGTCCCGCTCGGGCGACATGGGCTGAGCATCTGCGGCGGCAATGCGGTCGTGGCGCCGGCGTTGCCCGCGGACGACGACATCGACTCCGCCGCCCCGCGCGAGGAGGAGGAGGAGGAGGAGGGGACGGGCGCCGCGCGCGCCGCCGACGCGTCGTCGTCGGGCGGGTCGGGGAGCAGGAGCGGGAGCTACCCGCCGTTCAAGCGGGGGAGGGACGAGCTTGTTGACAGCCTTAGCAAGTTTGCCGACGAAACCCGGCCGTCGAAGCGGCCCGCGGCGAAGCGCCGGACTCGCGCCACCGAGGTCCATAACCTATCGGAGTGGGTAAAACCTCAAGAACACCAACCAACCATTGATGGATAGATGGTGTTGCCTCATTTGCAACAAGGTGAATGTTACTTGATTTTTTCTGTTCTTGCTGCAGAGAAGAAGGGATCGGATCAAGGTAAAATATTTTTTGCGAAAAATTGTGGGAAATTTTGTTATTATGTTTCTGAAAGGGTTTTTGTCTAGAGCAATTCTATGGTCGATGAGGTACCAAAAATTTAGTATAGTACCTGAGTACCCAAGAGGTACTAAATTTACAATAGAAAAATGATACCTCATGGTACCTTCTCAAGGACTGTAAAATTGCTCTTTTGTCTATGGGAGATGAACTGGAGGATCCCTTTGCATAGATAATCAAGACAACAGGAAAATGCTTCATATGATGCTACATGTGTGGAAATGACATGCACCGGCAATATATGAAGAATATAGTGGCTGTGTGGATTCAGCTTGAGCCGGCATAGCAGCAGCTGCACAAGAACATAACAGTGACAGTTTCACTCTTCTTTTAGCTGATGTTACAGTTATATGATGCCTGAGGGACCTGCATCTGGTGAGTTCTTACAAGAAAAATTCTAGGAACCAAATGACAGTTTTGGTTGCTATGTTGATTTTTCAACTGGATAAGCATAACCATCGGTTCTTCAAGATTGCACATGGTCTGAAGCAGAAAGAACCTTCAAGAACTTAGGTAGACTGAACCATGTGCGGAGCGCGGCGGCTTCTCCGCGAACGCCCGGCACCCCACCACCGCGTCCCACGCACGTACGCGTCGCCGGCTCCGCTGACAGGGCTGACGCGTTCGTCGGCGCGCACGACGACACGAGCGCGCCCACGTCGGCCGAGCGGGACGAGGAGGCGGAGAAAGTGGAGAAGCCGCCGCGCTCGCGCGCCGCCTCCGCCGGCGGCCGTCGCGGCGCAGCCCTCTCACCTCGCCCCGGGCAGCTTGCCGTTGCAGAGAAGTGAGAGAGAGATGAGGAAGGGAGAGAAGAGGGGAAAGAGGAAGAGGAGGATGACGTGGACACCTAACATGTGGGGTCTACGTGGGTCCCACATTAACTCAGCCGCCACGTAGATTAAAACCGGGGTAAAATCATTGAAGAATATCGAGTGACCGGTTTTGTATAGTTAAGGAACCCCGTATATATGGTTTTGTGGTTCGAGATGTTTTTTATCCTGATGACAAGTTGAGGGACCTTCGGTGTACTTCTTCCTAAAGGTGCGTATGACTCCTTTTTTGCTTTGCAGATGCTCTCTTGTTATTGTTTGTTCCCTATGATCCATGTGTTTTGTTGCTAATATTTGTATATAGTAGTGTGGGTGATGTTCATAAATATATGGATCAGACTATGCACTTGTATATGGTAGCGGGCTGATGTTCTGGTCTAGTAGCGTCTCGCAGATCTGAAACCTTCTGACGAGTTCATGTTTTTGGGGTTTCTGTTTGGGTTGAAACTGAATCGAAGCATTAATTTTCTAGCCATGATGTAGGATTGAAATTTTTGCTTTTTGTTCAGCCAAAACTAGCTGGGTGGCCCGTGCAATTGCGCGGCTAGCACTTAAATAAAATCATATATTTTTAGTATGATTTTATTTAAAATTTATTAAATAGCTATCTCATTGTCTTAAGAGTTTGAAAGACCAAACCTTATCATCCCTATGTTTCTAATTATATAGTTTTTAAAAGTCACACCAGTTGCTACCTCTTATGTCATCTCCTTCTTTATTTGCTTGTTCGATCTACCACTATTTCTATTCATTCTTCTTGGAACCTTTAAAAATTGGATCTTATAGTTTTTAGAGTTTTTTTGTCACATTGGGTTTCGTTTTTATAATTTCTAGGTGTCCAGTCAAACGTTGCCATTATACTCCTCTATGGTCCGTCCACTATCTCTTCTCTTTATTGTCATTGAGATTTTAAAAATCGAACATAATTATCGTTTGGGTTCATTTTTACTTTCTAGAAGTCTTGCCAAACCGTCAGCGGCTTTGCTATTGTAGTTCTCTACGGCTCGCCCGCTGTCTCCCTTCTTTATTATCATTGAGATTTTAAAATCAAACATGATTATCATTGTTTTTGTTTTACTTTTTAGAAGTTCCGAACCTTTAAAAATTGAACCTTATAGTTTTTAGAGTTTATTGTCTTGTTGGGTTTTATTTTTTATAATTTTTAGAAGTCTCGTCACACGATGCCACTATGCTCCTCTATGGCCCGTACGCCGCCTACTCTTTATTGTCATTGTGATTTTAAAAATCGAACATAACTATCGTTGGAATTCATTTTTTATTTTCTAGAAGTCCCATCAACCGTCGGCGGCTCTGCAACTATACTCCTGTACACCCCGCCCGCTGCTTCTCCTTTTTATTATCATTGAGATTTTAAAAATCAAATATGATTATCATTGGGGTTTTTTTTTACTTTTTAGAAGTCCCGACAATCACCTTGTTCGTTTGCTTCACGGCCTTCCTACCGTCCCTCTTTTTAATCGTTATTAGGATTCTATTTGGTGTTTTATTAACAGTTTTTATATGTTGTATCAACCGCCAACACTTTACTCTATTATAGGCCTATTACTTAATTTATCTCGTCATGTCTTTTAGATGGTCTTTTCTTTCAATAGTCTTTATTTTTATCATAAATTTTAGTTAATTATAAATTGAAAAGTTATTTTTCGTTTTGTAATTTTAGAAAATTTTTTCCCAAATTTTAATTAATATCGTATTGTGTTCTTTTAATATTTTTATTTTTTATTTTCAAGAGAAAAGCCCGTGCGCTGCAACGGATGACAGCTATTTTAGTCTTAATTCACTGTGAGAATTCGCTTGGATCTATATATTTCTATAAAATCATAAGCTGCGGTTAGGAGTCTGTTCATCTAAAGTCAGCATGCGAATTTTTTTATACGACTCCTATATTTCCAAAAGCGGACGAACTTAAGAATCAACTCAAAGGATATATATTTTTTCAAAAGCGAACAAATTTATAAACCGACTCATACACGGATGACATACCAAAATACCGACAAAAGAACATCTTAAATTTTTCATAATAGTAGAGGTTTTTTCAAAAAAAAAATAGTAGAAGTAGAAGAGAAGAGAAGATTACGGACAAAAAGTCATTTTCGAGGCAATCGTACATTTTTTTTAAGGAATCGGTCGTTTTTATTTTTTTATACGGTAGAAGTTTTTTTTCTCTTTTTTTATTAATTCTTGCCTTTTTTTCTCCACAGATAGTCGGACTTTTTTTATGGAGTCGGACGTTTTTTTTTAACATAGAATTTCTTTTTCTCTTTTTTTCTTTTTTTTTTTCCACCGGAGGAGTCGGTCGTTTTTTTAGATAGAAGTTTTTTTTCTGTTTTTTTGATACCGGCAAAAACATCTTCAATTTTTATAATAGTACAGATTTCGGTTGTTTCAAAATTATATTCCTACTTGAACTCTCTTTTAATTTATCTAATTTTGGATATTATTTTATTTTTTATTCTGAATTTTAATTAATCACATATTGGGTTCTTATGTGGATTCTTCTTTCAATATTGTTTTTTTAATTCCGAATTTCAGCTAATTTTAAATTGTACTCCTATTTGAACTCTTCTTCTTTTTTTTCTAATTTCGGATTTTATTTTTATTTTTATTCCCAATTTTAATTAATCTCGTATTGTGTTCTTATATGGACTTTTCTTCTAATATTCCCTATTTTTAATTCCGAATTTTAGCTATTTTAAAATTGTATTCCTACTTGCACTATCCTTTTTTTTAATTTTGGATTTAATTTTATTTTTATTTCGAATTTTGATTAATCTCTCGTATTGGGTTCTTATATTGAAACTTCTTTCAATATTGCTTATTTTTTATTCCGAATTTCAGATATTTTTAAACTGTATTTCTACTTGGACTCTATTTTTTTTCTAATTTCGGATTTTATTTTATTTTTTATTTCGAATTTTGATTAATCTCGTATTGGGTTCTTATATGGACTCTTATTTAAATATTGCATATTTTTAATTCTGAATTTCAGCTATTTTTAGATTGTATTTCTACTTGGTCTCTCCTTTTCTTTTTTTTTCTTTTTCTCCGATTAATGTGGGAATTTCTAGCCCCTACAGCGAACGCGGTGCCTCTTTTCAAAGCTGTTTGAATAATATAACAAGCATGGTGACCCGCGCAGAATGCGCGGCTAGCACCATTATGTTTTCTCTCATATAATAGCATATATGTTTTCTCATTATATTATTCAAATATATTAAAATGACAACATAATTTTAAATTTTACAATAACTTTATAAAACTACTAATGTGTAATATTCATATTATATTTTATATTCGTGTTAGTTATTAATTATTTTTAATATCAAATTTTAGTTATTTGTAAATTATATATATTCCTACATGTACTCTAGACTCGTCTTTTAATATTTCTTTTTTTTTAATTCCGAATTTTCTGTAAATTGTATTTCTATATAGACTCTATGCTCTTCTTCCAATATTATTTATTTTTATTTTATGAATTTTTATTGTTTCTAATTGTATTTCTATGTGGATTCTAAACTCATCTTTCAATATTCTTTAATTTTAATTTCGAATTTCAGTTACTTCTAAATTGTATTTCTATATTTGTATTTCTATATTGACCTTAAATTCTTCTTCCCATGTTTTCTTAATTTCAAATTTTACTTATTTGTAAATTGTATTTTTATACATACTCTAAACTCTACTTTTAATTTTATTATATTTATTTCAAATTTTAGTTAGTTTTAAATTCCTATATGGACTCTATACTCTACTTCTAATATTCCTTATTTTTTAATTCCGAATTTCTATTTTTTTTCTAAATTGTATTTCTATATGGATTCTATACTTTACTTCTAATATTCCTTATTTTTTAATTCCAAATTTATATTATTTCCTATTTGTATTTCTATATGTACTCTATACTCTACTTCTAATATTCCTTATTTTTAATTTCGAATTTCAGTTATTTCCTAATTGTATTTCTATATGGACTCTATACTCTACTTCTAATATTCTTTTTTTAATTCCGAATTTCAGTTATTTCCTAATTGTATTTCTATATGGACTCTATACTCTACTTCTAATATTCCTTTTTTATAATTCCGAATTTCAGTTATTTCCTAATTGTATTTCTATATGGACTCTAGTCTCCTCTTCCAATATTCCTTATTCTTTAATTCCGAATTTCAGTTATTTTTAAATTGTATTTCTATATGGACTCTGCCTTTTCTTTTTCTCCGATTAATGTGAGAATTTCTATGCCATGAGAGCGAATGTGGAGTCTCCTTTTTCTATTCCTTTAATAATATAATAGATAGATTTGAACGATGTGTAGCTCTAGCCCCTTTAGTAGGTCTCATTACCTTCTGAGTAAGAGCTAAACTCATACTCCTACATGTCTGTTGTGTGCCAAAATATTTGCTTTTTTTTGCTCAGCGCCAAAATCAATGCCTCTTTGGCACAGGTCAGCGCGGCTACAACAGTCATCAAGGCAGGCATAGCGTGATAGCGACTCCCTCCGTGAGTCCTGATTGATTTTGTTTATAATTTTGTGGCATTACATTCATCATCAGAAATGAGCATAGTTTCTGTTCAGACCAGTGTCAATTTTGTATTTTTGTCATTTTTTAAAACTTCTAAAAATAAGTGGTTTTGTCATATTTGTATTTTTATATTTTGTTGTTGTCAAAAAATAAGTGGTCGCAAATCCATTTATTTCTCTGTCTTTGTTTTTGTATTTGTTTTTGTCAATATTTTGTTTTTGTCTTTGTTAGATTTTTATAATTTGGTACATATTAATCAGTTTATCGCTTATTTAGGTCATAGCCTAACCACTTGAAATCGTTCTTAATGCCGCTGTTTGCTTCCATAAAAATCTCTCAATTCTTAGTCCATGTTTTTGTCATAAACAATCTTATATCAAAAATAAGTGGTTGCAGATCTTGTTTGTACTGTCCTTTTCTTGGTCTTGGCAATCAATAAGCTGAAATTAAATGCCTTTTGACCATTGTTTTAAGTGATCTAGGATTTTATGTTTTGTCTTACCATATACTTAAGTTTAGCATCAAGTTAGGACCATTTGTCCCTAAGCTACACCAACCCATATGTTTCAGCTATATCTGACTGTCGGCAAGAGAAAACATAGGAGTAACATGGTTTCTCCTACCTAATTAGCAATTTTAGAAATAAGTATATAAGTAACATAGTTTACCTGTATTTTTCACTGATAAGATCCTAGATTGTTCTATAGGAGAGCTTAGTGACTTTGTATCTTAGTAGCTGTTTTTTTTTTCAACTTTATGTTGAAGCCCCATGGAGACTTAAATAATTCGTGGTTATTTGGATTATACAAATACACTTGTTCAACTTGCTCCAAGACAGTTATTGACATGATACATCAGTGAACATTGTTAGATCAAGAGGTATCTATTTCTTCTCTACAGATTATATGTAAAGTGGCATGGACGTCATGCAAACTTGGTAATGACTACTAACTGAAAAGAAAAGCATATTCACACAGCTGTGCTCCTGCTACCGCTTTCATGGCTCAAGTTTCTGTTTTTTGGTTTGCTGTTACTTCACACTGTGCAAAGTGCAAAAGCAGGAATTGTTTCAATTCTTAGGAATTGTTTCAATTCTTCTGTTCAGATATGCCTGATCATTGTGCAAACTACTATTTTGTCCTGTGTTTTTGCGGTGAGCATTTGTAAGCATCTTGTGTTGTCCTCTTATTTTCAGCCAAACAAAACGGATTTGAGGTTTTGTAAGTATATTGTGTTGGCCTCTTATTTTCAGCCAAACAAAACGGGTATTAAGTCCAGATCCAGCAAGCTGGGCCATATGGGGGACACGTAGACTTATTGGGCTACCGGGCTCTTTTGAAATGACAAAACGGGCTTTTAAAAAATTACCTAACCCAACAAAATGATCGGAGACAAGTACACCACGCACATCATGCTCTACGCGCACGTGAGGACAGGCAGGGGATGAGCGACACGTGGGGGTATCCTGCGGTAGAAAATTCGGCTGCAAACTAAAATTTTTTCAGCTGGCTGTCAGCTACTCCCTCCGCTCAAAAAGAGACAACCTAGGTGGAGATTTGACCTCACCTAAAACAACAAATCTGAACATAAAGTTGCCTTTTTTTGGGCGGAGGGAGTAGGCAGTCCCGAAATTTTCCCTTTTTTTTCTTTGAAAGAAAAAAAGACGGGAATTTATTCACATTGCATGGGAGTAACAATGGGCCTGTTCGGCTGGCTGGTACAGTCACTATACGCAGCCGTTACTGCTGCAGCTATAGACTCAACTTTGTTTGTGAAGTAAAGTTAAATACAGCCGAACAGGCGCAATGTCGATAGCACCGTGAAAACAACAGTCTGAAAGACTGAAACGCAGACGGTTTCTATGGAACGTTCTGGAGATTTCAGAAAGACTCAAGCAAAAATGAATTTTATTTTCATAAATTGACGAAATTTAAGTGAAAAAGTACCGGACGAAGCCGTGCCAAGCCACAGTGTTCAAAACAAGTTGAGCTACGCAACAAAAACGAGCGCTCAAAAGATCTCTCTCTGCTCTAGAACGTTTCACCAAAGCCATTCGCATTTGGCCACGTGGTGTTTTCTCATCTCAAGATAAGCCTTCTTCTACTACCTAAGCTTCGAGTTCTCTCCTCCCTCTTCCTCGCTGCAGCAATCCAAGACGAAGCTGAGAGAAAGAAGACGAATCGAGAGCAAAAGCTCAATCTAAGCTCGCAAGAAAGCTCGAGTAGCAGCCATGGCTTTAGCACCCACGTCTCTCCGGTGCTTCCTCACCGGAAGGCCACTGTGCAGTGCGGGCAGCACGGCGGCCGTGCTCCCGGCGCCGAAGCCGACGAGGCGGCGGCCATCGGCGAGGCTCTCGTGCAGGGCGGCCAATGAGGCGCCGTCGACGCGGGGTGATCTTCCGGTGAAGCTTGGCAAGCTGGCGATGGTCGCGCTGGCCGCCGGCGTGCTCGCGCTCTCGCCTGTCGACGATGCCATGGCGGCCAAGTCCGGCGGGAGGGTCGGCGGGCAGGCGTTCCGGTCTGCGCCACGGTCCGCGCCACGGCCGTCTGGTCCACGGATAAACAATTCGAGGTAATAAACGATGATTGGTTCCATGTCAAATGAAAATTTCATCACATTCACCATGGATAAACAATGATTTGTTCAGGCTAGTTGTTGTTTCTTTCAGTACGAGATCGATCAGATTTTGACTGAATGTTCACATCGTAGTAGTGTTGATTCATATCGATCTCTCAATTCGTTCTCAACTCGATCATGAGCAGCTGAAAGTCTGAACCCTCGAAAGATCAAAATTTTCGTGATACGAGTTTCTAATATCTGAAGGTTGTATGCTAATGTTCTGAATATTCAGTCTGGTTGATTTTTAATTTTCAGTACGAAGATCTGACTTAACTGAATGTTACAATTGTATGTTTTGCTCATCTCGATGATGGACAGATAAATGAAAGTCTGAAACCTCGAAAGATAATGGTTTTCTTCATGATATATCAATTTCTGAAACCTGAAGGCTGCTGATGCTCTGAACATTTTGTGACGCATTGGCGCAGGACGAACATCTACATCAACCCACCGGTGGCGCCGCCTCTGGTCGGCGGTTACGGCTATGGCTACGGCTACGGTTGGTCGCCGTTCTCGTTCTTCGCTCCCGGCCCGAGCGTGGCCGTCGGTGTCGGCGGCGGCTTCGACACGCTGGTGCTGTTCATCGTGCTCGGAACGATCGTTGGCGCTGTCAGGCGGTTTCTCAACAGGAACGACGACGACTACGATGATTACTGAATTAATTACTGTGTTGCTGATACTGTTAGGAACGATGTCATCAGATCATACCGTGTGTAATGTGATATAGCGAGGCTATTTTTTTTCATGTCAATTCTAAGGGAACAGATCGGTAAGCTAGAAGTGAAATACATTAATTGGTGCATGAGGAGCAACCTGTATGTATAATTTTGTTCTTGTGGAGTAAAACGAGAGTAGATTTGTATATCTGGAGTTAATCGATCTGAAATTGTCTGAAGAACTGATGGTTTAATTTGCACCAGTGTTTCCCTAGTATTGCAGCGGGCGGTGCAGCATGTCGTATAATTGTATAAACATCACGGCATTCGTGTCAGTTTCAACAAGCCATTAGCTAAAACCGTACGTAGATCAATTCACAAAATTACTGCCCACCTACTAACAACAAGCATAAGTGCAGAAGATATGGGGATTTTTTTCACACAACTAGAAAGATAGCTCGCGCATCGTAGATTGCATTTGGAAAACTTATATAGATAGGATATCAACCGGATGATACCTACCATGTTTGAAAAGCAATATTTCTCAATAAATTTTCTACATCGCATTGCTTAGATAATTTTTTTAAACTATTTGTTAGCTTTTAAAATATATGATATTTAATACATCCCTATAAATAATTATCTATGATCTCTTCAGTACATAGCTATATTTAGTTTGTTTAGAAACCATTTCTAATTTAAAAGTAAGGTGTTTTGTATTATTTAATTGAATGTTTAGTGTCATTTTTTTTAACAAATCAAAAAAACTATTATATTAGTAAATGTGTTTTATTTGTAGAATCAAGTTAGTCATCCTTTTAGTTGGTTCTTATTGACGCAAGTTATTACATACTTAGTATACACTGCTACCTTAGTGTGGCTTCTTATATATGTAACAATATGTCGAAAAACTCATAGTCCTATGGTATGGTATACTATAGATGTAAGGCCATTAATATCTAAGCATTTAAAAATTGTTATGAAAATGAAACATGCAAAGGTTGGTCCAATTTTAGTAAAAAGTAAGAACTATTTTTTTTTGAACTTATTAGACTTTCTCCAAATAATTCAATTTAGTCCTTTTGGCATTTTGCATTTTACTTCTATCATTATAGATATAATTTAATTATTGTGCAGTTATATACTCCGTAGAACGATAAAATATATATCATTTTTTTCATAATTTCATAATTGTTTGAATGTCATGATAAAGTAAAAAAAAATATAACCCCAAAGTGGCATATGAAAAGTTAAATTACAGTGAATATGGGTTTCTAAATGTAAAACAATCTAAAGACATGAATGGATCGCGTGATTTAGATGCTATAGTTATTTATTTTGTAGTATAAGTTTGGCAGCATTGCTCATAGTTATATTCATTTTGCTTTTCTGATTGTAAATCTAATTTAAATAATGAAGTTATGTACGATTATTATTATTATTATTATTATTATTATTATTATTATTATTATTATTATTATTATTAAAAGTCTAAAAATAAAACCCAAAATGACATTTCTTTTCAGAGTTGAATTATAGTTAAATTTGTTCTTCAATCGAAAATTTAGTCATAAGATATAAGCGGATCAAAATTAGTTATATGATTTAGATTTTATAAAACATAATTTTTGCTTTTCTAACTAATAAAACATGAAAATAGGAGAAGTAACAGGGAGAAAATAGGTCATATTTTTCCTTAAAAAAAGTAACATACGTAAGTACATACATGCCTAGGTGGGCCCAATGTTAGGAGGTAACTTTTTTTCTTTAAGATAATTATAGGTTGTTACAATTTCAAGTTTTTCTTATCCATAATATTGACATACTTATATAGTAAATATGAGTTTTTAACTGTAAATTTTTTAATGATAAATGATTTAGATACTATATAAATAATCTAACAACATAAGAACATAAGCATATAAGAATACACGTATTATTTAAATGCTTTCGATGGTTATCATAGGGGTAGGGTATACGTGTATGCGTCCTAGGGATGAGTGTGTGCATGTTGTGAGTGTCTGCGTTTGTTTTGTGTTTCTAAAAAAAGTACTATAGTTGCTTAAACGTTTAGATATAAATTTTGCTTTCCAACTAATAGAAGGAAAAAATAAGAGAGATAATAGAGTGAAAAGAGAAGAACATAATAGGATGGTACGGAGTACGTACGTATACGAACGTCCATACAAATAGGTTGGGTTCAGTTTAGAGGTAGATTGGTTTTTTTTTTTTCATTCTAATCTAACGGTTAAAAGAATGGATCCACCAATTTAAATGAAAATCGATGGTTATATAATTTTCTTCCACGTGACAGCTTAGGACCGTTTGTAGGGTGCCACATAGCGGTCTAGGAGCGTTTGTAGAAAGTTTAATAAACTTGTTAATATATAATAGATTGCAATAGAAATTAATTGGAGACAAACAGTTCAATTCAATATCTCATACATTATACATTCATACATAAGTGGATGAATTGAATGCTTTGTAAACAAGCATTGATGTTACATCAGTGTGACGTTCAGACTTCAGAATCGATCATACGGCTGCTGCAGCTGGCCGACTCCAACAAGGGTCTTCTTCCTCCTCTGGTTCTCTCTGTTCCATGTGAGAACTTCTCCCATGAGACCTCCGAGCAAACCGTCGCCACCTTCGTCTTCCAATCATGGAGAGGATTCCATTTTGCTAATCCAAGAAGATCCAATAACTCTCATACATTCGCATCAACCAACGTCACAATTTAGCTTCTTCTTCCTCTTTTTCTTGGTCTGTTCTTGTGCTGGCTAGCTCCGATGTGAGTCAGTATAGATCACCATGTCACCAACACCACAGTAGCATCATCCAAAAGCTTCTTTGATGATCTTTGCACGCGCAGCAATTGCAGTCGACTCCGATCAAACGATCTTTGCGCCAATCCATGCTGATCAGTGATCACGCACGGACTCGCTGGTGAAGCACGCCGCGCCGATCGTCCTCGAGCTTCTCCCAGACGGGGAACGGGACCATGGCCGTGCCGGGCGTCCAGAGCCTCGCCGCCGGCGCCGCCTTGTACGCCTCGTGGCACAGCGCGTCGGCCACCTGGTTCCCCTCGCGGTAGGCGTGCTGCACCTCGCACACGCGGAAGGAGTCGAGCAGCCAGAGGATGTCGTCGAGCATCGCCGGCGGGATGCGGGTGTGGGTGGACTCGCATCGGAGCAGCCGGACCAGGGTCAGGTCGTCCCCTTCCACCAGCAGCCGGTCGTTCCAGCCGTGGTCGAGCGCCAGCTGCAGGCCGCGGATGAGCGCTCGCGCCTCCACCACCCCGATCGTGGCGTGCGGCGTCCGCTCGGCGAAGGCGAGGAGGACGCGGCCGTGGTCGTCGCGGATGACCCCGCCGATGCTGGCCCTGCCGGAGCCGTCGTTGTGGACTGAGCCGTCGAAGTTGAGCTTGACCCAACCGTGGCGAGGCGGCGTCCAGCGAACCAATGTGATTCGTGTGGGTGGGGAGAAACTGTGTCCAGCCGCCGGACGAACACCTCGGCAGTGGTGGTGGGACGATGGGTGTGAAGCAGCAGCAGCGGGACATGAGCTCACCGGCGACGCCATGAGAGGGAGAGAGAGACCGAGGGAAGGAGAAGTGGAGTGAGATGTGCGAGAGAGTGAGACGGAGATGGTGGCCGAATGCTTGGAAATCAGGTGAAATTTATAGAGATGAGCTGAAACCGAATCAAACTTGGAGTCGGATTGTGTTACGAATCGGAGTCGGAGATCGGGCTACTCGCGCGCTCACGCCGCTACGTCCAGGTGCCGAACGCCGTCTCCTACTGCGTGAGGATGGACGTCCAGGATTTTCGCTAGATATGCTAGGAAGGAAAAATAGAAGAATTCAAAGGATTTGTTGGATTCAAATTTTGAACTTAACTTTGAACCAGGGTTTCGGAAGAGGGGCTTTTGATGGAATTTTTAAACAAGGAGGTATTCAATGAATGATTTCGGAGGGGAAATTTGAATAGCAAAAATTCAAATTTCGAGATTTGAATTCGGATATGGTTTTTTGAATTTAGTATTAAGGAGGAATCTAATTGAGATATTTGGCGCTTATTCCTTAATGACACAGAGAGAACCAACTTTTTGTAATTAGGGTTTATGTAAAATATAGTACTTTTTTAATGACTTAAAAATTGGGGTGTTACATATATCAAGAACTTAAAAAAAAGTAACACCCCAATTTTCAAGTCATTAAAAAAAGTATATCTAGTGCACAGCCCAATCTATATTTGTTTCTCCCTTTAATATGTACGTTGATTTTGAAGATGATTTTTTTTGAACGACTCGCACGAAACGATGCGAAATTCTATGTATAGAGTATGAAAAAAAAATACAAGATTACAACCCAGGAAGGTCGTAACCAGGAAAAAAGAAAAAAAAATATACCACCACCCACACACCAACAGCGCCAACACACAGGTCCAGGAGAAGGCTAGAACCAGACCGGCCGTAACTAAGCATGACCGGACACCGCTAGGCCAACAACGGATCACAGACGAGATCACCCAAAAAAAATGCCCTTACAACCAACACAAAGCCCAACTCTATCCACATCTTCCGGATTTAGGGAGAGAGAGTGAGAGAGAAGATGGAACACCTCTCCCCCTAGGCCCTCCAACATGGCCAACTTGTAGAAACTAGGACGCCGTCATAAGAGGATGAGAATCTAGAGCGTGCTTGCACCAATTGCTCGAGTGGTTTTGGCAAGGGGATGCCTAAACGACGTCTCCAAGGAGAGAAGCGACGGAGAACCGCCGCCGCTGTCCATTAAGGTCTCAAAGGAGCTAAGACTGGGCTTTCGTCCGGCAACCATCCTTTTAAAGATGATTTTTGGTAGAGTTAGATGTCAGTGTCACTATACTCTACAGCCATTTTTTTAATCAAATTTATTTTACAATCACTTAGTTGAATTTGAATAAAAACGGTATACAAGTAGTACAACCCCCTTGAGTATCGGCAAAATTAGTAGTAGTAGAATCAATTTCCAAGTTTGCAACAGATCGGAAAGGTGTTCGCGCTGCGTCCTCATGCCCCTCTTGCTGGCGCCGCCGCCGAGCGCCGCCCGGCCGCTGCTCGCCCTGACCGTGCCCCACCTCGTGCGCATCCTCCTCGCCGGCGCGCCGGAGACCCCGCCTCTCCTCCTCGCGATACTCCAGGCCTCGCCGCCTCTCCTCACGCCGCTCCTCTCCCACCTCCTCCTCTCCCACTCCCCGCCCCTCCCGGCGCTCTCCCTCTTCCGCCGCCTCCTCGCCCTCCCGGGCTTCCCCGTCCCGGAGGCCTCCCTCCCCGCCCTCCTCCGCCTCCTCGCGCGCTCCCGCCGCCACGCCCGCCTCTCGTTCCGCCTGCTCGACTCCCTCCCGGCCACGCACCCGCACCTCCTCTCCACTCCGGCGCTCGCGGTGCTCCTCTCCACCGCGCTCTCCGAGTCCGCCCCGGGCGCGTCCTTCGACGCCGCCGTCGCCTGCTTCGACTCCGCCGCGCGCGTGTGGGCGCGCGCGGGGCGCGAGTTCGGGGTCGCCGAGCTCAACGCGCTGCTCCGCGCGTTCTGCGCCCGCGGCCGCGTCGCCGAGGCCCGCGCGCTGTTCCACCGGTACTGCGACACGTACCCGCCCGACGCACGCACGTTCAACACGCTGCTGCTCGGCTTCAAGGAGGCAGGGAACGCCCAGGCGCTGGACCTGTTCTACCATGACGCCGTGCTGCGCGGCTTCGTGCCGGACGCCGTGTCGTACTGCGTGAGGATGGACGCCTACTGCAAGAAAGGGAGATTCTTGGACGCCCTCGACCTGCTCGACGAAATGCGTAAGCGGGAGAACTGCAGGCCGACACTGCAGGTGTTCACCACGCTGATCTATGGAGCTGGGATTGTGAGGAATGCGACACGTGCGCGCCAGCTTTTCGATGAAATGGGGCAAGGGGGAGTGACCCCAGACCGTGGCGCTCACAATGCGCTCATGGGCGCATATGTTAGGGCGAGAGACTTGCAGTCTGGGATGACAGTCATGAGCGAGATGGAGCGCAAGGGGATTGGTCTGGATGACGTTAGCTACAACACAATGTTGTGTGGATTCCAGAGAATTGGGGATTTGGAGGGCATCTGGAAAGTGTATAGCAAGATGGTTGGTTCAGGGTTCATGCCGAGGACTAGGACAACAATGTTGCTTATGAAGGTCTTCTGCGAGAATGCACGACCAGATCTTGGGCTAGAGCTGTGGGATTATCTGTTGGGAAAGGGATGTGTGCCTCACCGGCATGCACTGGATGTTCTGGTCACTGGTTTATGCTGCAGAGGTATGGTTTTGGAAGCATACAGGTGTTTTAGGGAGATGATTGAGATGGGGATGACACCTACAGAACGAGCTTTTAGGGTTTTGGAAGGGTTTTTTAAGCGGAAGCGGGAATTTGAGAAGCTTGAGGAGATTAGGCAAATGATGAAGGCAACCCAATTGGAGGAACATCAATGTGATGAAGAGGCTGCCTGAAGCCTGGCTGTGAAGTTTGATTGCGTAAGAACTGCAAGCCTCAATTTCTTAATAAGGCCAATGCAATTCTTTGAACTGTGATGTCATGGTCTTTAAAGAGTGAAATATTGCAATGGCCAAACTTGTTTCAGCAAGGAAAACAATGGGGATAAGGAGTTGGCCTGTGGTCAATTTGAGAAGCACCGATATGGTGAACCTTCAAATTATGAAGAGCTTTGGTACTACCCTAATTGGAATTTCGTGGTGCCAGGTTTATGAAGAGCTTTGGTACTACCCTAATAGGAATTTCGTGGTGCCAGGTTTTACTGAAGAGGCGGATGTTTCTAGTTTTATCAGAACATTTGCCTTTGCCATGGAAACGCACTGAAAGTCTGGCAATTCTATGATACGCTGATGTAAAACGCATCTCTATTCAGTGAAGTAACATTGGTTTAAAGTTTTACTGAATTATTTATATTTCAGACATACAAAGTGTTGTGATACGTTTGGTTTTTTCTTGTTGGAATTCTTGTGCATAAAGATTGGTACTGATCATCTCAGTACTTTGGTGTATTGATTCAGAACCATAAGACTAAAACTGAACGTCTTTAAATCACTGAAAAGCAAAGCTTTGTTTTCTCTTGAATCTTGATCGATGCATAACTGAACTCATGTTTCTACTCTGTCAACTGAACAGCCAGGATGGATGGTATCTTTTCCCTCAGTTTTTGTGTTACAGCTACACGTACTGTCATTACACCCGCTGCAGGTCCAGTTAACCGAACTTTGACGACGGATTCATCGATCTGAACAAGATCAAGGCTTCCACCTCCGGTGCCGGAAAGGTATGGTCTGATCTCATCCAGCACCTGCAACACCCAAAAAAACCTTCAGAATTACAGTGTGATAGTTCAGTAAGTTACTGAATTTGTCTGAACTGAAATTGGAACATGAACTTGCTGTCTAATGAACATTGGAAATGCAGGATTGCAGGAACATTTCAGTGACCTTGTCGACGTTGTCGTGGTTGAGCTCGAGGCCGGTCTCGGTGTCGACGATCTGCTCGACGGCGAGGATCTCGGGGATCTTGTCGCGGAGGCGCGTCTCGATGCCCATCTTGAGCGTCATGGTGGAGCTGGGGCACGAGCCGCAGGCGCCCTGCAGCTTGAGCACGACGACGAGGCCGTCGATCTCGTGCAGCGCCACGTTGCCGCCGTCCGCCATCAGGCTCGGCCGCACCTGGTCCAGCACCATCTCCACGTTCTCCTCCGTCAGAGGCAGCACACGCACCGCCCAGCCTGACACAAACAAGCACCAATTCGCACATTTTCCAGGTAACCATCAAACGCTCAAATCTGCAGCTTGCTGTTCGGTGATTCTTCAGGTACTCACCTGTTCGTTTCCCGCGGTTGTTCGGTGACTGCAGCGACGTGTGGCTGAAGCTGAGCCGGCCATGGATAAGGGGAGCAGAAGAATTCTGTGGACAAGTAGGATAAGTCAGTGGAGGAAGAAGGGTAATTGAAGATGAGGCAGAAAAGAATCGGAAGTGACAAACCTTGAGGAGAGCTGCGGCGAGGGGAGGAGCGCCGGTGGCCGCAGCAGCCGCCGCCGCCGCGGCTTGCCGGAGATGAGGGGAGAAGGGCCTCATCGGACGCACGATTTTTTTCGTCGGTCGCGAGGCAGAACGAAAAATCCAAAGCCGGCGCGAGGCTCCCTCGCCTCACCCACCACCAGCTGCCGCCGATTCCCTCGCCCCCGCAACCACTTGTGGCAGAGCTGAGCCGGAGGGGAAGATTTCATGGGCCGAGATGGGCCGGCGAGCTGGTTTCAGACGAGCCAAAAGCCCATACAGCCCATGGTCCTACCAAAATACTCGTACTTAAGAGTAAGAATAAGTTCATTTTGACTCCCTCACTGGTTGGTCCAATCTCAAATATATTGGCTCCCAACTATTATAACCGATTTAAAATAACTCCCTCGTAGTTTAAAGGCAGTAGTTTTTGCTGGCGTGGCTCATTGACCTAGTCTAACCGACCGAGTCATCATGGGCCACATTAGTGAACTAGTAATAGCCTCATATGTACGAACTATACTGGAGAACAATTTTAGGGGTTCAAGTTGCCGTCAAATAAACATGAAAGATTGTGATAAAAATTTGCGATGTATAACATGGTAACATGCTCCACTTTATTTTGCAAAGTTTCAACTCAAAATTCAATGTACACGCAGTGAAAAAGTGATGTTCGTTTAGGTGTTGATACGGTGATATACGCGTCTATCTAGCAGGTTAGTGGAACTCATTCCCAGTGGCCCCATTTAGGTTTCAAACCATTGTTGTGCTAGTCCTACTCGTAGATACCGATATTCAGGACTCCGACTGTCGGATTGACAAGGAAAACACACTAAAATCCCGGATACTGATTTTTTAGTGCTGACAAAGAAAACCAAATAAATCCGGATTGGGCTGGAATAATCCATATCTATCCACACAGGAGAAATGAAAAAGAAAAGAGGTGCTTATCACCAGGCTTCACTCCTTGCAATCCACTAGAAAAAAAGCTAGAGACTTTAAGCAGCAAAGCATGCAAAAAAGATTGTCCATGAGCAGCATATCAGCGAGTTAAATTGACAGATGTGTTTAACTGACGTTGGAGCGCAACGCAACACCCATAGTATCCTATGTCAAGAGCTACAGGACAAGAGCTGATCGGTATATCCAAAAAAATTGTGTGAATCGTGCACCCGGGTGTGCTGCAGTGTGGTCCCTGCAGTGAGCCAGCCAGTTTGATGTTGCTTGTTGCTACTGGCCACCAAGTGCATCTGCGTACATGGCTGCAGTTCCTCCCTCTGGATCGATGAAGACAAGGATGAAAAGGATTAACGGCAGGTAGCCTGTCGGCACTTTGGAAGAGAGTATGTGACAGTCTTGCGTTCATTTGGCTTCTGCTCCTCCTTATTTGGAATCTTTCTACATTTTGATTCTCCTCTCTGCACCACAGCAACAGTGTTTTGCAAACGCATGAAGAAATTCCCATGCTCATCAAGAATTAAAACACAGGAGAGCAAATTGTTCTAGAGTCTTGATTGAGTTTATATATGGATGAGAGCTATGTATATAATACGTACTTCCTCCGTTTGTAAGATTTTCTAGCGTTGCCCACATTCATATAGATGAGCATCTATATGAATGTGGACAATGCTAGAAACTCTTACATTGTGAAACGGAGGGAGTAGTAAATTAAGTTAGGTTTCATGAGCTAATGATTATCCATTATGCATGCTAAAGAACAAACATGAAAATAAAGCTACCTATGTTTCTACCTTTTATTAGCAAGTTTGTCTATACCGTTGATGTATTTGCTCCTTTGACAGGAACTATCCAATATATGGCCTGCACGCATGGTCTAGGAGTGCAACAACAACCATTAGATTGTTCTCGAAGTTATCCACATATATGTAGTTGGTGCTAGTGGCTTGCCTTTGAGTGGTACGTGGATGGCCATGACGTTGTAATGTTCCTTTCCGAGTTAGATATTTGGTTGTCTGATATCGGATGCGCATAACATATGGAGGAGAGCACATCAACATTCAAGTATTTAACACAGCTGCTGGAAAAAGAAAAGCTGTAGATTCTCTAACCTGACAAACAGCATGAATATGCTGTACTTCCTCCGTTTCACAATGTAAGTCATTTTTGCATTTCCCACATTTATATTGATGTTAATGAATCTAGACATATATATCTATCTAGATTCATTAATATCAATATGAATGTGGGAAATGCTAGAATGACTTACATTGTGATACGGAGGGAGTAGCAAAAATGATGTAACAGTACAATAATTACCAATGCCAAATAATACTAATTTTCATGTAGACCGGACGATCAAACATACATGCCATACATTAGCTTTAAACGCTTGAACCCATGATAAACTTCTCAGAAAGAAAACGAACAAAGAATCACATCACAGGGTCAGAGTTAGGTCATGCTATATATTTTCCATGTGAAAATCCTTTTCAGGAACAGTGGCAAATTGATTTTCAGAATTCCTTCTTTTGTGGATGAAAATTGATAACTGGATGTATTTTATTTTTCTGTTTGAAAGATCACTTGAGAACAGAATGTAGTTTGTAGTCAGAGTAGCTAGTAAGTAGCATGGCCTAATATCATTTTCTACGTCATTAAGTCTTAGGTGTTGATCATAAGAATCTTGAAAAGCCAAGTGATGTGCAGCATAATCTTATCCTACATTGTACTGCTACAGTGCCACTATCCTATGTGTGTACCAGGGTCCATATCTGAAGGGTACATAAGCTCTTCACAAAAATCGAGCAGCTATATATGGATAATGTTCATGTGGTGTGGCTGATATCATGACATTGATCAATCAAAGACAAATACAACTAAAAAATGCCAGAGTCGATTTCCCATGGAATCAGCTGGGCACCAGATCAAATCATGAACTGATTGAAGTATCGAGCAACAACAACCTTGCTAGCGTACTAAGTCAACTCAAACGGCAAAAAATAATAACAGTCAACTCGAATGAGATATAGAATAAGAGAAGACGCATAATAAATTTACCGTGTCGGTGTGATTAAGGTGTTAACAAGAGCTTAATCTGAGATCCAGACGTCCATAAATCTTGGTAAGGCATGCAGCAGGGTGGAACATGCTGAAGCAGAAGTACAGAAACAACCTGTCAAGCCGTCCAAGTTAGAAAAAAAAAACACAGATTAAGGGACTTGCAACTCACATGGAAACTTAAACTGCAATTTACTTTTCTGAGGCGGCTGTGGGCAGATCCCAGAGTTGGGATTGTGACGACGGTGAAGGACAGCCTAGGATAACTCATTGCCGTGGGCCCATGGTATCTCCAGATCTCTGCTGCAAACTGCAAACATGTGAAGATATGGGTGGCCAAGCTTATCTATGAGAGAGATAGAGAGGGAGAGAGAAGAGTTGCCAAGTACCTAGCCCAAACCTTTTGATATCTTTAGTCCCGGCAAGGCCTGCGTGGAATATCTGCTTCACATGTTTTTAGGTTGGCCTTGTCTTGTTTCATTAAACCAGCCAGATTTGCCTCTCCGATTGGCTGCTGCACTTCCCTGATCCTTCCTTGAGACCGTTAAACAAATACTTCACCTCCTGCCAACGATCTCAGCTTCTGAACCTTTTTTCTTTCGTGCCCTAGCATTCTGCTTAGCCACACACAGCCTGTCGACCTTTTCAGCATTACTAGTTTACTACCTTTTCTTATCTTTCGGTTGGCTCCTGCTGTTTCTAAAAAGGGATGTTGTTTGCTTCATAAGTATGAGAAAGAGCA
Organism: Oryza glaberrima; assembly: GCF_000147395.1. Lineage (NCBI taxonomy): Eukaryota > Viridiplantae > Streptophyta > Magnoliopsida > Poales > Poaceae > Oryza > Oryza glaberrima. Next base: position 27,482,889 of record NC_068331.1, on the reverse strand, counting down.
CCTGGCTGCTACATCCTACTCCAAACTGCCTTCCTCAGAAGTCTCTCATAGTTAGGACCTTCACTGCTGACAAGTGAAATGAGTCATGGGTGCTGAGGAGAGATTTGTGAAAGCTTCGTCCCATACTGTGCCCTTGCAAATATATGGAGGTTCCAAGTGTTCATGACCTGTAACCGAAGGGGAGGGAAAATGCAAGGCAAGCAGCTGGAACATGAGTTGCAAGCTTTCAGGTGAGTGAATCATCATGTGAATTCCCTTTGCTTAATTTCCTGAGATTTTATTTTGCATCAGTAACAATCATGAATCACTTTCCTTCATAGTCTGCAGTCAAAAAAATGACAATTACTTTGCAAATAGTCTAGTCAACTCCAGTTGCAGTTTCACTTCAGATGACAATTAACTTACCACGCAGACAAATAGGTTATGATGATCTATCACTCTGATTGTTTCAGGGATGGCTACTGATTTATTTGGCCTTCATAGAATCCTCTCTTCATTGTTGGAGATAGAGGGAACAAGAACCACTAGAGAGATAAAAAGTAAAGATTCTATTCAGAAACTAGCCAAAGTATTGCTGAAAGCTAATTGGCAAAAGGATTTACACCACATCTTGGTAGAGCCAATGGAGAAATCCAAACAAGACAGCAGGGAATCAGTTCGGAGAACAATCATGGAGCATGATGAAGTCTTCAGACAGCAGGTAACAAGGAGTGGCTTTGTTTTTATTATCATAAAATACGAGATTCACTCAATATCAATGTAGCACAAAAGAGGAAATTGTACATGAGAAAAAACAAAGTTCAAATACCTGAAAAGGTGTCAAGCCTTTTGCATTTTTCAGCCTTCAGTGAGAAAAACAAGCTGTCCCAGTTCCTTTTTTTTTCAGAAATAGTAGGAGAGCAACTAATTGCCTGGCATAGTAGAGAACAATCTTACATGGGAGCAAAGGAGCTGTTCCAGCTCCATAATATAACGTAGTGCACAACTGCAGACTAAGTTAGCAATTCTTCATGCTGCATAAACCTTCATCTGAAAAGTTGTCAACCAACTATTATGCATCCTACAGTCGTTTTCTCATTCTATCACACAAAATCTCTACAACTCACGCTGTCTGCTTCATCAGGTGCATGAACTGCATCGACTATATCGTGTACAAAAATCATTGATGGCTGAACTAGGAGGTGAGAAGCACAGGTTTCAATCAAGGACAGGAGAAACTCAAGAAATGATGCAAGGGCCCCTGTCAAACCTCAAGAATAGCCCCTCTACATCAGAGACAACCCAATCTGCTCATCTTGGTAGCACACAACACTGTGCTCCAGAGCAAGTTCCTGAGCATTCAATTCTTCAAGAATACAAACCAGCAACATGCCTAAACTTCTTCACTGAAGAAACCTCAAGAACACAAGAATTTAGACGAGAAGGTGGTAGATCAACTGGAGGTGAAAATTGGAGTGCTTCTGACCCTTCCGTAGAGAATGATCTTGACCTCAAACTAACAATTGGCCGCAGTTTGCATGCAACAAAAGCACCACACTGGCTCTTCTCAGGAAGCAGGGAAAGAAATCCTTCTGGTCAGCATCGATGACAAAAAGCTGGCATTGTAGAACAGTTAGTTGGATGACAAAAAAAGAGAGGAAGCAGAAGCTTCCTAGTCCTAGCAATGGAAGGCAACACTTCCAAGATATATCATCAATGCAACCAAGCCTCCAAATTTTGATCAGAGTTAAGCCTCGATCATGAGTGATCTGTGTGCAAACCATAGAGTGTAGCAGAACTAGGATTTGCTAGGAGCACATTATTGTAATGTCATGATGAGCTTTACCAACGATTTGGCTCTTGTTTGTCCTCTCTTCAATTCAGACAGGAAGAGAACAAACATTACTGAGGAAGTATCAAATTTGAAAAGAGCAAAATAGTTCCTGACTTCAGTCTTCCTGATGCAGTTGTTATATCAGTCGTCATATCGGTCTTCCATGATTGGTTATTTCTTATTTACATTTCTTTGTCTGCATATCCATGTACTCAGGTAATTCTTCAAAATGAATATGACTTTTTGGCGATCAAATATCCAAGCTCTTTACTACCCAAAGTCCCAAATATTGCAGACTACATCTGCATTGTGTGATACTTCAACATACAATGGATGTGCCATTGACTGCACTCAACCAATAAGCTGTATTCTTAAGTGTGTTTATCCTGCTCTTCAGAATCAAGTGGCCGATGTTCAAAAACTAGTCAAATAAATAATCTACCCCACATATCATTCATATCAAGATCCTGTTCTGCCATTTTGATATAGAGATCTGCTTTCACCAGAATCCACCACAGGAGCATTCTCCATTCTTGAAATGATGGAATCTCATATTGTCCCTGACTATAATCTCAACAGATTCAACTCTCGATACTAACCGCATAAACAAATGGCAGTCATCACAGATCCTTAGATTCTTTATGATCCTAATTGTGCATCCAGATCCAAGCGTAAGCAAACCGAACGACAAAGCAAGCTTCTCACTATGACCCATCAACAGCCTTTCCTTCTCTTCATCGTTCACATCATAAACAATTGAACTCAAAATGGGTACATAACCTTCAAGTTTTAGCTTTGCCACTAACTCCAACAATGCTTTCTTTATTTCATGTGTCCTTGGGTGGGCATTATCACCAGCAAAGAACTGGTGGACCAAACCATCTCTGCCTTCAAACAAGCTAACAGCAGGATCCTTTTTCAGTCTCTGCTTTCTCATCAATATCCTAACCTTTGACACTTCTTCCCATTTTCCAGCTGACGCGAGTATATTTGATAATAACACATAGTTTCCTATGCTCTCTGGTTCGAGTTTAAAAAGATGTTCAGCTACAACCTTAGCAATTTCACTCTTCCCATGAATCCGGCAAGCTCCAAGCAGTGCTCCCCATACACCACCATGAGGCGTCACGGACATTGATCTAACAAGATCAAGGGCTTCATCCACCAATCCAGCCCGGCCAAGCAAATCAACCATGCAGGCATAATGATCTGCAGATGGCATAATCCCATACTTGTCCTTCATCTGTGCAAAGTAGTACCGACCTTCTCCCACCATCCCTGCATGGCTACAAGCTGTCAGTACCCCAATAAAGGTAACATGGTTTGGTTCCACATTTGCCCTATTGACCATCTCCTTGAATAAAGCAATCGCCTCGCTAGCCCTCCCATGCGATGCAAGACCAGCGATCATTGAGCTATATGTGTACACATTCTTTTCCTGCATCCCATAAAAAACCTTGGATGCCTCATCAATGAGCCCACACTTGGCATACATATCCACCAACCCTGACCCAACAACTACGTTATTCCCAAAGCCAGTCCTCTCTGCAATCTCCTGAACCCAAGCGGCACGTGTCACAGCACCAAGCTGAGCGCAAGCTGAGATAGCACCTGTCAATGAAACCTCATCAATGACCATGCCAAGTTCTGCCAGTCGATCAAACACTTCTAATGCCTTCACTGGCATGGCATTCTGCGCATAGCCAGTCACCATTGCTGTCCAAGCCACCATATCCTTCACAGGGCACCGCCCAAACACCTCCTCTGCTGATCGCATATCCCCGCTTCTGGTATAGGCGACCACAATACTTGTCCATGAAATGACATCCTTCTCCACCATTTCATCAAACACCTTGCGTGCAGCTCCCACATCACCACACGCAACATAAGCACCGATCAGCGAGTTCTCAACAAACCGGTGCCTATCAAACCCGCCGACGAGGACCGACACCGCGTGTGCGGCTGCGGCAGCGGGGAGAGAGCGGGAGGCCGTGGCGGATTTGGCGAGCGTGGAGAAAGCGAACGGGAGGAACGGGAGCTCCGCGCCGTGAGCGCGGCGGAGGTGGGAGAAGACGCGGAAGGGGAGCAACGGAGGCTGCGTGAGGAACGCGAAGCGCAGGAGCGCCGCCGCGAGGAAGTGGTCGGGGGGAGAGACCGCGGAGAAGACGTTGAGCGCGTACGGCAGCGGCGCGTGCGGTGGTGGTGGGAGCGCGGCGAGGCGGCGGAGGAGGCGGGAGAGGAGGAAGGGGAGGGAGGTCGCCGGGAGCGGCAGGCGCACGGCGAGCGCGTGCAGGTGGCGGAGGTGGGGGAGGGAGGGTGAGGAGGAGACGGCCTCGAGGAGGGTCGCGGCGAGCGCCGGGGCCGGGAGGAGGGGGAGCGGCAGCCCGGCTGGAACACGCGGCGGCGGCGGCGGTGGGGCGTGGAGTCGCGGGATGAGGCGCACCATGCCGCCGGCGTCACGGCGGCGAGGTGAGGCGGCGGGGCGGCGGCGCCATGGCGAGGAGACGGGTTCGGTAGATTGGCTTTGGCAACGCGCGGTTTTTGGTGGCCGCGGCGGCAAAAGCGTCGCGACTCGCGAGGCTGCGGGAGCACGACGCAACGGGAGGACAAAGGAGGAAGACAGAAGAGCCTTGACGGCCCATCTCCACCGCGTCCTGGGCCGGCATCCATTGCTGAAACCGTGCTGGCCCAGTACTTTCTTGGGCTCCTGATGGCCTCATCCGAATGAGCGACTTGTTTCATAGCATTTCTAACCAAACTAAAAACTTCGTGTCAAAAAAAAACAAACTTAAAACTTTTCTTTGCGATTTTTTTAAAAATATATTTGAAGAGAGAGACATCCCTCCAAACATAAACATATTGAGGATTGAACACAAAATCTTAGGGTTGAAACCACACATCCCTTACCACTACATTATCATCTCTCCTTTACCTTTGCAATTACAAACTTGAACTTTTCAGTACAGTATGATTCATTCGGGCTAAAAAAAATTATTTCACGGGACAGCGCAGTCACAACCCGTAAGACAACCCATAAGAACATAATTTAAATATATCGTTAAAAAAATATTCCTTCCATCTAGTAATATGGTAACATGTCCTATTATACTATTACGAATCAATCAGGATGTGATTTTAGATCAGATATAGTAGTACTCCCTCCGTTTCATAATGTAAATCATTCTAGCATTTCCCACATTCATATTGATGCTAATGAATTTAGACAAATATATCTATCTAGATTCATTAGCATCAATATGAATGTGGTTCATTAGCATCAATATAAATGTGGGAAATGCTAGAATGACTTACATTGTGAATCGGAGGAAGTATGGTTGTGTTTAGTTCAGCTCAAAGTTTGAAATTTGGTTGAAATTGGAGATGATGTGACTGAAAAATTATGTGTGTATAACAGGTTGATTTGATGGAAAAGGACTAAAGTTGGGATCTAAACACAGCCTATATTGTAAATACCAGGTTTATTTTGACGCCAAACCAGGCATGCATGCCAGGTGTGTGTGCGCGCGTGCAAGCAAAAAGACAACAGCGAAGCTCTTGGTCAGGTTCTTTCTGATTCTGTGAATCGACATGTATGTCGCTCACCGGCGTCTTCTTCTCAGAACTCCTGGTTCATTTTCTCTTCATCTCCATCGCCCAATCGAAATCTCGAGTGATCGAATCTGTTATTTGCTGCATGCACATGATCCAAGCCTTCCCTGATCACCCAATCTTCTTTACATGCTAGTGACATTTTGTGACCAAATATACACAGCCACTAAATTCACTTCACTGCCAAGACAAAATCAATTATTCGCCTCCCAAGCAGCCGACCATATCAAATGTACCTATCAATGCCCATCGAAGGAATGCATAGATTCTGGCACTCTTAAGTGTCTCCAATAACCTAAAAGATTTTGTTTCTGCACAGTGAACAAATCTATCATCCATTCGCCGCCATATCATATCTTAAAGATGAAAAGGGCATAGCACCGATCCTCCACTTAGCTCGAGCGTGCATGAACCGCCATTTGAACACTACTGCACATCAGCAGTGCACTGTTGCCCATAACTCGCATTCAGTTGCAGAATTTTATTAATCTTGCCAGATTTACATATATAGTGTCAGTACACATCAGGATGCACCATTGCCTGCCTAAGGTCCATTCTGTTGGAGTTATGAGTGTTTTTTTTTTCCATCATGTAGATCTAAAAAGGCACTAAACAACTTAGCATTTCTAGTAACATGGTTGGACGGATACACTGTCCAACATAGGTGAAACCTGCCAAGAACCTTAACCATGAGAAACGCCTTTCTTTCGTGAGAAAGAAATGCACTATTAATTGCCTGTGAGGTGCAATCAGTTGAAGCATTTTTCTGAATCATGTTAGGCAAAAAAAAAAGAAAGAAAGAAAGATGCCAATTAACTTAGCATTTCTGGCACTACGATGCAGTGATGGACAGATACACTGTCCAACATAGTACGGCCTGCTAAGAACTATGTTGTTATTTTTTTTTTCAAATTTTTTGATAACTATTTATATAGCATGCAAACAACAAGGTGATGTCCCCTCGAGGGATGAAAAACCACATCCGTATTAACTTAACCATCAGAAATGCCTTTCTTTCCTAGGAGTAAGAAACTAAATGGGATCCCAACATGCCATTCTTCCTGAAGTAATTTCTCTGTGGTCAAAACGACTGTCAAAAGGAGGCCCCATAATCTTGGGCAGGATCACACTCTATGGCACATTCTTTTCACTTACAAGGTGACAAAAGCATGCGCTCAAAAAAGCCCTAGAAAAAGCTTCCGCACACGCAGCCGACCATGCCGTCTGGGAGAAGAAGAAAAGCTTCCACCAATCCATGCGCTTCTAGAACCTGTGGTGGTGCGCCACATCGCCCATCCATCTTCTCCCGCATATAAAATGGCTCTTGCCAAGCATGAACTCGCCATCAATCGATCGACACATCGATCTCTTTCCAAAACATTCAGCAGTAGTTTACTGATCAACTCTGCATGGCTTCCTCTGCAGCTTACTTTGCTTTCTCTGTGCTTGTGGCTTTAGACTTGTGTTGCTGTCATGGACAAGCTGCTGATGCTGCTGGTAGTAATAGCAGTGATGTAACTGCGATCTATAGCCTTGGTGACTCCATCACTGACACCGGGAATCTGATCAAGGAGGCACCTCCTGGCATGTTTGAGACCATCAAGCATCTCCCGTATGGCATCACGTTTGGGTACCCGACTGGACGCTGCTCTGATGGCCTCCTCATGATCGATTTCCTCGGTATGCACAGTTAATTACTGAATGTCTGAAACTCTGAATACTGACTGAATTGCTCATCTTTCTGAAGTCAGAACTCTGAACTGATGCATTAGTTTTCAAGATATCTGCAGAATGACAGGATTAATTGTGTAATTAGCTTGCATTTTGTGACATTGAGCTCTTTGTGCATGCAGCTCAGGACCTGGGTCTTCCATTTCTGAACCCTTATCTAGGCAAGAACAAGAGCTTCGACCATGGAGTAAACTTCGCCGTCGCTGGAGCCACAGCAATGGACCCTACCGATCAGTTCAGCGGGAGATTCTTCGCGCCTTTCTCTTCTAACTCCCTTAATGTGCAGCTTAGGTGGTTCAAGGACTATATGAAGTCCACCTTCAGCACTGACGAAGGCAATTCCCCTGATCAATTTCGTTCATTTTTTTTTTCTGAAACCAATATATTTGATTTGAAATGAAATAAGCAAGTACTACTAAATGTTGCAGTTTTACCTGTGTCATGTGCGACAATATTTACACGTGACATTTGTGTCTGCAGATATACGCAAGAGGCTCCAGTCTTCTCTGGTTTTGATTGGGGAGATTGGAGGGAACGATTACAACTACGCCTTGTTTGGAAAAAGTGTCAGCGAAGTGGAGAAGCTAATCCCAGGTGTCGTTCGGACCATCATAGATGCAGCCAAGGTATCAAATATCATCTTTCACAGTAATTTAGAAACAGTGATATACTCGTTCCGTTTCATATTATAATTCGTTTTGACATTTTCTCTAAAAAGTTTGACTAAGTTTATAGAAAAGCATAATAACATTTTCAACTCAAAACAATACATTATCAAAATATATTCAATGCTAGATTTAATCAAACTAATTTGATGTTTTAGATGTTGCTAAATTTTTCTATAAATTTAATTAGACTTATAAAAGTTTGATCAGGAAAAAAAAGTTAAAAAATAACTTATAATATAAAACAGAGGCAGTAATTAATTAAGCCAAAGATAGTTAACAACAAGATAAAATTAACTTTCTGTCGAATTGCTGCATCACTTTTCACAGGAAGTTCTTGAAATGGGCGCGAACAGAGTCATCATCCCGGGCAACTTCCCCATCGGCTGCATGCCGACCTACCTGACCAGCAAGCGCTCATCCGAGCCGTCGGACTACGACGCCACGGGCTGCCTGCGCGAGCTCAACCGCTTCGCCGCCAAGCACAACGCGAGGCTCCGGCGCGCCATCGCCGACGAGCTCCGGCCGTCGTACCCGGCCGCGGCCGTCGCCTACGCCGACTACTTCAACTCCTTCCTCGCCCTCCTCGACGCCGCCGGCGAGCTCGGCTTCGACGCGGGCAGCGCGCGCAGGGCGTGCTGCGGCGCCGGCGGCGGCGAGTACAACTACGACCCGAGGAGGATGTGCGGCGCCGAGGGGGCGGCGGCGTGCGCGGAGCCGGAGAAGTACGTGAGCTGGGACGGGGTACACATGACGCAGGCGGCGTACAGGGCGATGTCGAGGCTCGTCTACCATGGGATGTACCTGGAGCCGCAGATACTGAGTCTCGCGGATGCGCCATAGATCTCCTGAGGCTGGAGAGTGTGTCGTCATGCAGAAGCTGAGACGAAGATGATGGAGCTAATTTTGAGGCTTCTTCTCTCTGAGTTCATCTGCTCAGAGAATTTTATTTGAAAAAATTATTAAAAAAATAAAAAGACAAGTAACGCATAAATTATTAATCATGTTTTATCATCTAGCAACAATGAAAATATTAATTATAAAAAAATTTCATATAAGACGGACGGTCAAACGTTGGATACAGAAACCCAGGGTTTGACTTTTTTTTTGGACTGAGGGAGTATGTAGTATCAGTCACACAGTGAGTCGTACTAGCATTCATATGCTACTACTACATTACGACTTACTATGTACTCTCTCTCTGTCCCAGAAAATAGCAATCTCAAATTGGATAAGATGTATCCGTACTATGAATCTAGACAACCCTCTGTCTAAATTCGTATCCGTCCCATAATATAGCAACCTAAAATCTGGACAGTCCAGATTCATAGTACTAGAATACGGCTGTCCAGATTCATAGTGTTCATAGTACTAGAATACGGCTGTCCAGATTCATAGTGTTAGGATACGTCCCATCCAATTCTATTCTATTCCAGGAGGGAGGGAGTATCAACTATACCGAGTTAGGAGAAAGTGACACATATATGGCAGCTTTATTAAGGGAGATTAATGATCGAGATGGCTCCGGTGGACAGGACAGTAAATGAGCAAATCGAAAAGCAAAAACAAGAGCAACAACGTTGAAAAGAAAACAGAGAAAGCGTAAGGGCATCTGACTAGATAGCTCGAACTCGAATTTCCATGGTAAAGAAATCTCATAAAGAGAAGGGGCCAGCGGCCAAGATTTTCAAGGCTCAATTTCATCTAACAGCTAGTATTTACAACAAGAATACCAGTCACACTGGAAATCAGGAAGAATGATTTTTGGTACATAATTCATTGAAACATGATAGCAACATCGTCAAGTCTGGGTCAACTTCGTGCTTCTTCCAAGCTTCCTCAAATTGCTGCCCCTTGCATCTGCATGAGGATAGCTTGCTGTCACAGATATCTTGTAAGCACCAATGGTGAAATGCAACTATAAATGAATTTTCTATTATCAGAATAGGTACATAATGCAAGTTGAATTATGTTCCAGGGTATCTCCACCTCCAGGAACAGTAAGAGGTCTTGAGGTGCTCTGTTTTTTGGCCAAACAATATTTAACTGTGATGGATTTAAAAGTTGCACCAATTTGCATCATTTCTCGGTAGTCAGTACTCCCCAGCAAACAATGAATTTCTACTGAACATATACCGTATGCATATGCTGAATGGGCAAGTTCAATAGTAACTTCTCTTAGTGTAAAATGTGCAATACAATGCAATCTAAGATTTTGCTCCTTAAAGAGATAGAAGATGTGAACTCATATTAGTCTGGATTACTCTGAACAAAATGAAATCTGAAACAGTGAGTCTGACTGCATGGCATACATGCATGTGATGCCATCATGTAAATACTGGTATTTGCTACCAAATGAGAATATCTTACTTCTGGAGTGTAGCGAGCATTTCCAGGATGTGATTCCGCACGACCTCACGGCTGCTCCTTGTGGCTGACTCTTTGTATAAAAGGACAAGCTCATCCACCAGCCTAAATATGCACAGCATGAGTTGCAACTCACCTTCATTAGCTAATAACATAAGCTTTTGATCATCATATTATAACAAGCAGAGCAAGAGGGCATTAAAAGAAGTAACTCATAACTCATATTTCCTAATACCTTGAAGTATAAGGTGATTTCCTGATCCATGTGAGCTTAATAACTTCATGGATTCGCTCTAAGACCTGCAAATGGTTAACACATAAATAAGCTTGATCGGTATGGTTATCTTACAGAAAAAGGAAGGAAAAGAATGTATCACTGATGTTACCTAATGGTCATATAAGTTTATTTTATCTACGATATGTAAAAATTCCTTACCAGAAGAACTGTCTTGTCATCATCGGCATGCATCCATTGAAAGAAGAGAGAGAAAAGGAGACGAAAATGTGCTAATAGGAAGAGGCCCATAGCTTCAAAAACTGGCCCAATAAGGGTAAGCCATGCAACACGGCGTTTTTTATTTAATGGTTGCCGCTCCAGGTGGCCCAACATCTCAGCTAGCATACGATCATACCTGGAACCAATGCAAAAGAACTGAAGTTGATGGAAAATAAGAGAGATTTTTTGGATGTTCATACTACACATGGACAACATGTCAATATCTACTAACGCTATTGCGTGACTCATATTAAGAATCCAAAATATCAACCAGTAGATAGCTCACTAAACTTATGGCGGTGTCAAAGTTTTCTCTGTCCTTGCCTTCTCTAATAGTGACCAATGTTTGGGTCTTAAATTTTTTCCATCAATGAAATATAAGCAAAACAGTTTCCAGGTAAAAAAAAATGCAAAACAAATATTATGCCAGACAACAACCTTTATGTTCTCCATTAATAGAGAAATTGTTGCACCTCCTGTATCTCAAATTACTTTATAGAAGTTATCTTTATCTATACTTATTTCTCAAAGAAAGACCAGTTTTCTAGGTTTTACACTCTTACATAAATGCTAATTCCAAATCATCAGGAAAGTTCAGGACCTGATTTGTACTCCCTAGTTGGTTCATCTTCATTTTTTGGTGCAAAGGGGCAAAAAAAAAAGATACCACAGTGATGCAAATCATAATAATCATATCTGTTCCTAACTACCTATACTCCATGCCAGGGTAAGGTTTATTTGTTCTGAGTTTGTAGAAGTAGAAATAGTAGTTGTACTCAAAGTAGATGACAAACAAAAACAATATAAAGAGCTAGAAAGAAACCGCACCAAGGGCTACGTGGATTACTTCTTTGAGTGCAAGTCAACAAAAGCACGGATACCTCAACAGCGCGATACCACAACTCATCATCGGCGGGAATGTTATGGCAGCATGCGTCAAGTATTGCAACTTCATACAAATTTAATTCTGTTGCTTTCACACTCTTTGCTATGTGCATGAAGCTAACCATTCCCTGTTCCTGTAAGCATATGGAGCAATGTCACTTAAAAAGGCTCATTAACAGAACTAAAGCTTGAATTGCTGTACACACTAGAACCCCTACTCTAGTATTATCTGCAACAGATAAACCAAACAGATAAAAGAGCACGTACCTTAACTTCCGGTGACCAATGGTCTAAGGCAGTCAAAGCACACGGAATCAGTAGCCAACACAAGTCGCCAAGCTTAGGATAAGTAACCTGAAACATCCATACATGAAACTGAAGTGAACCTCTAGATCCCCAAGGTCATATCTTCACTTACTAATGCTTCTGTAGTTGTGCTGCTACTACTACAAGTTTGCAGCGTAAAATATTCCATCTCGACCTTTTGTTCTACCACAAGTATGAAATTCTATTGCCATAAGCTACTAACCAATTCTTACAACTCTTCCAAAGGATAACAACACATCGAATGCTAAAAACTAGTTCTTCTGTAACATCCACCATGGACAAACCTGAGACACCAGCCACCTGAACTGGTGAGCGGCGACAACGGCGTGCTCTTTGGGCGGCTTCTCCTTGCCAATCTCCTCCTCCTCCGTGTCCACGCACGTGGCCTTCACAACATCCTTCAGCGGCGGCACCACCTCCGGCATCATCCCCACCACCATCTCCCCTACATCGCCCCAGCCGCCCGCCGCCGCCATCTCCTCCACCGCGGCGGCGGCAGCGTCAGAGAGCGCCACAGGAACCCAGTGCAGCGCGGGGTACTCCGGGGAGGCCGCGCGCGCGGCGGCGCAGAAGAGGAGGAGGCCCGCGGCCTCCTTGCTGCGGGCCCCGCCGCCGCCAGCCGGAGCCTGGGGATGGGACGAGGGGAGGAGGGAAGAGAGGAGGGACTTGGTGGAGGTGGAGGAGCCCTCCGGAGGCGCGTAGGGCGCCGCGGCGAGGGAGTCCCGGAGCGGCGCCGCGATGCGGAGGAGGGCGTCGCGGGGGATCGCCGCGCCGGCGGCGGGAGGGGCCATCGGCGGCGGACGCCGGACTGGACAGTTCGAGCAACCCACCTGCACAGTGAAAGCCCAGCTAATAAATGTTTGTGTCGTTGTGATTGTTTCGTGGGCCGGTTTGGGCCAGCGTTGACGCACAAGCTGGACGAGGTCGTCTGCGGACGCAGCGTGTCCTTGATTAGGTGGGGCCTACATGTCAGTGGCCCATATTTCTCTGACGTATGTCAAAGGAGCCTCATCCTCAGTCTGCATCTGCCTTATGTTTTTGCTATAAATTTGTTGACAAATTTGCTCATTGACTTTATAGGAAAAAGTCTGTATATACTAAATTTTGTCTTAGTAAGCTCTTACCATGTGTCACGATGAGTATATATAGATTTTCTATAAGTTTCATCTATTTAAATCAAAAGGTTGAGATTTATAAGAGTTTTGCAACGCTACAGACGCATGACCCAATGACTCATGTCGTCGACCGCGCATAGATGGCATATGCATAGTAGACATAGGAGGAATATGCAAAGCCGTATATGTCCTAGTTTCTCGTTTGATGGCATGTATGGATTGAAACACCACCAAGTGATGAAAAATAGTCTTGCATGCATCTTTTCCATGTTTCACTGCACAATGGGTAGGAGAAAATCCCACAAACTATATTCCACATGAGCCGTGACACGTTTTTACGATAATCACCTGTAGATTATACCAAATAAGTTATGATCCTAAACTATCTTACAATTAGACCCATACGGCCATACCTATATGAAGAGGGCAATATTATCAAGGCTAGCTTTGTAGTATTTAGTTTTAACCCCTTTATATCATATGACGATCAATACTTTAGTACAACCCCTTAATCCCGAGATAGCTAGAATAGATTGATGTTGATGGCGCCACTCTAGTTCTCGAGGAAGCCCCTGGTGGCAGCGCTCAAAGTCTCAAGGAAATTCCCAATGGTGGCACTCACAGACTCACGGAAGCCCAACCTCAACCGCTATTAAAAGCTCGATGGCAGTGGTTTGGAGCTTGGGGCATCGTGATTTCCTCTCCCTCTCATCTTCAGTGAGGGGCTCTAGTGCCTGTTTTCGTAGCAAACATGAGTTTACATCATCAAATGAATCAAAAGGATTTAAATTCTTGTAATTTTACAATTGTCACATCAATCTTTGGTGTTTATAGCTGTAGCTATTGGATGCTATATTGTTGTCATAGGGGTAGGCTAAGGCCCTGTTTGTTTCAGCTTATGATTATTATAATCTAGATTATTAAACCAGATTACTATAAGCTGTATTATAATAAACTGACATAGAATAAGCTGTGAGTTGTTTGTTTGTCTGGATTATTGGAGGCATGGATTATTGGGTTTGAAAGGCTAAAGTCTATAATGCCCTTAGCTATCTGTTCGGTTGATGGCATAGGTGGGTAATCTTTCTCAAGTATATAGGGGTAGTGGGTCTTTAGCCACTCAATAATCTGAAAAAAGCTCATCTAGAGCAGCTTATTAGATTATAATAATCTGGCTTATAGATTATAATAATCTGCTATAATAATCTACTTGTTTGTTTCAGCTTACTCCTAATAAGCTAGATTATAATAATCCTAAGCTGAATCAAACAGGGCCTAAATCTACAACCATGATTTTTTTTTTCTTTTGATGCATTCATTCTAAATCTAAATGCTTATTTGTTTCAAGTGGACTAACATATCGTTAGAGGGATTTGTTTCAAGTGAACTAATATATTGCTAGAGGGAAAGGGCTAAAAGGGGAGGTTGTGATGTGAAGTTATTTGTTCATAGTAGTATATTAAGCTACAATTTTAATTATAGGGACAAACTATGGTTTAGAAAAGGAAGTACAACAATTGAGATTGTCTAGCAAGAATGTCACCAAGAAGACAGTGGCAATGTCGAGGAGGCGAGCCACGCCTATGGTGTGGAGAAGGAAGACAAAAGGTTGCGTAAAGACAGGGACCGGTTGCAAATTTGATTATTGTTTTTAAGTATTCTAATGTCGATCCTATTGTTTAGAAATTAATGGTCGAATATTGTTTAGAAATTAATGGTCGAATATGAGTGTACCCCTCAAAAATGGTTAAAGTCTCTTTTAAGAATATAGACAAGACTCAACATCACATGACATCCAGAAAGAAGAAAAATATTAAAAGGATGGGATATTATTTATTGACCTTTGTGATATAGGGCAAACAAATATTTTTAGATAAACTACAAATCATATATTTAGTGTTGTGGAGTTATACTCTTTTATGAATTTTTTTTTATTGATTTCAACCGTTGTTGAACTTTTTATACGCAACTTTCATTGCATATATTTTACTTTTTCTAAAATATAAGTTCCATCAATCGTTTTAGCTATCGTCATAAGTAGTAGTTGTTGTACAGTACTTTTGCTAGAAAACTTGTTTTATTTATAGCTATAACCTTTAGAGCAATGCTACACGTACTAAATTTTTCTTACTAAACTTTTACTAACAATCATCTCAACCGTTTGATTTAAGTATATGGAAGTTACAAAAAAATCTAGATGCACTCATAGCATGACATATCAGTGTTAGTAAGAATTTAGTAAAAAAAAGTTAGTACGTATAGCCTTTTCCTAACCTTTATAATGTACCACCAAATGTCCTTATGTACAATGACAAATCATAACGAAAGTCTCATTAATATATACCATTTATTATGAAAAAGTTTTCATTTGTCATCAATTCTATTACCTATAGGAAAGGTACGACCATGCTGTGTTGTACACCCAGCGAGGTACCAGCACAAAGGAACAGGCTCACCACCGGCCACGGCGGTTCCGGTGGGCATTCTCATCTGGTGTCCGTGGGGGAGAGCAACCAACTTCGATCCGTGCTCCGGAAACCGATCTCCACCGTCCACGTACCCCGGCCGACCAAATCCAACGGCGCGGATCGACCGCACTGGACCTCGTCCAGTGCACGGCAAGGTCGGTTTCCCGTCCACTCGTTGGGTTTTTTCACCTCTTCCTCTCCAGCGACAGCAGCAGCAAACCCAAGCCCGAACCCACCACCTCCGCCCATTTCCGCCTCCTCTCAAAACCTCCTCCTCTTCTCCTCTTCTCTCATCCAATCGCGAGCCACCAAACCCTAATCCCCAACACGCACACGCACACGCACACGCGCGCGGTCGCGCAGCAGCGCGCCATGGGATGAGCCGCGGCGGCGCGGGAGCTCGGATCCGGAGCTAGGGTTTCGGGCCGCGAGTTTGCCCATGGAGTGGGACAGCGAGTCGGACGGCGCCGGCAGCATCGGCGCCGGCGAGGAGGAGGAGGAGGAGGAAGAGGAGGAGGAGGGTGGTTTTGGGGGAGGAGGTGGTGGTGGGGGCGGCGGCGGAGGGATGTTCTCGTTCGCGATTGAAGGGATGCTGCGCGCTTCGGGGCCGTGCGGGCTCGTCGTCACCGACGCGCTCGAGCCCGACTGCCCCATCATCTACGTCAACTGCGGGTTCGAGGAGGCCACGGGATACCGCGCGGAGGAGGTGCTCGGCAGGAACTGGTTGGTTCATATCAATCTCGCATATGTCTCAGTTATTGGTTCGACTTGTTTGATTTGGGCGTTCGAATTGGTGGCACTTAGGATCGAATATAATTTGCATTTTATATGATTTAATCACGCCGTGAGCATGATCTTTTGAATTAAATGACAAACGGTGCAGCCCTTTCGTCATTTTTAGTATTCCCAGCGATTACTTGTGTCCATTTTGTCTATAAAAAAAATAAGAACTAGTATGTTTTTTTTTTCACTAGTATAGCTTACGGGTAGCTGATGGCACTAATGGACCAGATAAAATAGAAATTAGCACTTAGCACCATAGGGTATCATGACCTGTTGCATCCTGATCTGGGTGAAGTTTGGCTTAGGATAGATTGACTTTGTAGATTAGACTTAGTGAACTGCATCTTGAGGCAATACTAGTTTTAAGAACATGATGCTTGATTTGTGTTGCTTGGCTCAGAAATTTTCTTTCTAATGCTACCAGTAAATATGACTTAATTTTGTTGCTAGTTTCTTTTATCTGACTCTAGGCTTGTTTAATAGCATGCTATATTTTGTGTTCACCAACACGCTAACTGCTAGACCTTTGTTTCAAGAAAAGAAATAAAGAGGAAAAAACACTAAGAGCATTTTAGGCTGCAAACATGTGCCTAGTTAGTGATTAGGTGGTCTGAGGCAGTATAAATTGGCTGGGTGGCCCTAGGGAGGAGGGTGCTTCTTAGCACATAGGTAGGCTAGTCAGGCAATTTTTAGAACATTGATTATGTTGTTATATCCTTAAGGAAGAATAGCTATTGCTTGTTGGTAGTTGGAACTTATGCTACTTATACCATAAAATGAAAATAAATTATTCAATGGAATGATCTCTATGTAAAGAAAATGATGGAACTGATTCAGTTAACGAAGTATCTGAAATAAGACTTCCCTAAAGGTTGTGAAAAGTTATTTTGAGATTGTTAGCCTGAACTGAATGAAAGGAGGTCCATAGGTCTAACACATTAACACAAGGTAGAACAAAGAAAAGTATTATATGGAAATGGATATTGTGGCCCCAATTCCTGGCTCCCCCTTGGTCCCCTGTCTTTGTTAGCGATCAAACCCCAAAAAATAGGATATCCGTGGACATAGGAAATGATAAAACCGTGACATGTTATAATATATTGCAGCAATGTTCTTTTTGCCTTTTTGGTCAACACCTTGGATCTTGAAGTTCATATACCAGAAACCTCTAAGCTTTTCCCCCCTGATATTACCTCCAAGGAGAGAGGATTTTTTCCATGCATATCTAAATGCTATATTAAAAAATAAGTCTACTTTGATCTATGGTTCTTACTAGAACATGTTAATATCAAATTTCAACTATAGGTTTGATTGATAAGATACATAGGAAAGCAAATCAAGTGGGTACTACTTTATGTGATGGAACAAATATACCACTGCAACAATTGTTTGGCTAAGTTTACAAAGATTGATCATGTAAGCGTGTGTAGTTTTTGCATATTTTGATTATCTGTTGTTTTTCATCTTCACTAACTTTCTAGTGGAGTCGAAGTGCTGTGAAGTTATTTTGTTATTAGGCACATGGTTTGACAACATGCTTGTGCCAAAAAAAAATCTCCCTTTTTTGAAGAGTATTATTCAGATACCTCACCAGGATTAACTTGCTTGGTTCACTTTACACGTTTAGGGATCAAAATGCAACTCCCAAGGTCAAGGAGCCATGTGATACACCCATGCAAGTCTAGGGGACTACTGGCCTATGATGCACTTCTATTAATCATTTATCTTATCCTACATTCGTGGTAGCAGTTTAGCACTTACCTCTCCACTATTACTATCACAATTATTCAATACAAGTATACAACACACTGGCTAAACATTTAGCATCAAGTATCAGTTGGGATGAAGTTTATGGTGTGAAGTCAAATTCAGATGTGGTTATTAGCCATCCAACTCATGCACATGTTCTTTCTTATTAATTCAGAAACCTGCCCAAGATATTTTTACTCTACGCCCTATGAATATGAGTGAAAATTTTCACATTGTTCGCATATGAAGGGTCAAATTTTTGGTGGCATCAGAAAAAAGTTTTGGAAAGAACATATTCTGTTGCTGAATTTTTCTACATCGTTGTTCACATCAAAAAGATCATGAAAACTGAGCTAACACAGCATCTAGTACCAATGTGCTTTTGTGAGAAGGGAGACTGAGTGGTGCTTACAACACTTTGAATTTCCTCGGAGACTTGTGCTCAAAAGTAGTTGGAAATGGCACTCGCCAACTGAAAGTAGCATAGGATTTTTGCAAGTGTGGTTCACATTTTTTTCACTCATATTTCTTAAATTGTTCTATGTGTTTTACTTAGTACACACTTACTTGTTCTTTATGTACTTTTCTTGACATTCTTACACACTGATGTTTCTTTCCCACTTTCAGCCGATTCCTGCAATGCAGAGGGCCCTTTGCGCAAAGGAGACATCCCCTAGTTGATGCCATGGTGGTTTCTGAGATTCGCAAATGCATAGACAATGGTACCGAATTCCGTGGTGATTTGCTAAATTTCAGGAAAGATGGCTCTCCATTGATGAACAAGTTACACCTGACCCCTATATATGGAGATGATGAGACCATAACTCATTACATGGGCATTCAGTTCTTCACCAATGCTAATGTTGATTTGGGACCATTGCCTGGCTCATTGACGAAGGAACCTGTCAGATCTACAAGATTTACTCCAGATAACTTTTTCCGGCCCATATCCACTGGACCAGGGCAGAGCAACTTCTGCCGGGAATATTCTAGCCTGTTCCAGTTGACTGATGAAGTACTCTGCCAGAGTATCCTGTCAAGGTTGTCACCAAGAGATATAGCATCTGTTAGCTCTGTGTGTAGGCGGTTGTATCTCTTGACAAGAAATGAAGATCTTTGGAGAATGGTTTGTCAGAATGCATGGGGCAGTGAGACTACTCGAGCTCTTGAGACTGTCCCTGCGGCAAAAAGATTAGGCTGGGGTCGATTGGCAAGAGAGCTGACCACACTGGAAGCTGTTGCTTGGAGGAAGTTGACAGTTGGGGGTGCCGTGGAGCCATCTCGATGTAACTTCAGTGCCTGTGCTGTAGGGAATCGTGTTGTTCTCTTTGGTGGGGAAGGTGTTAACATGCAACCAATGAATGACACATTTGTGTTGGATTTGAATGCTAGCAATCCAGAATGGAGGCATGTCAATGTAAGCTCAGCTCCTCCTGGCCGTTGGGGCCATACCCTATCATGCCTAAATGGATCGCTGTTAGTTGTGTTTGGTGGATGTGGAAGACAGGGCCTGCTTAATGACGTGTTCACATTGGATTTGGATGCAAAACAGCCGACCTGGCGCGAGATTCCTGGAGTTGCACCACCAGTTCCACGTTCATGGCACAGCTCCTGCACTTTAGATGGGACGAAGTTGGTGGTTTCTGGTGGCTGTGCAGACTCAGGTGTACTACTCAGTGATACATATCTTCTTGATGTAACGATGGACAAACCTGTGTGGAGGGAGGTACCTGCATCTTGGACGCCACCTTCGAGATTGGGCCACTCAATGTCTGTCTATGGTGGCAGGAAAATTTTGATGTTTGGTGGTCTTGCTAAGAGTGGTCCACTGCGACTCCGGTCAAGTGATGTGTTTACAATGGACTTAAGTGAAGAGGAACCCTGCTGGCGGTGCCTCACCGGTAGTGGAATGCCTGGGGCAGGAAATCCAGCCGGAGCTGGTCCACCTCCTCGCCTTGATCATGTTGCTGTCAGCTTACCTGGGGGGAGAGTTTTGATATTTGGTGGATCAGTGGCAGGTCTTCATTCAGCGTCACAGCTTTATCTCTTGGATCCAACTGAAGAAAAGCCTACCTGGAGGATACTGAATGTTCCTGGGCGACCCCCACGGTTTGCCTGGGGCCACAGCACCTGTGTTGTTGGAGGAACAAAAGCAATAGTGCTTGGAGGACAAACTGGAGAAGAGTGGATGTTAACCGAAATCCATGAGCTTTCTTTGGCTAGCAGCACAGTTTGAGGTTCGAAGTTTATTTTTTATGTTTCAGCAAGCTTCCTTCAGAACAATCATGATTATTCATGTGTGGCCTGAAACTTTTCTTCACTGGCAGGACTGGAACACTGGATGAGTATACTGAATCTTTTGGCAACGACTTGTATTTACTTGGAAGAGGTGGTTTGCCTTGAGTAGATCAAAACCTACATTTGGGGTTGCTTGCTTTATGTAGTCAAGGTGTAGTGATATGTTCTTTTTCTTGTTGTTTGTTTTGTCTTTTACCAGAAAATATAATTCATAAGCTACTCTTGTGAAATGAGTACCAATTTTATGTATTCTCAGACGCTTCTGACATGCATTATGTTAGGGAAAACAGAACAACGTTGTATAGCTGAATCATTTGTGATGTACTATGCTTCTTGAGCATCTTGCTGCCATCTCTGGCCTCTGGGACACAATTTGACGCTTATGTGATGTATGCGAGAAAAATTTTGATCGATCCTCTTTATTGTAAATCATGTAACATGATGTAGCTGCTTTGTCAGGTGAACTAAGCTCTCTATGTTTCGGCGTGACCATCAGACACTTCCAATGCAGCTGTTGCCTGAGAACTGTGTTTAATTATCTTCGCGGTGTCCTTTGTTTTTATCCTGGATAATATACTTCATGATGATTTATTGTAACTTATTGAAAGACTGCCTGTATTTTCCGCATGTGATTGGTTACTTGGATGTGTACAGCCATATATAATACAGTACAGCGATTGGATGGAATTGTCTAGCAGAAGTATATATAAAGAATGGACACTACAAAAAGGCACTCCATTATCTCGAGGACTAAACAGAGTGAGTTACTCTGCATTTTGCATTACAATTTACAAATGTACATGTACAAGAATATTTGAAAGACCATCACTTCCACAAACTCTCGCCTACCCGGTAAAGCCGGTGCCATGATCACCACAAGGGATAGCGGCGAAGCGGCGGCGGCTCCTGCCTCGGGGACGCCGCCGGCTGACCGATCTTCGTCTCATCAGCTGCTGCTATGCCGTCGACGGTGGCGTTGAACCACGGAAGCCGAAGCGCCTCCGCCGCCGACAGCCGCGCGTCGGGGTTGCAGGTGAGGAGGCCGTTCAAGACCTCGAACCCGTCGCGCGACAGGCGCTCCTCCGGGAACAGGTCGCGCAGCCGGTTTCGGTCCCAACTCCGGCAAATCGGCACCGCGCCGAAGAGCGGCAGCGACGGGTAGCTCGGCCATGTCTGGCGGCACGGCGCGCCGAGCAGGCGGAAGATTCTCAGCAGCTCGTCGGTCTCGCTGTGCCCCCGGAACAGCGGCACGCCGGCGAGGAGCTCGCCCATCACGCAGCCGGCCGACCAGGCGTCCACGAGCTCGCCGTAGTCCGGCTTCCCGAGGAGCATCTCCGGCGCCTTGTACCCGGGCGATCCAGCCTTCTGGTACGGCGGCTTCCGCGCCGCCGTGTCCATGGCCAGCCCGAGGTCGCACAGCTTCACGACGCCGCCGTCGCCGACGAGGATGTTCCCGGGCTTGATGTCCCGGTGGACGACGTGGCGGTCGTGGAGCCTCTGCACCCCGCTCAGCAGCTGCCGCATGACGCGGCGCACCTCCTCCTCCGTGAACGGCGGCCCGCCGCCGCCGCCGTGGCGCTCGCGCAGGACGCTGCTCAGGCTAGGGCCGACGTGCTCCATGACGAGGCCCCACATCCCGGAGCGCGGCTCGAGCGCGAGGCCGTGGTAGTGGACGATGGAGGGGTGGTGGCTGCAGCGCGCGAGGTAGAGCGCCTCCCGCAGCAGCGCGTCCTCGCCGACGGCCTTACCACCCATGCCGCAGCGGTGGCGGCGGAGGAACTTGATCGCGACGTCCCTGCTCGTCGCGCGGTGGCGCGCCCTGATGACGGCGCCGAACGCGCCCTTCCTGAGCCAGCACGTGACCTCGTAATTGTCGGTGCTCTCGATGCAGCTCCGCTTGCCGCCGCCGCCGCCGCCGGCGTGCTCGTCGGCGTCGGCGATGCCACTATCCGCAGCAGATCGCTTCTCGCCCATGGAGACCAAGAGGAGATTTGAAAGAAGGTGTCAAGCTTAGCCGAGGTGAGTAAATGGAGGCCAAGGCTGGACGTGGGCGAGTTTAAATAGTCACCTTTCGCGTCATGAATCCGCGTCGAACTCGAACTCATGCCTCCGTTTCGCATTCGGTTTCTCGAATTCGAATCCGAATCAGCGCTCGCCTCGGCTTCGCGCCACAAAATACGAATCGGACTCCGTCTCGTGTGGCGATATAAGGTGGCCAGCGACGCCATGAGAGCGTGTCTCCACTCTCGCATTCCTCCTCCTCTCAATTGATCGCGCGCGCGATCGATTCCCCTCTTGTCGAGCGGCGACCAAACCCTAGTGCCCGATCGCCATGGCGGAGCAAGGCGTTCTCCGGCGGTGGAAAGCGCTTCTTCCGGGCGTTCGCCTCCATCCACGCCGCCATCGAGGCCGCCGAGCCGGGCATCTCCCGCAGGGAGTTCCGCGACGCGACAGACAAGGTGGTGGCGATGCTCTGCAACGCGACGGACGACGAGGCGGTGGCGGAGGAGCTCCGCGTCGTGCTCGACGGGATGATGGTCGAGGCGCTCCTCACGCTGGAGCTGGTTCCGGCGATGCCCAAGATGCTGGCCTCCACCGACCTCGCGCAGGACGTCGGCGCGCTGAGGAATCACCCGTCGGAGCGAGTCCGCAGCCTCGCCATCGGCATCGTCCGCGGGTGGAGGGCCTCCGTCAAGGACGAGCTCCTCAAGGCCGCAGCCGCCATGGAGAAGCTCTCCCAGGCGATGGAGCCCGACGAGGCCGACGACCATCACGCCAAGATCCTGCAGCCATCGCCGCCCAAGAAGACGGCAAACACCTCACGGTCACAGCCGCCTTTCCCCAAGAAGCAGAGTGCTCGTCCGGTGGTCCGCGGCAGCCGTGTCACCACGACGGCCAAGATCGATCCGCCACCGGAGAAGGCGCCGGCGGCGGCTGCGGCTCGAAGCTCCCACCACCGCGAGAGCGTCGTGCCGTGCTGTACCGACGAGAAGGCCATGAACGCCGCGAAGAGGAAGCTCCGGGAAGGGTACCAAGAAGCAGAGGAGGCGAAGCGGCGGCGCACGATCCAGGTGATCCAGGCGCCGGACAGGCAGCGGAAGATGCAGGCGATCACGCGGCCGCGAAGCCGACCGAGCTTCGCCGCCGCCGCCTCCACGGCGAAGAAGAGCTCTGGATTCTCATCGCTTCGGAGGTTTTAGCTAGGGTTCTTGTTCTCCTCCGGTGTAACAGTGATGTGTCCATGATCAACTGATCATCCCCAAAGTGTATTGCGTCAAAAAAAAAAAAACAAAGAAAATCCCCAAAGTGTATGTATGTAATTGGTTATCGAGTTTATCCTGCTCGTCCTGGATTACTCGCGTGTTTAATCTATCAAATCAATGATATATTGTTGTGAAAATTGAGCAAATTTCTTTATGTGATTGTAGTATGTGTCAATCTGATCGCGATCGGCTTGAGGGGCGAGAGCACTGTTTCTGCTCGGAGTGAAGCTTCGGCTTGTTTGTCCCGAATACCAGGCTTCTACATGGGCCTGAGGCTTAGTAGTCGTGGGCTGGAAGCCCGTTATAAGCATGGGCCAGCGACGCCCGTGACAAATGGGAATATCTGGGCCGGCCCATCAAGCCAGCTTTGGTCTCCGTCTCTTCCGGGCCCATCACGGAAGAGTCTTCTCGAAATCGCAGCCGTTCGACCACGATTTGACGGTCGCGATAGATCGCCGCCGTCGAAACGTAGCAGCGCTAGCCTTTGCGCACAAATGTCGCAACGAAACTACGAAAGCAACATGTATAAAATGGAAATGAAGCCCCGACACGATTGCCATGCTCTTCAATAATACAAAGCATCACATCAGGATGAAACATGCATCGTACATGGCATCGAATCGTGCTATTATTCGCATTTAGAATTGAAACCTTGAAGGAGATTGGTAGGATCAACACGGGAGATTCCAAGAAGATTGTAATTAGCTGTCCTGCTCGTGTCAACACGTCTTACTGTAAGGGACTCCTAAACAAATATAAACCACAACACTCTGCATATTATAGATCGATCAGAGATTGCTGGTTTGGTTTGCTTTTGGGTGCCTTCAACACGCAAGCACATCAGCAAACGCTATCATCACAAGCAAAGAACAACTTTTCTTCAGTAATCAGCACACCACTCTTTCCAGACGCTTGCCTGATGCGTCGTGAGCTCAAAGCTGCCAGCCACTGTGGCTGTTCACGGGTCAAGCAGCAGAAATCTTGTAACTGTTGTGGCTAAGGCCGTTTTAAGCAATTGACCAGTGGCAGTGGCAGTGGCAGTTGCAGTTTTCAGTTGTACAACTGAAAACTGTAACTGTCTACTCATCGAAACAGAAGCAACTCCAGGCAAACCACTGGGAATGAACTCAATCTTGTTCTGGGAATGTCCTATGAAGTCTGCTACATCCAAGCAGCATTTTTCCAGCATTTTCCAAAAACAGAAGTTTTCACCAACATCGCTATAGAGATGGGTGCTGGATATATACAAAATGAAACTAGAATCATGAAACCTGTTGCGAACGATCAATGGAGAGTTCTGTTGCTAATTTATATGCACAGGAAGTTTAGGCTGGGGGGCAGGGCAGCACCTAGCAACGATAGAGGTCGAAAAGAAATGTAAATGAGCAGAGGTACAATGTTCTCATGATCGCTGCATCACATAAAGACTATGCTCCTTTTTAATAGCTGGTCCTACAAGTACACCATTTATCGTCCATATCTTGTATCCCTGGATCCATCAAGAAAACATCATATATCAACTCGTCAGAAATGAAACAAGGACAGCGTCATGCTTTAAAGTTTTAAATTTAAAGAAAAACATGAACTATATTATTTACATCTCATGCTGAATTTGGAAGGTAGTATCAAATTGTTTTCTCCACAATGAAATCAAAATTTTAGGGTAGGTAGCCTCATGTTTTCAGTATTGTACTGCACATGCACGTCTCAGGCACTAAAATCCTCTCCTGAAACTTTACTAACCCCACCTAAACATACCAAAAGTCTTAACACCTAGCGCATAAATATGCAATAGATCGGTTAAAAGAAGGAGCTACCTCAAAGATGCTTTCACTATGCATAATGCCATCAAGAGGAAAACAGGGAACATGACAAAGAGTAAAAAATGTAAACGGCTGTATTTTCTATGCATAACATGGCAGCTCAGGTAGGTACTGTAAAAGTAAGTGCATCAGGAACAAGAAGATTCCAAAAGTGCGGTATGTTTGTATTCCATATTCTCTACAACCTGAATATTTTTCATTGGACTAGCATGTGTTCTTTGTTCTTACAAAAATGATAGATATAGCTCCAATAACTAAGGAAGATTAACAGTAGACTGTTTCTACAGACCTGTAATGGAAACTAGCCATTCTTCCAGGTGTTGCAATACTAGGTATGGCCCCTGTGACTATGTATTCATCATCAATTTCATCAAATCTGATTTCTCTCAAGTCAACAGATTGTGTGGGAACCTCGAGGTTAAAGCTTTCGAGATGTGCCTGATTGCTGTTCCTCCTTCCACTGCCTCTTCTTTCCCTTGCCCTTGCTCTTCTTCGTCTTCTTGAAGATCTAGAGAATCCCCTGAAAAACATACAAGACCACCAGTGCCTTCTGACCCGCCTGAAAACTTCATATTCTTCTCCAGTTTCATCATCCCCATACTCAATGACATAATCTCCCAGAACAATTCCATTAGGAACTTGTGCATGAATCGTGCTCAGCACATCAACAATATCAGAAGATTGCTGGAAGTTCTCCCAATCAACTTGCCTAGCAGGATCAATTTCCGAAGGGCGTGAGTCTGGATGCTTTTGTTGTGTGTGCTTCTGAAGTTCATTGAAGTTACCAACGAATGAACAACAATCCTCTTCACAGCATCTTTTCTTCTGGTTAAGATGTAGACGAGCCTCACCGATAACAATCCATCCAATGACATCTCCTCTACACAATGGGCAGCTTGGGCGGTTGTTCACATTAGGAGCCACAATATGGATACTATCAAGAGGAGCCACCGCAATGGTTGAAACTTTCATATTGGCAGGGAGCTCATATGCACCTTTAAACCTCTCAAGACAGTTTGAGCGGGTTTGATCTGTATCACAGACAAATGGCCTGCAACCTTTCTCATAAGATGTACATCTTAGCAGGACAGCATTGTGAGGGTAATCAAGACAGATTGGGCAAGTAACATCCTCTGTCCAACTTTTATCAAGCTGTATGTCGAAATCAAAAGAGCTGGGCCTCACCACCTTCTTCATCATCAGGTTTCCTGACCCCATGTTAGATTTTCTAACAAAACTAGTAGCTTTATCAAGTGCTACTTTTCATTAAAACCTGCATGACATCAAGATGAAAATAGATTAGTTTGAGACTCATCATTTCTAAACATAGTATATTTCCAATACACAACAAAGTTTAGCATTTCCATCGATCCAACATGAGTTTAACGGTATCACAGAATCATGTCAATGGATATTTGGTTCCAACTGGTTGTTTTGAACTGCACAAACTAGAATCTCTCCTACATCAACCCATATGATTGCCAAAAGGTTGAATTAGTAAGCCTTCTCCCAACAAATTCAACTACTCAGCGTTCATATCATCTTCCCTAAATCCCCAAAACTACAATACCCACCTGGTCAAATCCACCAAAAACCAGTCTCCTCCAGGATGCAACACAAGCGAAAGCAATCCGCACAACTACAGAACGAGCTCTATAGTTAATCGCATGGGAACTACGCCTAATTCAAATAAGAGAATCCAAACCAAAATTTCCATTCCCCAAATACAAATACCAGTAAAAAAATTGCAAAGCAACCCCCCATAAAACTCGATCTGGAAACTGATCAGACCCCAAACCCCAAATTCCCAACCAGCTCTTCCAATCCAATCTAACCTCGGGCACACGAACCACACGCAAACGAGATCAGGAGATCGCCAGCCCCCACCAAAATTACACCTCATCATCAGCACACTCCCGAGACTAAACCCCCGAGCTCCGTAACATCCACACCGAACGAACAAACTCCCCCAAAATCAACTACTCCCGCTACACCCGAGAACCCAAATCAAACCCCACACACAAACACATGAAGCCATCGATCGCCAGAATCCGAGAAAAAAAAGTCAAAATCGAACCAAAAAAATCTGGCGAGAAGGGGATGAAGACGAGGAGGAGGAGGGGGAGAGGAGACGTACCGCGGCTGCCGCTGCCGCTGCCGCTGCGGCGAGGGTAGGTGGCGCGGTGGTGGTGGGAGAGGAGACGAGAAGAGAGGGGAGGAGACTGGAGGGGAGGAGGGTTGAAAAGGGAGTCGAGACGCGAGGCTGCGAGGGGGGGAAGAGAAGATGCTGCCGCCGCTGCTGATGCTGTTGCTGCTGCAGCCTCCCTATCTATCTCTCTCTCGCTTCATTTCGGCTGTTTTTTATATAATAAAAATATTTATTATTTATTTATTTGGGTCAGCATACTGGTGCTTTTTAAATTTGTATTTGAGCGGTTTTTTTGGATTATCTTGTGGCGGGGAGAAAAAACATGCGGACTGTGCAGGGTGAATGATTAGGCAAGGTCAAAAGTCAAAACCATGTTTGGATTTGTAGGAGTATGTTCTACTACTACCTCCGTCCCAAAATAAGCACAGTAATAAGTTTCCGCGTCTAATTTTGGTCGTCCGTCTTATTTATTTTTTTTATAATTAGCATTTTTATTGCTATGAGATGATAAAACATGAATAGCACTTTACTCGTGACTTATGTTTTTAATTTTTTTAAAAAAATTCAAATAAGACGAGCGGTTAAAGTTCGGCGTGGAAAATCATGGTTGCACTTATTTTGGGACGGAGGGAGTACTACGGGAGTATGAATGCAGTACGGGTTGAAATGTTGAATAGGTTGACGGGTTTGCTCGTCACGTTTTAACCATCTTTGAAATGAATTTGCATGATTTTCTTTCAAGGTAGTTCAATTCATGTGAAAATTCTCTAGAATTCTTAAATCGAGATAATACAGTATGAGAGTTTTTTTTTTCTACACTACATGAAAGACACATATGCATACACAATAAAAAAAAGAGCATATAGATCAATGAATATGTTAGCTGTGTACTCACTTTAAGAGATGAACACCAACGATAGCTCCGTAATCTTACTAATATTCAATTGAAAACACAAGTAAACTCTGATGGATGAAGTACTACAAACACTTCCCTTAAAATCGGTGAAATGTTTGTTTAGATGTATACATGATTTATTCCTTATTCTAAAATTGAAATAAAAAATTAATTTGTTTATTTTATTATTTTTTATCAGAAGAAGTAGACTAATTTTGTATTCCAGTGATCGCTCCTAACCGTTCTACGAGAGATAAATTAAGGTTAAATTCCCTAGACAAACCGAACTTCCATGCGCCGATCGTTAAAATCTGTATTCTAATGATCACTTCAAATCATCCATTGAAAGATGAATCAAGGCCAAATTCCATGGACAAACCGAACTCATCTTCACATATGGTCTTCTCAAATCTCAACGCGAAGACTATTATAAAGGGAAAGGGACTCCCATCGTTGGAAAAAAGATGTGAAAAGGACGGGCATGAATCATGAGTGACGCGTGGAGGACGAGAGCACGGCATATGAAGGAAACTCGTTTGCAGCTTCAGCGCTGCATACTTTTAAGTTGTAACAATCATCTGATGTGAAATGAACAAGTTGCATTTGCCGTGGAAAATTGGCTTCTGCTATGCAAAAAAGAGTCCATACTAGTTTAGATACAAGTTGTGAAAGTCGGGCCTATTGAAATTCCGATCCTACAGTTAAATTTTGATATGTAGTTTGACCATTCATTTTATTTTTTTTAAAAAAATACAAGTATTAACTATTTTTTGTAACTTTTATATAAATACTTTAATCATAATCTATCTATATTTACATATTTGTATTGTTTTTAAAAACAAATGACCAAACATTATGTTGAGGCCTAACTCTATATTAACTTGGGCACAGATGGACTGGGCTAGGCACGACAAGGCCATGGCATTAAATGGGCCACTTTTGGGCTAGCCCAAATCTGAATTGCACACGGCTGTGCCGGTTGCTTCAAGTTTGCTGAGGAGCACCTCAACAAAGTCAAATATATCTCCAATTTTGACGGGTTGAACTTCAGTTTTGTGTTCTAACATGACTAAATATCCTGGTTATTGTTGGAACATGTTTTGGCTGTCCTATTGTTCTGTCAGTTTTCAATTTTCAATATGCTCTTGTTGTCATTCTGAATCCCGTAACTGCTCTGACTGGATGGAGTAGTCTCTGTTTGCTTGATCAATTTTGAGCCCCTGCAGAACAGCAAAGTTTCTTGCACATGACTTTTTTGTTGGAATGCAGCTTCAAGCTTACAAAATGGGATATCTTATCTTCTAATTGGGTCATCCACATCTCAATTTCTTAGCAACTCGATTACCAAAAAGGGTAAAAATATCTTCAGTACGTTGCAGCCTCGCTTGGACAATAGAAGAGAGTGAAAAATCACAGTATAGAAACAACTCAAACATGTAATAGTATATAGAAACAAGCATGATATGATACTCTTATTCCAGGAGCAACTTCAACAACATAAAGATCTGTGTCCACTTTAACAGTTATTACAGAACTTGACAGTAAGGTTCTATTATTCGATTATTATTGCTTCTGTGCCATGACTAGCAGAAGCACAGAAAGAACACCCATGGCCACAAGCACAAAGGTGATGCTGTAAGCCTGTACTGGAGCTCCAGGGACTCTTCTCTCACAACCAGAGTGGAATGGCCTAGTATGGGCAGTTCTTGGGCAGCTTGCGGATCACATTGTTCTTCATTCCAATCTTGGTACGCATGTTCTCCACAGTCTTGTTCATCGCTCGGAGAGATTTCAGCCTTGCAGCTTTCTCCTTCGACTGAAGAGTCACCAAACGCATTCCCTTGTAGCTGAAAATAAGAGAATCAGGACATGAGAAATAATAACAACACTGGGCTTGAAGAGTTCTACTGATCTTATCGATGTAGCATAGCACTGCAAATAACCAAATGGATGGGAATAATAGAAAAGAAAGAAAGAAAAGAAGAAAGGTTTCGGACCTGGAAGCCAGGGAAAGTGGAAGAACACGATCCGTTGCAACAGGAATATGTGGTTTCAGGCGATCTTCGTAAGAGAATCCCCAACAAGAACGAAGAGCCCTGACATAAGCTGCAAGATTTTGCTTAGTATCAAAAGACTCGAGATGATGCTCAGCCCAACCGCTTTCCATCTCAACTAACTCATTATCCTCTTCTTTTATCCGCTTACACCCTGTTTGGTAAATGGCAAATGGGTTATGGAGGTTGGATTGGTAGATGGAAATGAGTGAGTGAACAGTTAGGATTAACTGGAGGTGTAAAAGAATGGATGCTAGGATTGAATCTTACACCTTGGTTGGTATTCCCAAAGGCCAATGTTAAGCCAGCACTGAAAGTCCTCATCCTCTATATCAGCAAAACTGCAATGACAATATCAGAAACCATTGGCCGTTAGATCTACGAAGACTCCACTTCCACTCACCACAAAATGTAAATTGTGATCTCGAACCTTGGCCTGTAGTGCGCTTCTTCGCCCATGAGTTTCCTCATGGCCTCTTTGGAAAAGCTGGTATCTATCATTGCAGTATAAAATCACGCTTCACCTGTAGGTAGAACAACCAAAACAACCTCATTATTGAAAAAAAGGAGTTAATTTACTCAAAAAGCAACCCCATAGATGATAAAACTCGATCCGGAAACTGATCGGAAGCAGGCCCAATTCCTAACCAGCTCTTCTCACATCCACATGGAACCAGGACACCCAAATACATCCACCAGCTATGGAAAGGAGATCAGGAGAGCGCCTCAAAATTACTAACACAGGAGTATAACTCCAAAGCTAAAACCCTGAGCTTGGTAAGAACTAGCCAGACCGAAACGGAGGAAACAACCCAAAATTAAATTGATCAAAAACTCAATCCAGAAATCATATTCTGCGACGACAAGAACCTAAATCAAACCATGAATAACAATCTAATCTCAAACGGGCCGCCATCGATCGCCAGGATCCCAGGAAAAAAAGTACTTCCTCCGTTTCACAATGTCTAGCATTTTCTATATTCATATTAATGTTAATGAATCTAGGCATATATATCTATCTAGATTCATTAACATCAATATGAATGGAAAATACTAGAATGACTTGTATTGTGAAACGGAGGAAGTACAATACAGAACAACAATCTCATGAAAAAAAAAGAAGAGGAGGCGTACAGCAGTGGCTAAAAAAATGCCAATATAGAACTACAATATTTTAAAAAAAGCTAATATAGAACAACAACACGATGAGAAGGGAAGGAGGAGAAGAGGAGTACCGGAGCGGCGGCAGACAGACAGGGTAGGTGGTGGTGGTGGGAGTGGAGAGGAGAGTGAGGGTCCTTTTAAAAGGAGCCAAGAACCTGGAGGCAGAACGCAATCCGAAAGGCCAAAAGCTCAGAACTACTCCAACCCACGACCTCTTCAAGCAGGCTACCAAACCAAATCCCACATCACTCCACCAAAGCAGGCAGGTGAGGCCTGGGGGAAACCTCATCAAACAGCTAGGATTAGGATTGCTAAATAACCATTTTACAGGCTGAAAAAACTGCAAATCTTTCTTTATCTCTCCTAAAGCAGGCAGGGCGAGGCCTGGGGGAAATCTCATCTAAGAATCAGGATTAGGATTGCTAAATAACCATTTTACAGGCTGAAAAACTGCAAATCTCTTTTATCTCTCCTAAAGCAGGCAGGCAGGCGAGGCCTGGGGGAAATCTCATCTAAGAATCAGGATTAGGATTGCTAAATAACTATTTTACAGGCTGAAAGACTGCAAATCTCTCCTGCTAAGTCATAGGTGACGTCATGCATGTTAATATTATTACTTCAGCACGTCATAGGTGATGTCATGTATGTTAATATTACTTCAGCATTATCTTGTTGGTGTATTTACTCCATATATACCACTTATGCTTCCCTAGTTTCTTGGATTATTTTGTGACATAAAAAAAAACGAATGCAAACATGAGACGAGTATGCATGTTCAAAATCACAGAAGGTGATGTGTTTACCGAAGTCATAACTCTTATACCGGATACAGTCTTGTTTCCAGTAAGCATGATACTCTCATTTGAGGTGCAAATTAAACAATATAAAGATCTATTGTTTTTGCGAATATCACAAGCTCTCTGCCATGGCTAGCAGATGCACAAAAAACAGCCATTGCCACAAAGATGATGCTGGAGCTCCAAGGGCTTTGATCCTGCAACAGGTGGCATCGACTAATATGGGCAGTTCTTGGGGAGATTGCGGATCACGTTGCTCTTCATTCCAATCTTGGTTCGCATGGTCTCCACACCTGTCTTGTTCATTGCGCGGAGAACTTTCAGCCTTACAACTTGCTCCTTTGACTGAACTGTCACCAGACCCATGCTCTTGTAGCTGATGAGGAGAAGCAGAAATCGTGAATAACAGCATCAAACTAAGGAGTTGCTAAGATTTTATTGATGTAACATGGCAGATAACCAAATGGAGGAAAAGTGGACAATAGGTTCAGACCTGGAAGCCAGAGAAAGCGCAAGAGCACGATCTGTTGCAACAGAAGGACGTGGTTTCTGGCGATAGTAGCGAATAAATTCCCGAGAACCAAGAGTTCTGACACGAGTTCCTTTCTCACTCTTGTTCGTTATTACAAGCTCAGCCCCACCACTTCCCAGTTCAATGTTATCCTTGTCATCTGCAGCAACCAACTCCTTACCCTCCACATCAGCATAACTGCAACGAGAATATCAGAGACCATTGGCCGTTAGATCTACAATGATTCCATGCATTCAACCAAATAAAGAAATTTTGATCTCCAGTGCTAACCATAGTACCTACAACTAGGGCTCTGTTCAACATGATTATGATACATAACGGAGGAAGAACTAGTATACCCACTATCTATATCATCCCTTATGGAGGAAGAATTTTGATCTACCACATGATTTTTCAATTAAATCTATAGTGCTAGGATTGTTCTATTATAAAAGTCTCACTACCAGTCTGAGAATATAATTCAGTCATGGAACATAAGGGTCAAAACTCAACAGACAATAGCAAAAACTATTCAGTCATCAACAGCAGATGCTCGGGGCCTCTATTATTTGTAAAACATGGCACACAAAATGTTAGTGAGTAAACCAAGGTACCCGAAACCCACAGTGCAATTCATTTATGTTTAACTCAACATTCAAACATAATAATGAAAACAAGCAATATTGAACTATTGTAAGAGGAAACTCTTAATAGAAACCTGCTGCTGTAATCATAGAAATCTTCAAGGTCAGCATCTTCATCATCCCCACCATCTCCATATCGTACTTTGCAGTGTCCTTTTGCATCCATATGCTTTCTCACAGCCTCTAGACTTTGGAAAGGCTGGCATCTGTCATTGCAGTATAGGCATATAAAATCACGCTTCACCTGCAGGTACGATAATCAAAGCAACCTTATGATTAAGATTATAGTACCCAAGAAAAGTAAAAGAGAAGACTTTACACAAATGAACAATGCCTACCTTCAGACCAACATATATAAGAAGACCATTTGGATCTTTCAAGTATTCGCTATCAGGTATGAAAAACCCATGCTTTTTGTGCATGTGGACCATGCAATTCTCAATGGTGTCATGCTCAAGATCACACATGAAGCAGAATGTGGGATCCAACTCTTCAAACTCATCCATCTCATCATCTGATTTGGAGGAATGCTCATCTACTTGCATTTCCGAAGTCGACTCTAACTCACTTGGGTCCACTTCAACCCACTCTTCCTCCTCATCTTCATCTTCATCCTCTTCTACTGCAGATGGAGCCCTGCGTTGAACTCGCTCAGGACGAGGCTTGACTATGGTAATTCCAGCAATGGATGCATTAGGCTCCTGAGAAGCTTTCATGAGATGTGATCGTGAATTAAGATGTTGGGCATGAGCTTTTGAGCTCCTGTACTCCTTTCCACAAAGAGCACAACTGTAGAGCATTGGAGTGCTATCAGAGTTGCTCCCCTCTGCTAAAGCAGTTTGTCTAGCCAAAAACAGAGCCTCAGTCACTCCAGGAACTCCAGCCACCTGACACAGAAATAAATGTGTCGGTCTTAGTCTCACAGAAGTTCAATTAATAATTCTCTAGAAGCATGTTTTCCAATCATAATGCTCAAGATAGACAAATTTCTAGCAAGTATGCTTCTACAACATAATGTCACACATCGACTTGCATCTATGTTGCTCCCTAAGAATTTACCCAACAGGAAGCATGCTTTGCAAGGATAATCATAATGAGTAAAATAGTTTGTCTAAAACAAAAGATGTAAATCTACATCAACTATCCCATATAGGTTTTTGTAACAACATGCGGGATATTTCTACTGGGAACACGACAATGCTTTTTTAAAGGGCATCTCATGCATGAACAAATTCACCAAACCACAGCCACTCAATGAAATCTCTGCCAGCGCCAAGAGGCCAACAGAGATGCTCGTGTAAGTGTAACACATATAGAAAGCTCTCCTCTCGAGTTAATCAAAGCATTAGAGCCTCCAGTTCAAATTTCGGCCACCATAATTTTACCACTAATATTGCCTTAATAGCCGTAGGAAAATATTCATCCTGAAATTCTCCAAAATCCAGGACTGACCAATTTCAGTTGGAAAAACAAACTATTTCCAAATTTCCAAACTTTTAACAGGCGACTTCAAAACAAGAGCAAAATTCCATCACTGAAGAGTTCGCATGGGCTTTTCCTACACTTAAAGTTTCAAATTCGGTCCATATACGCGCAACACACCAAAGTGCCTAACTAAAGAACGAATCATCTCCTACATGAACGGAAAAAAAAAACCCTAAAAACAAAACACGCTCCCTAATAGACCTAAAACCCCGAGAGGTCGATACAGATAGGAAGGCGGCCAGGCCACCCCACGGTGGAAGGTAAACGATAGTACCTTGCGCTTGAGGTTGTAGCGGTGCCACTCGGAGCGGTAGTGGAGGCGCTGCTGCTCCTCGTCATCGAACCCCGCGTTGCACGCGTTGCAGGTCACCGTCGGCATCTCTCCCTTCCCCCCTCTTCTTCCTTCCCCCTCGCTCTTGGCCTCGATTGGCTTTGGCTTTCCTTGCCGGAGGCGGAGGCGGTGAAGCTCTTCCTCTCCTAGTCTCCTTCAGGTTTGCCTCTCCGCGGCGGTGCAGTGAGTTGCGGGAGAAAAATCGAGGAGTGGCGGCGGCGGCGGCGGGTTTGATTGGGAGAAGTAGAAGAGAGGAGAGGAGAGGTCGAGGCGAACACGCTCTGTGCTGACGTCGGCGCTTCGGTGAGGCCTCCACCGCCTTTGGGTTTAGGCCCATTGGTATCAGATCCAGGCCTTTCTAAATGGGCCCTTAATTTGGACTGGTAAGGTTACGGCCCAGTATCCTGGTTACAGAAGAGAAAAGAAAAAAAATCTGAAGGTTCTCCTCCCTTCCCCAAAGTGGGAAAATGAAATGAAAGGGAAAAAAAAGGAGTATTAAAAAAACTAACGTAAGATTTTTTTTGTTAAAAAACTTTCAAATGCAACTATAGTATAGTTGAAGTGTAATTGCATTGTAACTGCACTATAACTATATTGTAACCATGATATAACTTATATAAAACTTACATTCAACTATGGTTTAGTTAACTTATATAAAAAACTTATGAAAGTTTTCTAGCAAATCCGAAGGAAAGAGAGTACTGACGACAACGCAGCATCTCTAAATAATTATAGCACACAAGGATAGTAACTGAATAAAAAGTGAACATAGAAGGCCACCATATGATGATTTTCTTTCTTACGGATCTGTATGGCTATATGAAACCTATGAAATTCCCTTGATTCAGAACCAAATCACATCGACAGGTAGTGGAAAATGAGCATTGTTTCTCCCCAGGTGGAAAATATTTGGATTTTTTTTAAGGAAGGGCAAAAGCTTTGACACTTTTGTAAAGTTTGGGAATATTTGATTATGTGAACCCAAAACAGAGAAAACATGTTGCTGTTCTATTATTGAAAAACAAAGGAAAAATGCCGCTGCGCAATTTGCAGCCTAGAACGGTTAAAAAGAGAAAAGGGAAAAAGAAGGAAAGAAGAGAAAGCCTCAACGAGTATAAATCATAGAACACTGTCACTGCTACTCCATTGTAGTCAGTTCCATCTAAAGTTTGGAAATAATGAACCAGAAATAAACAATCAAACAAGTGCCTTAGGTGTCTGTCAGTCTGATATGAATCTCAAGTTCTCTCAATCTTAAAGCAACTTTTTTTTTAAACCGTATCTTACAGCAACTAGCAGGTATAGCAACAAGCTTTGCGGCCCATAGCTCAACGGGCACCGGGCAGCTAGCAGGTTTCAAGCACCGAATCCAACAATTGAAGAATAATTTTGAATCGCATGGCTACAATATGACCAAATATTCTGTTACAAAGGCATGAAAGGTAAAAATGTTGCTAAGAATTCTTATATCCTAAAAAAACAACATGTGTTATAGCAACATACATACTTACAGGCATGCATTATACTATTCTTCGTCGTCACTGCTTTGCTCAATCCTAGCCTTCTTCACTTGTATTTGCATGGCAGTTTCTGGTCTTCTCTTAGCACGATGGACCCGAGAAGGTAATCGAATCGTTGACAATGGCACCATGACTGGCTCAGCATCGGGTGTCCCTGTAACTCTTACAAGACAGAGTCCCCTGTGATCGGCTTGTCTCAATACAAATGCTCGTTTCCATTTCTGATCAATTTTCACTTCAATAGGCACCCAGGGTGGCATGGCATATGCACCAGAGACCAGCCTCCTTGGGCCATGACCCATTTGAGCACTCGGTTCCCTACACACAAGTTATTCTGCATCAAATCATTTGATACAATTACACTTACAAAATAATTGTACAAATCTGCCATATCATGTTCATGCAAATATGGTAGGAACTACCATAAACACTTATTGTTATGCGTGATCCTACGAGGCAATACTAACAACGGACTTATGGACATAGTGCAAGCACAAACATATAAGAATAAAATAAATGCAAACAGCCAAACATTATAATCTGTAAAAGTGCAAAAACTTCTGGAATGAATGAAAAATAAAACTAATATCAGAGCTTCAGGAAAGCAATGCACCATGGCAGGAGACAAGGAGTCACATCCCGGCAAAAAGGAGAAGTGGTAACGATCTAACTGCAGGAGTATTTGCGACTTCAATTTTTTTTAACGCAGGATTGATATAATAAAAGGGTAACAATTAATAACTCCTATAATTATCACCTATACCTTGTAATAAAGGAAACTATGCTTCGACTGTTCAGAAAATACAGCAGATGGATCTTCACGCATTGATCACAAGGTTGTTTGAACAGTTGTTAAATTAAAAAATAAAACGGTCCATGAGGATTCTTTAGTATATCGCATGAATTGTTCCACTCATCACTTGGGAGAGAACATTCAGGGATGATATTCTTGTGGAGAACTTTTTTTTAACCAATTGTAACTATGTAAAAAAAAATTCAATCCTACATTCTTATCGCAGTTTTCATCACTGAAGCCAATGCTCTAGAATTCGGCCATAGACGCACGCCTATTAGGCGTTAGGCTGCAGGCATCCACTGCGATCAGGCATTAGATGGCTAACCTGCCTTGGGTGCCCTTGTGCAATATGCTTGCTAATTGCTTGGAATTCACTAGTCGAGTTGGTCCTAGGTGTTAGATGCCAACACTGTAGATGTTTAGTGTCTGGCGTGTTCATGAACCATGATTCAAACAATGGAGCAACATCACTTCTTATGGTGTCACTGCACGATTTGTCAGATAGTATCTATTTCCTTGCAAACATATCTGTTACCACATATTTCTAATATTCAACAGCAGTCTAAAGCAGCCCACCGGAACCATTAAATTGCCAAAAAAAAAAAGTCAGGGGCGGGAGGCCAGGAAGCACCAAAAGCCATGCACCCAAGCAGTTAGGAGAATATGATGTAAAAAAATAAAAATCACCACCACTTTTGTAGGAGGGAGGATTTGAACACGGGTGGGCTAGCACACCAACCATTAACTAACAAATCCATACTGTTGCAAATTTCAGATCGAATAACTGCAGTATCATTAGGTGCATAAATGGTAACATGAGTAGTTCAGGTTGCTCCTATATATAATCATTCCAGGAATGGAAGAGAGCATCAATAAAGCTGCTCCTATGGCTGCTCGCATATAAGCAGCAGACATCGTTTCATTAATCACAGTATCACAATCACCTTATGCCTCAACGGCACAACA
This sequence comes from Oryza glaberrima, assembly GCF_000147395.1. Taxonomy (NCBI): domain Eukaryota; kingdom Viridiplantae; phylum Streptophyta; class Magnoliopsida; order Poales; family Poaceae; genus Oryza; species Oryza glaberrima. Next base: position 27,444,185 of record NC_068331.1, on the reverse strand, counting down.
CAGAATTTCCTTAATAGGGAAAACCAAATTTCAAATGTGTTGTCTGACTATGCACAGACACTTGTAATAGCTTAGACCTGACACTTTAAAACACAAGGAGTAGTGGAGTACCAGCATTGCCAACTAGGTACAGGAGGCAATTCTGTGCTCCTCCTTATGTTGATTTCTACTGAATCTTAAATCAGAATTGGAACATGGGCACTACCTGTTTTGATACCCCTACAACTCTAGTCCTAGGATGAAGTATACAAGCACTCCAGCACAGGCCTCGATTTAGCCATGCAATGCGAATCGCAGGCTCACAGCAGCAACACAAAGCAGAACTGCAGTGACTTTTGTGGCGTTCCGCACACAACAAGACTCGTACCTAGTGAGATCCTACAGGCCCTCCCAAATTGACTTTCACCACAAACCAAATCCCAGAACCAGATAAGCATCTCGAGCAAATCGGAGATTCGCACCACGGATCCATCCAATTCTTTTGGACTCAAACTGCGCAATCCCCATTGAATTGAGTACAACATACTCACGAAGTACCATTTCACACAAATCGCAATTCATGGATTAATTAACAAGAGGTCCTATCATCATATTATGAGATGGGAGGAAGAGAGGGATGATACCGAGACCCGCCGGCGAGGACCGAAAGAGCGCCGCCGCCGACGACGACCGCACGGAGCTGCAGCGGCGAGGCGGCGAGCCTCCTCTTCGCGTGCCGGATAAGCTCTCCTTGAGCGCGGCGGCGGGCGAACTCTTGTATTCCTTCTCGAAAGCGGCTTTCCCTCTTTCCATGCTGCGTTTCCGCCTTCCAGTTCAGGACGCGCCCAGAAGGGTGGGAATTCGAACCCGCCTCTCTGACACGGAGGCCCCACCTGCGGGTGACAGCTGCAATTTTCCCCATCCCCCACGCCACGTCATTTTTCTCACGCGGCTCCGATTTTTTTATTTTTCCCGCTCAAACAAACTCCGCCTCGTCTCGTCCCCTCCGAAACCGCCGCGCTCCGACGCCGCCGGCGAAATGGCCGCGGCCGCGTCCTACTTCTCCGGCACGGCGCTCATGCCGTCGCAGCGCAGCGGGGCCCCCGCGCCGGAGTACTCCGCCGCCGGCACCGGCGCGGCCGCCGCTCCTTCCCCTTCCAAGGTTCGTGATCTTCCGTTTCGTCGTAACCCTATCTCCGTCTCGCTCTCCCCCGAACCCTAACGCCGTCGAGGTTTCCTTGTCAGCCGCGCGACCCCCGCTTCTCCGGATGCGTCCCCGCCACCGTGCTCCACATTTCCCGGTCCTTCGCCGCCGCGCTCGCCGCGGACGGTGGGGGCGACCCCGTCTTCTCCATCGACGGCGTCGAGACCACCAACGTAGGCTACTCGGCACCTCCACAGCTTCCCTCAATTTATTTTCCGTGGCCCCGCGTAATCTTTTTTTTTTGGGTGCCGTTGATGGTTTTAGGTTAGGGTTTTGGGGAGGGTGGTGAGCGTGGTGAGCAGGGATACTGACGTGTGCTTCACTCTCGATGACAGCACCGGGAAGATCCCACTCGTTCGGTGGTGAGTTGCAATTTTGTTTCCCCTTTCGCATTGAATGCTGTTGCGATGCAGTACATGTGACAATTTTTTTTCTGGGATTGTAGGATCACTGATCAGTCGGATACTCGAGACACGTCTTACATTCAGTATGTGATGTGTATTAGTGTATAGGCTCTGAGATGTGCTTATTTTAGTTTCAGCGATTTTATATTCTGTTATTTATATTTCCTGTACATATGAAGGGAGGGAGTGTATGTGAAGGTTCAAGTGAACCTCATGGGATTTCAAGCTAAGAAGCAGGGTCTTGCTCGATCTATCAGGTAAGGTACTTGAATTCCTTTTGTATTGATGTGGTGGTACTCTGTTAATTCACCTAGAAAGCTTCTGCTCATTTGAATGAAGTACTACTATGTTTTTTAAAAGTTTTACCTCTGAAATTCATAGTTCTACTGGAGTTACATTAATTTTCAATAGCAATTATGCGCGCTCTGAAGTTTGCATACAATGCTGGCAATCTTTGTTGTGCACTTGCACCCAAATGTCTTGGCCGTTTGCTTTGTTTGAAGATCATGGGCTCACAAAGTATTATTTTGTGGATAATACTTGAACTCTGTTCTTACAGTAAGTTTTCTTGAAATATATTATATCATTTGAATGGAGTGCTAATCTTGGATGACCTGATTAGATACATGGTGGATGCAAATTTAGAAGTGTTTTGAAGAAAGTATGGGGATGTTTGAGATAAAGGTTTTATTGTATGTGTAGCGGCTATCTTTCGTTTTCTTTTCTTTTTGTATGTTTGTGTGTGTGTTTGATTCTTAACACTATCCTCTTTCAGAGTAGTTTTCTCTGTTCATCTAAGTTCAACCTGGGTATGTCTTTTGGAACTTGTTGCTGATTTTTTTTCAGATAGTACCATCATTAGCTGTTCTAATTTATTAGATCTTTGCATAAAATGTGCTGATTTTTCCTTCCGTTGCACACTACCTTTTTCTTCTATTTCTTCACCTCAGGTGTTTTGGAACCTTTTCTTTAACTTGTTCAGTTGGTGGACATGTTAAATCTGTTGCACTGTTATTGATTGATGTGTATTGTATGTACTTCCTTAATTGCACTCTTTTTTGTCATGTATTGCATAACCATGTTGCTATCGTGTATCTGTATTCTATCTCTGTTATACCTTTTCTGAAGTGTACTGTTGGATGAACTACTGATCCTACGAACAAGCTGGAAACTGAATTAATCAATCCTTGCTTCGCTGATTTAATTCAGTACATTTCTAATACAAGTGAAGTAAATGGTCTGTAGAAATACTAGCTCACTATTGTAGTGTTAGTTTATGAGTACTTGAGGAAACTATATATATTTGCTCATTTCTCTGTTATTTACTAAGAGTACTTCTATTCTATTAAGCTTCAAATTGTGATTCGTGTATTTGCAGGCCTATTAACAATTTCAACGAAGTGGTGCTACATTTCATTGAGTGTATGCATGTGCATTTGGAAAGTGTTCAATCGAAGGTACATAAAGCAAGTAATTCAATATTATGGCAATTCTATTACTAATTTGACAATGCTAGAAGTCATTAATGATCGCTACCTTTCCATTTTGAAGATGCAAAGGCAACTCCCTCCTTCAGTCCAAACCAATGAATATACTCATGTGCCCTCATCTGGTGGAGTGAGGGATTACCAAGTTCATTTCACTCCTCAAGTAAACCAAGGACTACCCCCTGCAGTTCAAACAAATACATCTACTTATGTGCCTCTTTTGGGTGGAGTTAGAGATCATCAAGCTCATTTTGCTCAAGTAAACCAAGGGCAGTTTTCTCCGGCAGTTCAAGCAAACACATCTACCCATTTGCCTTTTTCTGGTGGAGTTGGAGAACATCAAATTCATTTTACTCCTAAAGTAAACCAAGGGCAATTTCCTCCATCAGTTCAAACAAACACATCTGCTCATGTGCCTTATTCTGGTGGATTTAGAGAACATCAAGTTCATTTTACACCTCCTGTAAACCAAGGGCAATTTCCTCCAGCAGTTCAAACAAACCTGTATAATCATGCGGCTTCTTCTGGTGGAGTGAGAGAACAAGTTCATCTTACTCAAGCAAACCAAGTATGAAATTTTACATATCGTTTTGAGAATTGCTTGCTTATAAAAAATATAACATATTAATAGTATATGATTTAGTTGGTATATCTGAGAACTGAGATTTGGTTTTATTTGATAATTTGTGTCAGTATTATGGAATTGAGATTTTTATTGCCTTTTCCCTAGCAAAGTTTTTAGTGCCTTCCGTTTAATTCACCAACATGCATTCTTTAAGGCCCTCTTTCTTGTTACATGTTCACTCTTACCTGATCTTGTTAGATCTTTTATTTCCCGGCCCAGTTTTCAGCTTACTCAAGCACTGGTGGACTACAGCATGACCCACAAAGAATGGTTTTGGAAGCTCTGCAGCAACCAGATATACTGTAAGTGTATTGTCTTAGGCACTGTTAACCGATGATAGCTTATTTTGGATATTTGGACTGACTTTTTATTTCCACAGTGCTCTCGAACATGGAGCACACGTTGATGAATTGGTTAGAAGAACTGGAATGCCCAAAGCAAACATTATGTACTCTCTCTCTCTCTCTCTCTCTCTCTCATGTATATTTTTTTTTCTTGTGTGTTACTAGTATTATTATTTTTTAGTTGCACATGAATGATGATAAGCTCGACCGTTCACAATGCAGGGGGGTTGTCAAGCATCTGGCTGCAGCAGGCTTCGTCTATTGGACCATTGATGACAATCATGTCAAGTCTATGTGTAATGGTTGATCAATGCAATCATCCTCAAGACTAGTATAGCAGTGTGAGATTAAGTGCCCTGCGGATACTAAAAATTCGTGGCACATGCTGTAAGTAACTCATATAGGGTGTGACTCAGTCAGTCTTTCCTTTCAATAATCAAGTAGATCAAGTAGGGATATTATGGCCCTTTTGCACTCGGAAACTGTGATTGCTGAATGGATCTGTTTATTACTGCATACAAAGGTCACTGGCTTCTTCGATATACAATTTACACTTTTCATACTTAGGTTTGCTAAGCTTGATTGTCTGCATATATACTTATTATATGTTATATCACTTTCTTACTATGTCAATGATTCTTTTCATGCTTATGGGATTTTAATTCTTATTTTAAAATAATCTGCTGCTTTAACCAGATATAGACTCCGGTAAATTCTGATTCCTCAGCACAAGTGGCTACTTAGGTTTTGATAAAAGAAAAACCTTTTGCCTGGTGGTTTGCGGTTGTCCTTGCTTATCAAATACATTGTTTATGTCTTGTCCAATTCATTGCACCATGAGAATGGAATAAGAAACAGTAGGAATGATAGATAGGGGTTTGCTTATCAATGTCAGGTCAACTACTATTTGTTTTTACTGTTCATTGTGCAATGCATTTTGTAAGTTTTAGTTATCTTTACTCTTTAGGTTGTCTTCTCAAAAGTATGCTTATCTTCTTTGCGCATTGTATAAGAGCTTTAGTGTACTTTTCTGAGGTGCATTTCTTAATTGCTATCTAGTGATCATAAAGGTACACGTGCTATCCTAAAGTTTGTGCACCAAGGATTCTTAATTTATCCATCTAACTAACACTAGTTTGCTAATACGTGCACTAGCACTGGAACCCCCTACATCTTATTCTTATCCTAGATCATTCGGTATTACATTTATTCTGAAGATTACATACAATAGCTATGATAAATTGAATATAAAACGTGTAGAAAGAAGTCAATATCTTGTTTGAGACGGTTCTAAAACACCCTTGGATTAGGTACACTGTTCGATTCTCTGTCGTGACCTGTTTTACCACGAATATGCAAAAGATTGGCGCTGTGCATCACTTCAACTTTGTATTTCGAAAAACCAAAATACAACGTTTTACATGAGAAACCTTGGCCTGAAAAAAGCATCTAAGGCTACTACTCTGAAATAAAGTTGCGGTTCTGCTGTTTTGAATAATCACGTGTCCATTTTTCCCCTGTATTTCACTCACATCGGTAAAGAAATATCTCAAGGCTGCACATGACATGATGCATTTCTGTCAGGTCCATTTGGTCTTGTTTTCCCTGTAACTCTTTTTAGTTTTCTTTTGAAATGAAAGTAGTTTCTTTTCTGCATTCTTATCAGCAGATTTCCTTTAGTTGTCCATGCATAAATATGTTACGATGCTCAACATACTGAAACCATTATGGAGATGAAAGCAATATGGCACTAGTTCTTAAATGCACAGGAACGTCCTTACCAGCTTATTTTCTTCTGGTGGTGCATTATGTGGTTTCTGATAATATATTAAGAAAGATATAAGGATGAAGGAGTAGCAACCAACTGGACATGTTTATCTGGATCTTTCTATTGATAGACAACTCTCTTTAATATTCTTTAATCATGTCACAAACATTTATACATTCATCTTACACCTTACTGGCCATCATTATCAATGTGTGGTCCTTACCATGTCTAGATGCCTTCCTACAATCCAGCATCGTCAAACTATACCACGGGAAAAATGGGCTGATGCATTATAAAAAGTGTAGTCTTGCATTTATCTTTGTGAGGGAATTTTACCATGATACATTAATAAATAAATTAGGTTAATGAGAAATTTTTTCCACTAAGTGCTAATCTTAATAATTCTAGCTATATTTCAGAGAAACTTATGGTATTGTTGAACATCGCATTCTTCCATTCCTGTCTAACATTTGCTGGTGGACTGTCAGCCACTGGGTCAACAGTTTTTGTCAGGCATTTAGTTGCTATAGCTTTGCAAGTGATTACAACTTACAAGAAAGAGATGGACAAATTGCTCATTTCAATGTATTAGGTCCATGCTGAAGTTATTCTTATGATAGTTGAGATTCGTTTTCCTACTGATCATGCAAATGTTGCTGGTAATTACAAAGTATTTATATTGTCGTTTTCATAGGATTCTTTTTCCTGCCTTGCATTTTTTTTTTGTTGCTGGAAAATGGGAATGTTTGCCTTGTGGTTTTTTCAGGGCATTTCATCTCCAGGTTGCTCACTGAACCTTCTGTTTGTCTTAGTTTAGGTAAGCACTGGGAACTGTCCCACTCTGGTTTGATCAGTTGATTTATTGAGTATCTCATATCTGCTAGCCACGGTAGGTTTGACTGTGCTCTAATTCTGAACCCCTCACTTCTCATTTCTTGGAACCAAGCCCTTGTTTCTTTCTCCAACGAGTCAGATTTGGTCAGACCTTGCACGCTTGGATAAGCGTTAGCTAAGCCATGTGTATGTAGGTATTTGGTTCTAGGATACCTAAAAGTCTTGAGGGCCAATTATTGAGAGCTGATATATTACATGCATCAATTCTTTCATGTACCACCGGTTTCTCCTTTTTGCTGGATTCTTTTCTTGGGACTTCTCTCACAGGTGTAGAAACCACCTCAATCTGTCAGAGAACTATTTCAGACCAAATCATTTGGCACAACACTGAAGCAAGCACAAAGGTTTCAGGTTTTGAGTGTAACTGTTCATAGTGTAGTACCATTAGACTTAAGGAACACGCACAAACTTTGCCCAAAAACAAGCACATTATTAGTAAGCCATACGCTTGGAAACCAATGTATTGTATTCCCACTTTTAAGCTTTTGGACCAAAATCTCTCTTTCTCAAGGATGTTTTTCTTGTTAAGTTCTAGGCACACGCCTAGACATGCTCAACAACTTCCAGAGTCTAGAGAAGATAAAAACACACCTGCTGCACTTCACAAGTTCACAATTCACCTCAACAACTGCCACAACCATTAGGATTCATGTCTGAAGGAGCATCCAGCAGCAGGCAATTTAGGTCAGGATGGGGTCCAAGAGTCGTACAAATGGATGCAGCACCAGCACGTACCCTGGCTTTAAGGGGGTACAGCTCAACCTGTTCCAAACTGCCATGCCACGGCATTGCACTGGCCTTGAGAAATTGGCACAGCAAAACCAAGCCTACTTGGCCACGAACCCAACTGCCCGCCTTATAAATTAGTGCCACGCTGTGTCGCCTTCATACACCTGTAACCCAGCTGAGGTTGCAGGTAGCCTTGACTGGTACTCTTTCTTCAGAGGGGGGGCCTCTATCATCAAGGTTTAGGTCAGCCTGTGGCCGACAAAATCTCAGTTTGCTTGCTACTATTCCGCTGCCGAATTGATACATTCATCAACACACTTCCCCCCCGTATTTTATGCGTGAAAGTACACTATCTTTTGATGTTCATGTCAAGATCAATTGGACTGGTACTCTGGTATTGGTACTACTTGCTTTTCATAGCCTGTTGGATGATGATAAGATGAAAATCCTTTCTATTTACAAGTGGGCCCAGTGGAGAGTAACTATCAAAAATTTCATCTTGTAACAACATCACAAGCGTACTCACAATCTTAGATACTATTACTAACTACTAATTGCTCAAAGATGATGAGCAAGAAGATGGGGATGCAGTGTTGAACTCCTCTTCATCTTCGTCATCTTCGTCATCTTCGTCATCCAGGTCATCGAATCTCCATAGCTCCTCGTCGTCGTCGTCCTCCACTGCCTCGGGCATCGTCCACCGTTCTTGCCGGATCTCGACGCCTTCCAGCAGCTCCAGCACCTGCTACCACAACCAATTTATGGCCTACATTACTAGTAGTGCTGTTGCAAATTACTTGTGTTGTTACACGTAAACCAAGCAACATCATCAAAGGAGTAGTTTGTGGGTTACTGCTACATGGAGACATGTGCTTGGGGGCACCCTGTCATGAATCTCTGCCCTAAATTATGACTGTTTACATGGAAATGCTAACCATGCTAATGAAAAAAATATTTGCAAGTAGGTAAGCAATGTAGTGTTCCATCGCAGCAATCCTACTTGAGAAATGGGCAAGCGTTCGTTGCCTTCTAATCAAGGAACAGAGTGTGTGACCAATCATGTTTGTTACCTCGGTCATGGATGGCCTCCACTTCGCCGACGAGCGGATGCACAGCGACGCCACGAACGCCAGCCGCCGCGCCTCCTCGCCGTCGTAGTCGCCGCCGATCCTCGGATCCACCAGCGACTCGATCCTCCCCTCGTTCAGGAACGGCCTCGCCTGCACGCTCACAATTCAGATGATAATTTCAGACTTTTTCAGTGATCAAACAGTAGTAATACTGATCGCGAATGCTGAACTATTTCGTGGTTGGATTACCCAGCTGAGCAAGCTCTTGTGGCTGCCATCCACCGGCTTTCTCCCGGTCATGATCTCCAGGAGGAAGACGCCGAACGCGAACACGTCCGTCTTCTCGTCGACGATGCCATGCGTGTAGTAC